>NC_081570.1:86457373-86752108 GCF_022355385.1 Mustela nigripes | reverse complement strand
TCGATCCCAGGACCCTGGGATCGAGCCCCATGTCGGGCTCTCTGCTCAGCAGGGAGCCTGCTTCCCCCCTCTCTCTGCCTGCCTCTCTGTCTACATGCGATCTCTCTCTCTCTGTCAAATAAATAAATAAAATCTTTAAAAAAAAAAAAAAAAGAAAGAAACTGAAAGAAAAAAGAAAATTTGGGATAATTTTTACCCTCCAAAATTTTCTACAGAAGGCAAAACAGTGTGATTACATAGTGAATAGACAATATGCTGGAAACTCCTTGTAAACATTTGATGTACCAAGAAAACCTTTGGCTGATGTTAAGCTTTTAAGTCTCCCCTGACCTAACTTAGGACACAGTGCAATTGAGACATTACGAAGTGTCACTTAAAACTTTTTTTTACCAAGACCATTAGGATTTATTGTAATTGGGTTTCACTACATGCCATTAGCAAAAAATATATGCCCAAGTATGTGTTCTCTGGTAATTAATACTCTGCATTTCACCAAATACTTCTTGCACCTGAGGCATACACTCGTGTCCCTAAAACACATGGCCTATTGATCTTCAGCAGTAAGCTCGCAATTATAATCCTATTTAGCCAAATTACAAGGCCTCTGCAATCCAGTAGTTGAATCATCTGAAGCTAAGAAAAAGAAAGTGTCCCTGAAGTTCCCAGTTGGGAATCCTTATTTCCCCAAAAAGAAACAAATCTTGAATGAAGTATCAGTTACCTGTTGCCACAGTAATACCATGAATAAACTATGCCAAAAATCAGCCTTTATTTAGTCCCGAAGTCCATACCTGAGCTATTTAGATGAGGTGGGCCTTCTGGTAATAGCGGGACTCACTTGCATGTGTGGGATCGCCTGGCTGTCAGTGGTGCTTTCTGTCCACTTGTCCCCTGCGTCCCTCCAGCAGGCTAGACTGGGCATGTTCCTGTGAAAAGGCAGAGGTTCAAGAGCAGAAGCAGCAGTATGCAAGCCCTTTTTCAAACGTCTACATCTATCAAACCTGCAAATCCCATGGACAGATTCAGAATCTAGGGACCGAGAGAAACTTTGCCTCTTTAGCGAAAGGACCTTCAAGGTCACAAAGCAAAGGTCGTGGATAAGAGGAGGGGTAAAGAGCTGGAAGAATCGATGCAATTAATCTATTATAAAGTGCATCTGGATTCCCATTGTAACTATCTAATCTCCTTTTCAGCAAGAACCTTACATCAGGGGCGCCTGGGTGGCTCAGTGAGTTAAGCCTCTGTCTTCGACTCAGGTCGTGATCTCAGGCTCCTGGGATCTAGCCCCGCATGTCGCATATCCAGCTCTCTGCTCGGCAGGGAGCCTGCTTCCCCCTTCCCCTCTGCCTGCCTCTCAGCCTACTTGTGATCTCTCTCTGTCAAATAAACAAATAAAATATAAAAAAAAAAAAAAGAACTTAACATCAATGCCACAATGGCTCACAATGCCCCAGAATTGATTAATGTCTCAAAAAAATTAAAGTAGGGGTGAAATTGACCAAAAGATATTTTAAAGAAAAAAACCATTGTTATTTTGTGACCTTACACCCCTGTTATAAAATCTCGTAACTGGCAACCATTCATGGGTGAAGTAGGATACTTTGAAAGTTGATATTAATTGTATGTGTAAAATACTTCTATAGTATATAAAATAAAATAATCCAGCAATTCCCTCTAAAAGTAAAACTTCACTTTCAGATTAGCTTTTCCTAGTACATGGAATACTTCATCTACACATTCGTCTCATTTCCACCCTCAGAGTTAAGTCATATATTTCTTTTAATTCTTGAGTATGAAGAAAGTAAAATTAAAATATCTATTATTCTTCCTAGTGTCTAATATTTTATATAGGATAAAACAAATAATAATTAGAAGAAAGAAGAAAACTTCACTCAATTTCATAACGGAACATATCAAAATGGGGTATGAGAAGGTATTCTTTACAAGCCAGTGAGTTTCATTCTACAGACATTTTCTCATTATCAGAATAAACAGTAAGAAAATACTTTCATTAAATATATTAGATATGACAAACTAAAATGCATTTTAAAATCCTTGTCAGGGTGCCTGGGTGGCAAAGTCTGTTAAGCATCTGACTCTTGGTTTCAACTCAGGTCATGTTCTCAGGGTCATGAGATTGAGCCCCACAGTGGTTTCTGCCCCCAGTACCTGGAGTCTGCTGAAGACTCTCTCTCCCTCTCCCTTTGCTCCTTCCCACCCCCACTCACTCTCTGTCCCTCTCGAGTAAATAAATCTTTAAAAAATAAAATAAAATAGTAAAATCAAATCAAATCAAATCCTTGGCAGACAGACTAACCACAGAACTGGAAAAATGGATTTTGGTGCCTGGTTAGAGAAGGGTCAAGATAACACAAAATGAATGCCAGACATCCACAATGTTCAAAGCAAATAATTCAAGAATGTTGAGAGGACTCTCAGAATGTTCTTTTCTTTCTTTTTTTTTTTTTTAAGATTTTATTTATTTATTTGACAGACAGGGATCACAAGTAGGCAGAGAGGCAGGCAGAGAGGGAGAGGAGGAAGCAGGCTCCCTGCCAGGCAGAGAGCCCGATGTGGGGCTCAATCCCAGGACCCTGGGACCATGACCCGAGCCGAAGGCAGAGGCTTTAACCCACTGAGCCACCCAGGCACCCATGTTCTTTTCTTTGGAAGAAAATTTGCAACATCAGTCTGGCTCTTAAAGTCAAATTACACCCCTCAAAACACAACAAACATAAGTCATAATTACCCAAGGTAATATAAAGGTATGTATCAACTCTTTCCCTAACATTAAAATTATAAAAGTATTCTGTGCAGTTTCCCACATACTGTCATAATTCTCTGTTACTTCACTTCTTTCAGTTATCATTTTCCCACAAAATTTGAATATAAAAGAAAGAAAGAAATTTGGTATGCATTTTCAATCCCCAATTTTCTTTCCTAATACTGAACTACAAAATAATTGGTAGCATCTGTTGTCATTGACTATTTTCATGATTTGTGTGGTACCTGAAAATTTATTATAACTAAAAAAGAGCACGTTAGCTTTATTTTTGTTCAGATAGTGATTCCAAGAATGCAGCAAGAGCATCTGTGACCGTCACTAATTAGGGAATCACTCAGCAGAAATATGGTGCAATCACATGTGGTTGATACATTGAGAATTGCAGCTAAACATAAAATGCTAATTGTTTTCTTTGTAAGTCTCCAGGTCATAGCAAACTGGATTGCCACAGAAACACTGGAAATCTGGGACAGTCCAATGCAAAACTTAAAAAGAAATTTTTTGAGAAGAAAAACAAAAGGAAAAAGAGGAATGAGTCCTCACATATAGAAAAGGCCTGGAGTCAGGGCCTCCCTTTAACACCAGAGAAAACTCCATGGAAGCAGGTTTGCTGCAGTAGGAAACACCAAACTTAACAGCTGCTGAAATACGATGCCTTAAAGTTGTTTCATTATTTATTGTGACATAAATCTCTTCTCCGTATGGGCAGAGGAGTTGGTGTATATTTCTACGACAATAGGAAATTTGATTTCTGGTTTGAGGTACTCATCCGGCCACCGTAAGCACTTTTAATAAGGTCACAAGTGCCTTTTGACATCCATACTCTCAGGATAGTTCAATAAAAGAGGTAGTGGCCCAACCCCACTAACGATGGAGAATGATTATATAAGGTCAATAAATGGGCAAGACCAGCAAAAACTCTACTAAATTTGCCTTAGATTCCTTAGTAGCTTTAACGATGTGGATTTATCCTTAAAGTGTTCGTTGAATCTTTGTTTTAAAATCAGACTACAGTGTTGCAGTCTCAGAGCTGTTTCCTGAACATAATCTATTTTTTTTCTCCTATATATTGAGCACTTTCTATGGGGCCTCTCTTTAGTGTGAAAGCTCCAACTGTGAAAAGATGTTGTCACCATCCTCAAGAAGATTAAAGTCTAGTAGAGATAACAGGCGAGCCAACAGGTATTTACAACACAGTATGATAAGCCCTGTAGGAGAGATATATATACAGCTCTGATGCAAATATACACATGAAAGAAACCTAACCCTGAGTTTCAGAGCAAGAAAACCTGCCAGAGTAGTTCATCTCAGAAGTAGGGACAGGATGATTGCAGGCGTAGGTACAAAGATCTGAAGGCAAGAGACAACCTGGTGTACTAGGGGGAATGGTTCTGTACGAGCTGGAGCAGAGTGAAGACAGGTGTCAGGGAAAGAATGGTGTCTAATGAGAAAGAGAAGAATAAATAATCGAATCAGGCAATAAAAAGACTTGTTGAATTTAACTAAAAGTAAAAAGATTAGGTTTAACTAGTTAGACAATAAGGGATTCTATCAAAAGCAGGGAATGAAAAGTTAGAAAGGCCAAAAAAAAAAAAAAAAGGAGAGAGAGAAGAGAAAAGAAAAGGCAATGAAGCATATCATATACACACCAAAAAATCATAACTTAAAAAGTTCCTTAGAAAGAGATGGGAATACTCGGCATGTTTACCTGTGACTTGGGTTGAATCAACCTGGGACTCTACTTCAAGGACAACCAGAAATGGGTAAGTGGTTTTGTAACCTCAGGAATGTTGGGAATAATTTTTGGAAGCATTATATAAGTTTGTAACTTTTTTCAACACTGGTCTGAAACAGATATGTTTTCCATGCTGTAATTCATGACTTCTGGGAATAAAGCCCCACTGTTTATAAAATGCATAAACAATTTTCAAAGAACTTTATAAAGATTTTGGCTTGTTCTACTCGTAAATCGTTCACTCTTAACATGCTGTCAATTGTCAGTCAAGATATTTTTAAACAGACATTCTATTTTCAAAATCTAATCTTTGAAACCATGAGTTTTTTTTTTTAATTAAGAACATGACTCCTAAAAGTATGAAATGAATACTGTCAAGTATTTTATTTTAACTCATTAATTAATGAGGAAATCAATAAGGTATGAAAACTGGTTGAAATGAGAATTTAAAGCACAGATATATATATGTATAGGCAATCAAGACTGCTAAAATGGGGGCGCCTGGGTGGCTCAGTGGGTTGAGCCTCTGCCTTTGGCTTGGGTCATGATCCCTGGGTCCTGGGATCGAGCCCCTCGTCGGGCTCTCTGCTCAGTGGGGAGCCTGCTTCTCTTCCTCTCTCTTTGCCTGCTTGTGATCTCTGTCTGTCAAATAAATAAATAAATAAATCTTAAAAAAAAAAAAAGACTGCTAAAATGAATTTGCTAATAGATGAAAACTCATTAATAACTTAAAATATAAAATTTAAAATGATCTTTTCCACCGAGTAAAAACAAATTGTACCTCTACATGACATATTTCACTTGTATTGCTGTGATGAGAATCATATGAGAAATACCAGTTTTCTACAATTTAATTCTAACCCTACAGTTATGAAATTGATACAGAAAAACAACCAAAGTTACATAGCCTAATTGTGTCAGATAATCCCTGCAGGAAATCCTAACATTCATTTAAAAGGGCATTCATCTCTTTTGTCCATTTCCAAATCTTTGCATTTTTTCCTTGATAAATCTAACATTGATTATGTGACTGTTCTCTTTTTCTGTATAATGTTCCAACAGAAAATGAATATTTTAACTGGCCTATTAGGATGCTGTTCCTCTGCACCAAGATGGTAATAAAATCTTACCTGTTCTCATAAGTAAATTTTGGAAATGTTTTCTTTGAGTGTATTTTTCAAGTTCCAAATGTTTATGAGAATCTGACATATGATTTTAAATATCTAATTTGAATTAGATTTCAATTAATCTAATTTCAATTAAATTAAATCTAATTTCAATTAAATCTAATTGAAACTTTTTAACGTAAAGGATATAAAATAATTAAATTAGACAGAATATGAATTTTTGAAGAATCTATTTTTAACATTTATAAGTTGGTTTATCAAATTTAGAAAATTTGTTAAGTGATTAGAAGGGCTATCTTTAAAGCTCTAGGTAAAAATGTATCTGTACAACAATGTGACTGTACAACAATATGAACTAACTATACACTTAAAAATGATAAAAATTTTAAGCTTTATGTTATGTATTTTTATCATTAAGAAAAAAACACATTTACTTGTCTTCTAAGATATGTAAGATCAAGACATTTAAAATTTTTAAATGTATTCAAAACACTTACAGTAATGTAAAATAACTAAATTTGTAAGTAGAGTTAATTGCAGGGGAAATTTTTATCCACTATTTCATAAATTGATTGTTAATAACAAAAAGTTGAAGCTAATAATTCATTTTTTTACACATTGGTTTTACAAATAAAATTAATAGTAAATTTATTTTACAAATAAAATTAAAAGATTTTGAGGTAGAGGGATCCAAGATAAGGCAGGAGGACAAAGGAGAGACCAGACGGTAATAGTAAGGAGTTTAGATTATATCTTGTGAGTAACAGGAAGCTACTAAAGCAATGGGAGTAGCACATTTGCACATTATAGAGAGTAACTCTGGCTTGTTCTGTAGACAAAAGACTAGAGGGAGATAAAATTGATGGCAAAAAAAAAAGTTAATAGATTATTGCTGATATTTAGGTGAAATATGATGATCAGGACCAAAGCAATGAAATAGTAATTATAACCAACTTACACTGAGCACTTACTATGTGTCAGAAACTCTTTTAAAAAGCGCTTTACCCATTCTAACTCAGTTTATTCTTGTATTAATGTTATAAGGTAGATATTGTTACCTTGTACAGCACAAGAATTAATCTTCTACTCACAAAGTCATAGGGAAATTCTAAGAATACATGATTCTGCAAATGCCTTATCAACCTGACTAGGGAGTGGGGAGTGGGAAACTGGTTAATGCTATTAAAAAGATAAACTAAGGCATATCAAAAATTTTAAGAGTTTATTTAAGCAAAAATCTATTTGAACCAGGTCGGCAACAAACCAGAAGTAGTTAGGCAGGCTCCACCTACAGGGGCTGGGGGAGAGAGCTTGCAGGGCAATGGCAGAAGCAAAGGAAAGATTGGCTGCAGCTTTATTTAGTTGGCTGTTTGTGATTGGTTACCATTGGCTTCAAATCCATAAGCTTGAGGCATTTATAGGCTTAGATTTGGTTTCTCTAGAGAAGCCGCCAGGGCATTAAAGCCCTCTCAGTCCAATGGCCTCCTTGTTTAAATAATTTAGTAATAGTAAGATACAAAGAATAATCAACTCTACTGTTTGAAGGTCCAACTTCAAAAAAGAATGGGCCCAGAATGGGAATAATTTTGTTTACATGCAAGTTAGTCCTGACTTAACGAACAAATTATTAACTTGCAAAGACAGCAAGTTCCAAATATACAAATAATTGATTTCGGAAAAAAACAAATGTATTTCTTATGATGAGGTAGTTGAGGCAACCGTTAGTTACTGATTTATTTGTTTGTGTATGTGGTGGCTGTGGTGTTTTATCTCATAAGAAATCTTATTTCAGTAAATGACTAAGCAAATGAGAGTTACTTGAAAAATGGGTAGGTTTCACATATGCCATGAAATGTCACAGGTCATATTTTCTCTCTCAATGATAGCTTCAAATTGCTGGTGATAAAACAAGAGCTAAATGCCTTGTCTCTTACAAAATGGGAGATTTTAAAATCTGCGTATGTAAAACTGTCAGCCCTTCAGATACTTTATCTGAGCTCAAGGAATTCCAGGATCTCAGGATTCCGTCGTCTTTAAGTACCTTATTGGCCAAACCATCCCCAACCTTCCCATGCTCTGTTGTATTTAAAAGCATGGGGGGAGGGGTGCTTGGGTGGCTCAGAGGGTTAAAGCCTCTGCCTTCAGCTCAAGTCATGATCCCAGCGTCATGGAATCGAGCCCCGCATCAGGCTCTCGCCTTGGTGGGAGCCTGCTTCCTCCTCCCTCTGTCTCTGCCTCCCTCTCTCTCTGCCTGCCTCTCTGCCTACTTGTGGTCTCTCTCTGTCGAATAAATAAATAAAATCTTTAATTAAAAAAAAAAAAAAAGCATCAGGAAGGTCCCCGAAGGCTTACTCCTTAGACAGGAAAGAGAAATGGAGCCTTTGGGTAATATTTTCTCTCTCCTAGTGGTAAGGAAATACATTGTTTGCCTTATATTAGCAACAGAGTACAATGAATTAGGGCTTAGGAAGGGGGTGTCTCTAAACAGGTCTGAATCATACCTTGAGGAACACACAACAGATTTAACTCCTTTGGGGTAGGACTTTAAAGGAATACTATTCTAAAGTTCTACCAGGCTTTCCCTTTAATATCCTACAAATTGGATGGAAAACTTTACAGGTACAGGCCAAAGGCAATACCTGCTGCCTCATTACCAGCGGAACCGCCTGCTCCACAAACCAGTTCATGGATTACAAACCTGCCCAATGACAGTCTATTCTCATGTGGTCATTTTCACCCATCCCTACAGTAATGCTGCAGCAGTTGACTGGAATATTCACCCTTTTTTCTTAATTGAGATTCCCTAAAATACTAGACCAGGAATTCCTAGAAATAAATAATCCAAAAAAAGTATATATCCCCCATGAGCATAATTTTAGGATGTTCCATTTCAGCACAACCTCTTTAACAATAAAAACATATTTGGGGAAAAGACACCATAAATGGTCGTAATAATGGTGTATGTGTTTGTCTTCTTAGGTAATTTCACCTGAGCTGTCAGTGCAGGCTAACTGACATTAATTAGTTAATTAGTAAATCAGCTGGCCTCCACAACAAAGTCTTCATATATTTCAACCCACTGAAAATGGAGCAGAATCATTACAATAGCTCAGCTGCTTTGAAGGGACTATAAATAGTGAAAGTCTAGTATCAGATGGAAAGTAGTCTCGTGTAGTGGAAACTACAGTTTTGCTGCTGACAGACGTGAGTTCAAACCAGCATTGTTTACTCATCAGCATTTTGATCTTAAGAGGTTAATTTAAATCTCTGGGTCTTAGTTTTATCACTAACAAAATGGGAGCTATGACAACTGCCCTTTCAATTATTATGAAGTTTGTTAAAAAATATATATATGTAAAAGACCTGACATATAGTAGATCTTATTATCACGTTCAGCATCAGGATTCTCAAGCAGCTGCCCCACTGCAAACTGGTAAGCTGAGTAGAAAACACATTTGAAAGATAATAGGAAACAATAGAAAACTGTCTCATGCACTTCTATTAAGGAATGAGTTTGACTCTATTTTAGCAAAGGCTTCACAAGTGTCAGCTGTAGAAAAACAAATGTTTTCAGTGAACTGATTACAGCCACGAATGAAAAGCCATTCTTCACACTTGCAAAATGTGCACACAAAGGGAGTTGCCAGCCATGTTTACAGTAGCAGCTTTTTTTAATTAGAAAAGATTGTAAGATACATCGTATATGCAGTTCCTAGTGATGAAAACAGGAATAATTATATAATAGCCATGATTTTGCAAAACATAACCTTTTACCAAGCACCTGTTGAAGCTACCAGGCGATCCTAGAGATTCACCAAATACCCTGCATATCACTAAACACTAATGCTGAAAGTTCAGCACATTTCCTTCAAGTCTTCAATGAATTATGACATGTTTATACTGTTAATAACATGCTAACTAAGATATATCCATACTGTTTCCTCTGCTTGAGGCACTTGTGTTCCCTCGTCATAGCATATAACTCAGTGTTTTATTCATAATAAGTATTCCATAATTACTTTACAGAAAATAGCCACAGTGAGCACAAATGTAATTCTTTAATCAAACAGTGGATGAATTCACTTTAAAGGGTATGATACTACTGAAACATCCATATTAAGCATGAGCTTTAATTCAGAATGGATTATAGCTTGTGAGTCAAATAATTACAGGGTTCATGTTTTGCATGTTTATTTCCTAGTCTGTTTTCCATATTTTCTTTGCAAAAAAAAAAATTGGACTCATTTGGTCCCATATAGATCCCTGATTCCCATATCTGTTATCCTCTAATATGAGAAAAATTACTATTTTATCACTGAAGTCATAATGCCATAAAACAGCTGTCACCAAAAACTTTCCATGACCTCACATATGTGAAAACATTAATGAATTGCAAAAGTCAACATCAGTGTTCCTCATTTTGGCACAGAAGGAACACATGTGTCCCAAGATGAATCACCCAGGAATGTGTACTGGAACCAAGAGGGAATCAGGCAGCTGCTTTCTTGGCAACAGAAGTGACAGCATCTGGAGCTTCTGTGGAGGCAGACTGCATTGAGGTACTGTGATTCTCCCCTGCGATGCTACTAAAGCAACATATCTCTTGACTATCACATGAAAAATGCCATTGTTACTTCTACATAGCATACAAAGGGACTGGCGATGACATGTGTTTGCCAGCATATTAGAAGACCACTTCCCTCTGCAAGACTTCGTAAAGATCCAGCAATGAAACCCTACCGAAATAACTTAACCTTATGTGAGAAGTTTCCTCCTCACATAAAGTTCAGGATAGACAACTGAGAGCTGATATGGTGGTTTCATCATCACCTGGGACTTGGACTACTTTCTGTTCCACTTCATGATTACTTACCATTGGTCAACATGGTGCACCAATCGTCATAACTGAGTTCTAAACAGGAAGCAAGTAGCAGCGAGCAGGTTTAAAGTGCACCTATATCCTATCTCAAGGAAGTTTCCCAGAAACTGTCATGCCCTGCCACTTATTTATTTATATCCCTTTGGCTAGACCTTTAGGCATATGACCATATTAGTTGCAAATGTTGTCCTTTTTCCAGGCAATCAAGGGACCAGGTACATCGTGTACCTTAGAGTTCTCAGAAGAAGAGAAGGGCATTAGGATGGGCAACACGAACCTCTGCCACAGTAACTAAAATGGCAAGAATCTGAGTAGATTACAAGATAAAAAAATATTTTGGATCTTGGTATCATTATGGCACAGACCTAGAGAGAAAGAAAATGCTATGGGGTTTGGCTTTGCTACTCACCTATGAATCAATCCAACTTGTATTTGCAGAGTTCTCTTACAACATTTCCAAAGTCCTCACACATTAGAAATTATTTTCAATACCACAAGTTATACAGCCTTCAAACAGTTTCCGATCAGTCACAGTGGCCAGAATCCCTTATGGGACTTATTTTTATTACATACTCTACTTGGCCAAAGAAGCATTTACATATCAGAATGCCTTGGGTCACCCAAATTGTGACTTAGATGTCAAGCAGGAGCCAACGAACAGAAAACTTGAGATGGGTGATAAATGTAGACCCGGAACAAGAAATTGTGAGGTAAGCGCTGACAATAGTGGATTGACACCCGCTAACCACTCACTACTCCCCTCCCAAGTCTCTGTCACCCAAGTTCAGGCCAATTAGTCATCATACTGGAACATAGGCCAGCCACGTACAATGCCAACCTAAAACACTAATCAACCCGGTGGAGAAACAAATGGCTCCGTTTAACACATTGTGACCGTGTCGGTAATACAGTAAACTCAAATGAGGAGTACAGCTCAATCAGAGAGGTACTTGGCAGAAAACAGAAGAAAGCCTCTTGGCAAGCCACTTGTGTCATGTTTTTGAATGTCCACAGACTTCAAGTTTTTCCTTTCTCTTTTGAGGTAGAAGATACAGATGAAAAAAATAAAAGTACATGTCTTTCATATTTGTCTCTAAAACAAAAAGTGAACAAATTTTTTTCGCCATTCCAGGGCCATTCTGTTTTTTCTTTGGTTCGCTTGTGTTTGGTTTTGTTCTTTTACCGTGATAATATGATGGGCATGGGTGGTGCAGCTGTGTCTTCTCTCCTACCGCTATTTGGTAGCAATTCTTACCATATTTACTCCATAGGGTAATCCCAATGTACTTCTACCTTCTGTCAGTGTTCCTGCATATAATAAATATTGTGATTCAACATCCCAATCTGATGAAAAAAGTATTCATAAGGACTTTCCAGTGAAAACATGCTCTACCCCAATTACTTGCAAAAGCAAAGGGAACTTCTCTTAATAGATTGTGGTAGCCAACCTCCAATATGACCCCACAGTCCTTGCTTCTTGTATTCATACCGCGTGTTAGTCTCCTGTATGAATCAGAGCTGGTCTATCTGATAACTAAAGTACAGACAGGCATGACAGCATGACTTTCAAGGATAGGCTGTTAATGGTATTGAAGCTTTGGTTTGTCTGGATGGCTTGCTTTGGTAGAAACCAGTCACCACATTATAAGGACAGTCAACCCAGCCATACGGAAAGGCCCTCAGGGAGAGGAACTGAGACCTTCCACCAAAAGCCAGCTGCAATTTGCCAGTCATGTGCGTTAGTGACCTTTGCGGAGGATCCTTCAGCCCTAGTCAATTCTTCAGATCACTGTAGCCCCACCTGACATCTCATGAGAACCTTCACTTTAGAACAGTTTGGCCAAGCTGTTTCCATACTGCTAATTCACAGAAATGGTGATAGATAACTGGTTAGGTTGTTTATAAGTTTCTAAATTGGGTGGCAGTATGTTGCACAGCAATAGATAACTAACACACACACAATCACATAAAACCCTCACCTTTAGTTCTTTTACCTGCTGGCTAATTCTGTAGAGAAATACATTGACCAACATCTCCCTGCAGGTGCCCCTGTAACACACACACATACACACTCTCTCTCGCAATCTCTCTCTCTCAAGCATAATCGGATTGACCATTTGACAATATTGAATTAAATTGCACTGGTTACTCCTGTAAGGCTAGTATGAGACTCATCTGGCCTGACTAATCCTATTATCATGCGTTGTCCCTCTCTTACAGATCTCAGAAAATGTCTCCATGATGTCATATTTTAAAATAGTCATATTGTTCCAATGAATCAAGGAGACAATCCAGGATTTGAGGAGACGTAGCCTCCTCCAGCTGACTTTAACATTATCAGTCTGTGAAAAATGTCTCTCATTTGTTTCGATGGCTTCATGTATCTGCCACATCTGAGCCACTTAGTTCCCTCTTGTTTGGGAAAACGTGATCAATCTTCTCAGCCTGCGAAGTCTGAACGCTTACTCGTTACTCCCTACTGCCACCTCCTGGATGTCTAACCCTTCGTCAATATGAGATCACACTGAAGTTACTATTTCTTGCCTGAAGACATTTAAGAAAGGCTTTCCTCCAACATAGTCATGTTCACTTTTCAGTCACTTTCATTTGTTTAAGCAATGAGCACTTAGCCCCACATGTAGCAAACCATGAGACTACAATATGGCTTAGCTAATAATTGAGGCAACAGAATGGAGTTTCTCTTCATAGTTTCTTTCAACGTCTAATGCTCTTTCTGAAACCAGCTAACTAACTGTGTGACTTGGAACAGATCACCTGAGCTTTCTATGCCACCATTTAAAATAAAGGAGGAGTATTGATCCACTGACCTAGAACATGGAGAAAGGAAACCAAATTATTTAAAATTATAAAGTTAAATTATGCCAGTCTAAAAATGCTAAGGATGATGGTTTAAGGGAAATCCATATACATACACTCTCATCTTTATGCTACATATTTTAAAACTTCAAAGCTCAACTAATAAGTTATCCTTTATGGCTTAGAACTTCAGTATCATTCTCACGTTGTGCTTCTAAATGAATACTGTGACTGCCTCTCTTGTCAAATGCATATCTAAATCAGAACACCTCACCTGTTTAGTATGAGTCCTCTGGTTTTAAAATATGTATCTGTATTTCTGTATAAAATATATATTTAAATACATATTTAAAATATGTATCTGTATTTAAATTATGTATGTATACATATACATATAAATCTATATGTATAGATTTATACATGACCTATGCTTATTGTTATTCCTCTTAATTTCAAAATATATGATTGAATTGTTTTTCCAATGTATATTGTAAATCTGTTCATTTGTGAATACAGAGGCCCCCTCTTCTATGGATCCCAAAACAATTCCTAGAAGTGGGGTGGGGGTGAGGGAAGGTAGGGCTGCTCTTGGGTTGTATTCCTGTGTAGAAGAGACTTTGTAAAATTGATATATTCAGAACTGAGATGAATAGTGAGTTACTTGGCTTCTGACTGGTGGATGATCCCAGTTTTTTTTTTTTTTTCCTGCATGTGGATCCTGAAAAAAAATGACAAAAGCCACGTTTTAAAAATGTCCAAATCTGTGGACTCATTTCCACAAGTGAAAATGTTGACAGCTTTCTACCAAACATGTGCACAATCATCATCCTCTCAGCAAACTGTCCAGAAACTAAGATAACACTGTTAACTGTATTAGGATTTTAAAAAAAGCAGTCCATCAACATAAATACATTTATTTGGCATGCTTCCTCTTCAATCATTTCACCAAAAGCAAATACACACACATGCACACCCATTCATTTACAGACATACACACACACACACACACACAATTTTCTAGTACTTCTCATGGAATGCAGGTGTTGATGGCTATTTCATTAAATCCTGTTTGAACAATTCTTTTTTTTTTTTTTTTTTTTTTTACTTCTTCAGCTATTGTTTTAAACTGTGAAGAAACTATGCTATGCACAGTTAAAACAGTATCATGGAGGTAGCAAGCATGCTTTGTGATCCCCAGGGTCCCACAGCAGAAACAATCCAACAAAATATCAGCAAATGATTAGGTTAAAATGAATTGGGGGGATTTAAATTCAAATTCACATTTTAAATGAATTTAAATTCCAGGTCTCTTCTTAAATCCATCCTTGTCTGTCCTGGAATGTCCTTCACCTATCTTGACCGAATAGATCAGTTTCATTCCACCAAGACTAAAATATAATATCTCAATAAAGGAAAAAATCATCAGAGCCCTACATCATCCTCTGCCTTTTTTTTTTTTTCCTGGTTGCTATACTTGGAACAAACTCTGTCTGAGCAGATCAACTATTCAATGTCCAGTGGCTTTGGCTGACAGACTACATTCCAAAATGGACATTTACTCAGGATGAGGAGGGGTGAGCGTGGGCGGTGGATTGACAGGGAGCCAGCTTGTGGCCATATGCAAACGAAACAGCTTGAAGTCAAGCCTGCCTGTTCCTCCCACTCTCCCATCCTCTTCAGCTTGTAGCCCAGCTGTCAGTCCTGCCCAACCGCCTCTCCGATGCCAACCAGAGAACACTGTCTAGATGGCCTAGCCTATTTTTTCCCTTTCTGCCTCCCATGGCGTCTTCACCTCCCCACTGTGCAAGGAGCAGGCACCCTGAGTGTCTCATGTCGTTATTTTCCCATTTGCCACCCCATACTGCGAATTTAATTTTAGCACTGTGCATGTGAAGAACTGTCCATTTATATTCTTAAAAGGCAAGAGAGGCCATTAGGCTTGTTCACATATTTGAATGTTCCTTTCCAGTAACAGTGTGAGCTGTCCGATTTGATGGATTTTTGACGCTGCGATCTTTGACATACAAAATGTCGTATAAAGCCTTTAAATTCTAGGACTGGATTATTTGGGGGGCAAAGAAAAAAGCACCTTCCCAGGAGTTGTAGTTCTTGATGATTAATGCTTATGAAATATAACAGATATTATGAGATAGAAAAATACCAAGTGACAAGAATGTAGCACTTCACAATTACTTCAGGAATTTTATTTTTATCCCCTCCAATCCCTCCTCACCATCTCCAACTCTACCAAGGAAATCTTGACAATGGAGAGAGAGAAGAAACCAAAGTGATTCTTTCCTTTATTCAGGCAAAACGCTAAATCCTATTTCCCTTCTTTCCCGAAGTTGCAGATCAACACACACAGGCACACGAAGATGCTTTACTCTCCGCTTAAAGCTTTGTGAGGAAAACGGGCGAGGGTGGCTGAGTGGAAGAAGAGAAAGGAAGGTGACAAGCACAGAGAAATGATTGTGTAACTGGAGGTGCTGCATCTCCTTTAAAGAGGGAGCAGGGATCGTGTCCAACGAACACCCACTTCCTCTTGCTACTTTCCACTGCACTTTTTAAAAATAACTTTTATTTTTAGAGCAGTTTTGGGTTCACAGCAAAATTGAGCAGAAGGTACAGAGAGTTCCCATATACCTCCTGTCCTTACATATGCAGAACCTCACCCATCACCAACATCCCCCCTGGAATTTGTCACAGTTGAGGAACCTGTATTGTTACATCAGTCTCATCGAAAGTCTGTAGTTTACGTTAGGGCCGACTCTTGGTATTGTACATGCCATAGATTTTGACAGATGCATAATGACATGCATCCACCATTATAGTATCATACAGAGCCGTTTCACTGCCCTAAAAATCCTCTGTGCTCTGCCTGTTCATGCCTTCTTCCGTACATGCCCTGGCAACCACTGATCATTTTACTGTCTCCATAATTTTGCTTTTTTCCAGAATGTCATATAGTTGGAATCATATGGTTTGTAGCCTTTCCAGATTGGTCTATTTCACTTAGAAATGTGCAACTTTCCTCCTTCTCTTTTCATAACTTTACCGCTGCATTTTAATTATTGCAGACATGGATACTAAACCCAATCCTGGGACACAGTTAAAATGAACATAAGGTTCAGAGATTAGATGCTGTTAGTTTCCCAAGGAAGAACTGGAAAGAAAACAGTAAAGCAGTGTCGTCTTCTGCCTTTTATTTTTTTTAAGATTTTATTTATTTATTTCACAGACAGAAATCACAAGTGAGCAGAAAGGCAGACAGAGAGGGGGAGCAAGCAGGCTCCCCACTGAGCAGAGAGCCCAACTCAGGGCCCGATCCCAGGGCCCGATCCCAGGACCCTAGGATCATGACCCGAGCCAAAGGCAGAGGCTTCAGCCCACTGAACCACCCAGGCGCCCCTGCCTTTTTTTTTTTTTTTTTTTTTTTTTTTTTTTAGGATTTTATTTATTTATTTGACACGGAGAGAGAGATCACAAGTAGGCAGAGAGGCAGGCAGAGAGAAAGGGGGAAGCAGGCTCCCTGCTGAGCAGAGAGCCCGATGTGGGGCTCAATCCCAGGACCTGGAGACCATGACCTGAGCCAAAGGCAGAGGCTTTAACCCACTGACCCACCCAGGTGCCCCTCTTCTTCTGCTTTTAATGCTATTTCCCATTTTAGTAATTTCAAACAAAACCTCAAAAACAAAGTATGGGAGGCTGAGGGACACAGCCAGGAAGATCCAGCTGTGGAACCCAACTCTTACTCTCGTATACCTGTAAGGTTTGGGGGAAGTTCTTAACATCTGTATAAAAACTGGCTTTGTTAGAACTTCACAGAACACCAGCACAGCACCCAGTCCATCCAGAAGGATTCAAAAAAATTATTAGAATATCATAATGCAGGTGTGGCAGCATATAATGATTAACAAAGTGATATTCTCTGTCCCTGAACTTGAAACTTGAACTTGAAGAACATGAATGTGCCTTCTGAACTAAAAAAATGCATCCATGATGGTTGTACTAACTGTAGATTTTAACAAATGTAAAAAATTTAGAAAAGCTCAAAAGCAAAATCAAAGTAACTGTAATTTGGTAGGCAAGAGCCATTGAGATTGAATTGTATCATTGTCTAAAGGAGGACAGAATATGTTAAAGAAAAATAAAGTAGGATGGATACACCAGAGGAGGATGGTCAGATGAAAAAAATAAAAATAAAAATAGATGTCAACATCCCGGAGATTGGTAGTTTCCAGCCTACCCTGGGGAGAGTGACTGGGAATCTGGAGCATGTAAACTCCTCTGATAGGTTACCCTATTGTAGAGCAGGTATAATTCACTGGATGTCACCTGAATTGGATGAAATATCCTTTATTATCCTTTATTTCACCTTCCTCTATGCTGAACAACTCTCTGATTATTTATCTGGTTTCCGGTTAGATTGAAAAAGTGTCCTGAATAGCAAGCAGCACCATCCCACTCTAGAAAATAATATCTTCCATTGTATTTTCATGAATTGTCTGTCTAGGTTATCTACTAGAGTTTCTTTAAAAGTGATTGGCATGACTTCACTTCTCCAAGCAAGTCCAGGCAATGCTGGGATACTGAATGATTCAGAGGTGATCGGAGCCACAGTGAACTCCCCAGCCAATCTGCTCTTTCAGCAGTCACCTCGTCTTCTCCTGGTGGCATCTGGCCTTCCTCTCCCTCCTCTGCTCTACCTTTTTCCTACCCACAATAGTAATCAGTATTGCTTAATAATCGTGTGTGATTCCCACTGGAAGGGGCGCCTGGGTGGCTCAGTTGGTTGATTACCACTGGAAGATAGAGGAAAAATTTCAAGTGAAGACGGTCCCAGAAGATGACATAAAAGAAATGACTCTTTAGAAAAATTTCCTCTAATTTTTCAGTTATTTTGGTAGTAGGAAGCAGGCAATCACTTTCAAAGCAAAAAGTCTCAAGTAAAATAAAATGTAGCAAATGTTAAAATAGACGGGAGATATGTCACAATGAACAATACAGGAAATAATTCCAGTAATCTCGGAGATGTGGGCAATAATTCTCAAAGCAAAATAAGATATAGAAATTTTCAAAACAATAAAATAAAATATATGCACCCAAAAGAAAGAGATAAGGAACACTATTTTCAGAAAGGGTAATAAGAAACGAAAATAAAGATCTTGGTATTAGGGCTTGCCATCTGGAAGTTTACTGAATTTAAGATAAATGGCCTTGAAAGCTGCACCAACCTGAATTCCACTTTAGTGGACTATTCAAGACAGAGAACTATCTCTTAGGTCCTTTGGAAAAATAATAGAACTCAAGTGCAATACTAATCCAATAAAGAATTTTCAAGAGTCAATATCAGCTACTTAGCATGGTGATAGGCACAAAGCCAGTACTGTTGACTCCACTTCCGTTACTCAGAAGTATTGCTTTGCTATTAAACTATGGCTTTAGGGGATATTTAGACATTTCCCCCCTAAGCATTCCTCATAATTTATTCCATCTGGAAGATCTGCATCAAGCATAATTTAAAATCTTCAGGCTCTATTCTCTCCTGGTGTAGAAGCATAACTCCCATTAGTGCTAATGAAAGCTATCTGTACATCTCGAGCAGTGTACCTCTCTTAAGTGTTTAAGAACCAAAATGTTTTATGTCCTGGGAGAGAAACAGCCTTAAAGAGAATCCGGATCCAATTTAACAAGGTTAAAATGCAAAGGGTGGATTCTTTTCTGGATGACAGTATTCCTTAAGACGTATGTCATGTTTCTGTCAAAAAAAAAAAAAAAAAAAAAAGCCCAGCAGGGTTCTCACATACTCACTAGGGAAAAAAATGAATAAATAAAAATAAATAAATCCCAACTTGGAACATACACAAAGAATAAGAAATACTTCTATTGTAAAAAAGAAAGTTTGGAGTTTGGGATTGCTATTCTTGCCCCCCCCCCTTTTTTTTTTTTTGAGAGGAGAGGTTTATGTATTTGCCTTAAGAGTACAATGCTTTCCTGTGTTCACTGACAGACCTTAAATAATACTCTGTGCTTCTTCTGGTTTGCAGTAGGAGGCAAAAGAAAAAAGTCTCTGCACTTTCTATCTGGTCTTTGTGGTGGCCCAGAATGAGTAGGGAAACATATTTGTCCCCCCACCCCCGCCAAAAAAAAAGAGAGAGAGAGAGAGGACATACTTGATCTGCAGAGCACCCCTTTGCCTAGGATCAGAAGCTCATCAATTCTTGAGCAGGCCCTACCCTCCTCTAGCTAGATTATTTGCAGGTTAGAAATATGTTTTATAAATTCGTGACTAAAAGCATGTCATGTCCCACCTCCGCCGCACTCCACTGCTGTTGGATTCTGTATTTCTAGCCATCAGGCTGCTGGATTCCACAGAATATGCCCAAACCCCACGCCGAGCAGCCTGCAGCCATTTCCTTCCACACCACCACCGACCTTGGAGCTTCCTCCCGCAGGTTCTCCTGGACAGCTCGGGAGCTTGCTTGGCATACCAACACCTCTGAACTGCGGCAAGCAGTCTCAAGCCTCCCCCCACCCAACCACTACCCCTTAATGAAACAAAGAGGATATGTGATGCTTCCTGAAAACACAGAAATAATCCTGAGGAAGATTAAAGGATTTCACCATATTGTGGAATCAAATGGCAGTTCAAAAAAACTGGGATCGTCTCCAAGTTTTGATGTGGGGAAAATTCTGGTTATCACAACATTATCACTGAGGCTGTACGTGGCACAAAACATTGATATAAAGCAACATCGCTGCTGATTAAACACTATTAGCATATTCAGTTGGAAACACAAATGTAAACACAGATTGCCAATGTTTGCATCATGTACCACTGCAATATTCATCCTCAGGCAGGGATGAAGAAGCGGAGACCCAGAGACCGAAGAAAAGCTAGGGTTCACCCTCAGAGAATGCATAAATGAATGCTTAAAGTAGCTGAGGAGCTCTTATTTATCTTATTTTTAAAAAATGGTTAAGTTCTCTTTTATTTTTTTCTTTACAGCCTGTAGCTATTATGTACTTGTGATCTTGCCAAGTGGAATGTGGCTGGGAGCATATGTTTAATAAAAGTGTGTGCGGGCATGCACGCACACACACTCACACACACACACACACACACATTAAAGCAATACCACGGTTTCCTCTGAAACTGACAGATGTAAAGCACTTCGGGAATTGAGACACTCCTCTATTTTAACTCTCCACATTATGTTCAGGCACTTGGAGTCTGAGTATGTTAGAGCAAAGGGACATAAGGAAGCCTTATGCACAAGAGGAGTAAGAGCTGACAGACAGCCTGGAGCAGTTACTTTTGTTTGTCCAGATTTTTAAAGTGTTTTCCCCCCAGTTTTGGATTTCATGCATTTTCGAGATGCCAGAAACTCAACTGAGGTTGTGCACAGTTGTTTCCTTCTGCACTGACTTCTACCAAGCTCGCAGTCGATGTAGAGCCTATCTCTACAACTATCCAGACCTTTGTAGCGTATTTCATGCCATTATGCCTGTCTTTCTTTCCCTCCCACGGATTCCTAATCTGTTGTTGTAAGCCGCTCCAAATTCTTCATGAATTAAGGGTGACTATAAACGAGTAATTTTCAAATATGCGTACATACTTATGAATAGACATAATAAGAAAGTATCAAAGTTATATTTATATTGGGCTGAAGGAGTTCTTAACCCTGTATCTGCAGGCATCAAAGATGGAGCCCTTGACAGGAAAAGTCTGAGATGCAAAAACCTGAATTCATATCCAAGTGTTTTAGCTTCCTAAGGGTATAATTGTATGATTTTCTTATAGTCACTTAACCTTTGTAGGCTTCTTTTTTTTTTTCCAAATATTTTACTTATTTTTTTGACAGAGAGAGAGAGAGAGATCACAAGTAGGCAGAGAGGCAGGCAGAGAGAGGAGGAAGCTGGCTCCCTACTGAGCAGAGAGCCCGATGCGGGACTCGATCCCAAAACCCTGAGATCATGACCTGAGCTGAAGGCAGCAGCTTAACCCACTGAGGCACCCAAGTGCCCCCCTTTGTAAGCTTCTTAATTTGGAAAATGGTGTAGTTGCAATATGTAAGCAGTTTTTTCCTTTGTTTAGTAATAGGATCCTTCATTTCATGTAAAAACTTACCCAGAACCAACATTGAAAAGAACCCAAATTGAAATGATTGCAGTTGAAGCTGGGTGGAGTGTGGTGCTCCTTCTCTACAACGTTCTCTTTCACCTTCCATTTCACCTTCCTTGTCTCCACCACTTCCTACAGCACTTCTATGAAATCTAAAGAACACTATTGAAAACCAGTGAAATAAATCCTCTCCACAGACTCATTCAGATTGAAATTATTTTATTCCAGGTATGTTTAGAACAAGAGTCCGGTAGTCAAAACACTGAACATATACAGTATGGGTATCCACCAGTCAGAATGAACTCCAGCTGAAACCAACCAGTAACCTCTATCTCCTTGTACCAGGGGAAGATCAGTACTGACTTTGAGATTCATACTAAACATATCTAACCACTAATGATAACTGAAGCTCACTTATAGGGTGAGTATCTGGCAATACTATTTAGCAGGGGTGTTGGGAGAAGACAATGGAATAATCACTACTGTGGACTCTGGGAAACACACGGAGGGTTTAGAAGGGAGGCAGTGGGGGGATGGGTGAGCCCAGTGATGGGTATTAAGGAGGGCACAGATTGCATGGAGCACTGGGTGTTATACACAATGAATCATGGAACACTACATCAAAAAACTAATGATATACTGTATGGTGACTAATGTAACACTGTAACACAGATGGAGGAAGAGCATAGAGACTCTGAGCACCAATCAGTGCTCCTCAAACATACACATCCCCCAAAAACAAACAAATATCAACTTTTGGATCCAACACAGTCTCACTATTTAAAAAAAAAAAAAAAAAAAAGAGCCAACCAAACAAAAACAAACCTTCTCCAAAGACAAACTTCATAGACACAAGTGACTCAAAGTTTTACCCAATCAGCATCAATACACCTAACTTCTCCATCTGAAACACCTGCATTCAGTTAGTTTCTGGCATTCAGATCTCTCTCAAGGGACTTAGGACAGCTGGTCATGTTCCGTTTCTGGATTTGGGTGCTGGTATGTTCAGTGTGTATAACTTCACTGAGCTATATTTTGATGATATGCACATTTTTCTCTATGAATTTATATATCAATGAAGTTTTGTTTTGTTTTGTTTTTTTAATCTTCCCAGCATCATAAAACAGGCAATTTCTCTAGAGGTAAATATGTGTATTGGTTTTCTATGGAAGAATGACAAAATTACCATAAATTTAGCAGCTTAAGACAACACACATTTACTGTCTCACAGCTTTCAGTGCTAGGAGTCCAGCATGGCTTAGCTGGGTCCTTTCATAAGGATCTCACAAGGATGTAATCAAGGTAATCTCACAAGGATGTAATCAAGCCCATGGGCTAGGCTACATCTTCGTCTGGAGGATTGAGTGAGGAAGAATTTACTTCAAGGCTCTCTCAGGTTGTTGGCAGAATTCATTTTCTTGTGCTTGTAGGACTGAAGGTCCATTTTTTACTGGCTATTGGCTGGCAGTCCCCTCTAGTCCTACAGGTCACTTGTAGTTCCCTGCCATGTGGCCTTCTCCATAGGCAATCTACAACATGGCGGTTATTTCCTCAAGGCCAGCAGCCTCTGCTAAAATTGACTCGTATATAATGAAATGTAATCATGGGAAGTATCATTCCCTCATTTTTGCCATATTCTAGTGGTTAGAAGCAAGTTCTAGGCTCTGCCCACACCCAAGAAGAGGGGATCACTCCACACCATTTGCATTACGGTATGTCCATCCCAGTATCTAAAAATGCTCCCAACCTATGCTTACTTTTACCCAGAACAAAAATACAATTGTCTCCAAAGTAACCTCAACTCTCCAAAGCACAGGCAATGTTTTGGGCAGTTTGTGACCTTTGTGTTTTGGAACTACCTGGAATATCATATGACAGCTTTATAAACTTCCTACTCAAGAATTCAGTTTCACTGAGAATCACTCTGTTGCCTACATGATGCATAGGGAGTGCATAAGAAAGAGTCAGATATTGGTTATAAAGTCTTGACCTAAGAATTGGTGTCCAAGATGGAGAAAGAGATTTAGGAGTCACTGAGAAGAGAGAGTATGACATCTTAGGGTTCGTAAGGCATGCTGGAGTTACATTATCCCTGTTAACAGAGAACAAAAGGATCCTGGGATGAGGGGTGGGGAAGACAGATAATGGAACTAGAAGAAATGTGAGACCTAGCTGATATCAACTGATTGTACTCCAAAATCATATATAATATTCATGGGGTCCTATTTTATAACCAGAATTCACTGGGAGATAATTGGAGGATACTGTCCAAAACCCTATACCATGTCAACTGAGTATTGGCTGGCTTTGTTGATACATTATCTATCCACAATGAACAAGGATTGGGCTAAAGCAAAGCAGGACTTTGAAAAGTAACATGTCTTCACAGACCTGTACTGGATGTTTCAGTTGTTGACTACTTGTGAGTCGGTCCCTTTACACATGAGAGTACTTTAACATCTTGCCCAGTGATTATTTCCTTGACCTTGAGATTTGAGGCTAAGTAAGCTATGGTGAAAGCTCTAGCATGGAAGAGCTGGTGTTTGAATTTGATGGTTAATTTCATGTGTTAATTTGACTGGACCACAAGGAGCTTAGATATTTGGTTAAACATTCGTTCTGAGTGTATCTATAAGGGTGTTTCTGGATGAAATTACCATTTGAATCTTACACTCCGCAGTATGGGCAGGCCTCATCCAATCTGTTGAGGTCTAAATAGAATAAAAGATGGCTCTCCTGAGTCTGGACTTCTCAGCCTCCATAATCATGTAAGCCAATTCCTTATAATAAATCTCTCTCTCTCCATATATATTCATACACATACATAGAGAATCCTGACTAAATACACTAAGGCTGTTTACAATTAAATTCTGGATCTTACAGCTAAACTGGTACCAGGAATTATAAAAAGGAAGTTTTGCTCTTTCATTCATTTGATTTCATATATCCAGGATGCTTGTCTTGAGATAATTCACATGAAAATGTTTAGTAAACTAAATGTCCTTCAAAAATACCATTCTAACAAAGAATAAAGGAATCTTTCTAATGAAGAAAATAACAACTAAAAATTAAAAATAGGTTTGCAATGACATAGATGGACCTAGAGGGTGTTATGCTAAACAAAATAAAAAGCTAATCAGAAAGAAAATTATCATATGATCTCACTGATATGTGGAATTTAAGAAACAAAACAGAGGATAATAGGGAAGAGAGGAAGAAATAAAACAAGATGAAATCATAGAGGCAGACAAACCATAAGAGACTCTTAATCATAAGAAAAAAAACTGAGGGTTGCTGGAGGGGAGAGGGGAGAGGGGTAGGGGATGGGGTAACTGGGTGATGGACAGTAAGGAGAGCATGTGAGGTAATGAGCACTGGGTATTATATAAGACTGATGAATCACTGACCTCTACCTCTCAAATCAATAATATAGTATATGTTAATTGAACTTAAATAAAAATAAATTAATTTTAAAAATTAAAAGTAGGTAGCTTTTCTAATATGTAAGATGATTAATCAGTTACATAAAAACCTACTAAAATCAGTGTAACTATCTACACTGATCAATTAGCTAAAGAATGATGGACTCTCCATTTTTTTTAGACATATAAGCAAGACCTAAGTTGTAAGAAATGGGGAAGATGCCAAAAGCTAAAATTCTCAGCTAACTGTTCTTTGCATCTTTCCCAGGAAATGACAAAATTTGGGATGCCAAATTTGGTTCATTCATTCATGGCCAAGAAAATCATGAACAAACACCATGAAATCTCAGGATATCAATGATACTTGTTGTGGTGTTCTTAAAGACATGTTTATAATTCTTTGATACTCTTCCCTTTAAGAAGAGTAGCCCAGATTCTTTCTGCTTAAATGTGAGTTGGACTTAGGAACTTGCTTCTAGCAAACAAAATAGTAGAAGTAATCACTTCCAGAATCAGTTATTAAAAGCCTGTGTCTTCCATTCTGGGGCTCTTTTACTCTCTCACCGCTCAGCTGCCATGTTGTTGGAGCAAACCAAGGAAAAGAGACCCAAATAATAAAGGACTGAAGTCTTCTGACAACAACCCAGTGAATGAGTATGGGAGTGGATTCACCAGCCCCTTTAGATGACTGAACCCCAACTAACATCTTGACCGCAACTTCAGAAGTGTTCCAATGTCAGAATTTGCTAGCTCTGATCTCTGATCTCTGGCCTTCAGAAATTATGTGACATAATAAATGTTTGTTGTTTTAAGCTACTAAGTTTGAAAGTAATTTACATGCAGCAATAGATAACTAGTACATTAGTGTAATTTTACTCCTAGATTGGGTAAAATATCTCAGGCTTACTAAGTTTCCCATCACTTTTAAAATATCTTCTTTACCACAAATATCAAAATATTTAAAAATGAAGTCATATTTTTAGATTCTCATCTATTTTCAGTTTCTTTGAATGAGCAACATACTGAGGGCTGGGTGGAACAGGCTTAGGACTCCACATAACAAGCAGTAACACAATGGCTAATACTGAGAATTTCGTCAGTGCCCAATTCCTTGCTAATCATTCTTTTGTTATTTCATTTAATTCTCTCAACATGTATTGAGGTAGGTATTGGTATTTGCTTTATTTTTACATTGAGAAAACTGAGGCTCAGAGAGGGCATGTAGAGTTCCCAACAATACATAATTAATAAAAGAAATAGCCATTCTGAAACTAAAGTCTAATGCCAATTCACTTTTTCCCACTGTTCAGAGTAGGTTCTCTTTCTTTCTTTCTTTCTTTCTTTCAAGAGACCATGAGTGCATCAAGCAGGGTGGGAAGAAGCAGAGGGAGAGAGAAAATCCTGAGCCCAAATCAAGAACTGGACGCTTAACCAACCAAGCCACCTACGCACCCCAGGTTATTTCTTATAACAGTTATCTCCTGCCATCAGACACTGGATAAAAGGTTTTGCCTCTTCACTCCATTGGTCTGAGAGTATCTCCAGGCCTCACTTCTAAAACTGCCTTATTTTCTGGACAGTTTCGTGGCAAATGTTTTGATTTAGAGTGAATTCTTGTTTTTTAGATTTTATTTTTCGTCCTAGATAGCGTGTTAAGCCTGTCTCTTCCCAGAATGAGGGCTTTAATCTCCCATGGTCTCATGCCTCCAAACAGAAGAAGCCACCTCTCCCAATATTGCAGCCCACTCAGAGCCCTTGGCTCCCTGTTTGCCTGGCAAGAAAATTTAGGTATATATGAAAGTAGGAGTCTTATGCCAAAAGTTACAGGGGATCAGGGTATTAATAGTAAGGAACAGATTACTTCAAATATTCAAATCTAGCCACTTAGTAGATTTAATCTGTAGCCAACAGGAAAGTATATGAGATCCATCAAGTTTCCTAAATTCTGAAGTTAATTGAACTTGATTTCTCATATTATTTTTATGATGTTACCAATGATTTCATATTACAATGGTTTAAACTGGAAGAGACTAGGAAAATATCTGCAAGAAAAGCTTACGTATTAAGCAAAATAGGTTAGTTGGAGTGAAATAAGAATTTCTGAATTCTCTCATTTAATATCTCTTTCAAGTATCTTTTTTTTTAATTAAAAAGAAAATACAGGAAGTCTACGAGATGATCCTGGAGGATTTTGTGCCAGAAAATAAGGCAGTGCATTAAACAATAATGGGATATGTCAAAGGGACATAAGAGCCAACTGAAAGAGTTCCCAATGACCAAAGCTGAAACAATATGAGCAACAGAATAAATTTAGTAATGGATGATAACCCAAAGTATCAAATAAATATCCATGAGTCATCCTGACATAAATAAATGATTAATCTGAAAAATAAATAAATGAGAGAGAAGAGACAGGAGAATTCCAAATAATTTATGTAGAAATTCCTTAAGGAGATGGAATGTAAGTCATCATTCTTTTAGACTTCCTTCCAAAAAGTACAGTATAGAAAGATGAGGGAGAGTAACTTAAAAATAGAGAAATCTGACAAACACAGGTCTCTCAGTCAGTGATAAAAATAGTGCTTTACTTTATGGTCTTCATCCAAAGCATTCATAATCTTAGTCTAATCATGAGAAAAACACCAGACAGATGCCTATTGAAGGACGTTCTAGAAGATACCTGACAAGACCTCCTCAAAGCTGTCAAGATCATCAAATACAAGGAAAGTCTAAGAAGCTGTCACAATCAAGCCAAGACTCTGGGGGTATGATGACAAGGTGCAATGTGGTACCCTGGATGGGGTGCTGAAACAGAAAAAATACAATAGGTTAAAATCTGAGGAAATCTGAATAAAGCATGGGCTTCAGTTAATAATAATGTCTAATAAGAGAAACTGGGTGTGAGATAAAGAGAACTCTCTGTACTAGTCTCACCCTTCCTAGATAAATATAAAATGGTTTTAAAATGAGAAGTTTATCTAAAAATGTTTCTTCAAGTTAAAAAATAAAAGAAAGTAGGGGTGCCTGAGTGGCTCAGTTGGTTCAGTGTTTGATTCTTGGTTTGGGCTCAGGTCAGGATCTCGGGGCGTGAGATGGAGCCATGAGTCAGGCTCTCTGCTGGATGTGGAGCCTGCTTGGGATTCTCTCCCTCCTTCTTCCTCTGCTCCTCACCAACCACCCCCCATCTTTCTCCCTCTCAAAGAAACAAAAAATAAATAAATAAAATAAATTTTAAAAAAAGAAAACAGTCATATGGAACATTTACTTAATTTACATGACTTCAAATATACATGCTCAGCAAAGATAAAAAGGGAGGAGTGTGGTAAAGAGCGGAAATACAGTAGTCAAATATTTTGAAGTGTTAATGTGCACATGCCTCCTGAAGCATCTTCCCCCTTCCCCATTCTGCTTCCCAGCTTTGACAGCTAGTCTTGAGTGACTCATGCATAATCAGAAACATCCAACTAATAAACACTACTGCTACTCTGAGACGAAAGGAGTCAGATGCCTTCTCCCAAATTAAATCTTTCCCTGTCTGAGGAAAAAAAGTTGGCCACAGAAGGGAAAAACCCATTACTCTAAAGGAAAGCAAAAGATCAAACAACTGCTGGAGGGGAAACCTCTGTTCACACTCAACAATGGCAGCTGCTTGGAAGCTGAGTCACCCATGAAAGACCTCAGTCACAAGGAGAAGATCTTCGCTCCATCAAGTATCTAATTTGGAAGAATGTCAAGACACTGCCCCAATTCTTCTCCCATGAGGACAATGCCCTACCTCAGAATATTCATAAACCTTCTTCTCAAAACAAAAAGTAGGGAACTTAGTCACCTTGAGGGCCTAACATGAAGAGAAGTCCTTATCTTTGATAAAGGTGTGACTAAACAAAAATGGTTTGATATTAGCCTTTGTTTTAGAATAGAAGGGGTACATATTATATCTGACACCAAAACAATCATAAAGTTGTAGTGTTGATTAGTAACCCTTCAAAAGGACCACCAGGACAAAGACAATCAAACAAAGCTAAGTTTATTAGGCTTTCTACCATAAGGTAGAAAGATAGAATTGATAGAATATTAGTGATGTATCATAAGGGGGAAGTCATAGGAGGATATTTATAGGGATTTAGAGCCTGAGCTGGTGATTTTTGTTTATTTAAATTTAAATTTAAATTTTATTTAAATTTAATTAATTAACATATAATGTATTATTGGTTTCTGAGGTACAGGTCTGTGATTCATCAGTCTTATATAACCCCAGTGCTCATGTGCCCCCAGGGCACATGCTTATGTCATGTGCCCTCCTTAATGTCCATCACCCAGTTACCCCATCCCCCCTCCAGCAACCCTCAGTTTGTTTCCTATGATTAAGAGTCTTCTATGGTTTTTCTTCCTCTCTCATTTTGTCTTGTTTTATTTTTTTTTCTCTCTTCCCCTATGATCTTCTGTTTTGTTTCTTAAATTCCACATATCAGTAAGATCATATGATAACTGTCTTTCTCTGATTGACATACTTCACTTAGCATAATAACCTCTGGTTCCATCCATGTCATTGCAAATGACAAAATTTGGGGGGGCCAGAAGGTTTGATGGCTAAATAATAATAATAATAATATATATATATATATATATATATATATATATATTTCACAACTTCTGTATCCATTATCCATTCATCTATTCATCTGTCAATGGACATTTGGGCTCTTTCTATAGCTTGGCTATTGTGGACATTGCTGCTATAAACATTGGGGTGCAGGTCCCTCTTTGTATCTTTGGGGTAAATACCAGTAGTACAATTGCTGGGTCATAGGGTATGAGCTGGTGATTTTCAGGAAAGGCAAGGAACTGGTTGGTAGTAGAGAGACATAATGATATTTATTACATAACAGTTTCAGAGGGATGGGCAGAAGGAGGTGAGGGTCTTAACAAGAATCATGATAAACTAGGACACCTGGGTGGCTCAGTTGGTTAAGCAGCTGCCTTCGGCTCAGGTCATGATCCCAGCGTCCTGGGATCGAGTCCCACATTGGGCTCCTTGCTTGGCAGGGAGCCTGCTTCTCCCTCTGCCTCTGCCTGCCATTCTGTCTGCCTGCGCTCTCTCTCTCTCTCTCTCTCTCTGACAAATCAATAAAATCTTAAAAAAAAAAAAAAGAATCATGATAAACTGCTAGCTTTGATAAGTTAGCTATTACAGTTGGGTCAGAGTTTTAATTTTCAGGGACTAAGTATTTCTTGAACCAAGTAGTTAAGTTACTTTTACTTATTCTCGGTTTTATGTGAGGTAGGAACAGAAAAAAATCCCCAGTCCTACTATGGTCTAATACATGGTCAAGTGTCCTCAGTCACAGTCTAAGTTAATACAGAAACAGGACATGAATTGGCTTCAATTCTCATGTTCTGGGTTTCATGAAGTGATCTCAACAATCCCTAACTCCTGGTATTCACCTTTATGATCCCTTCTCCTTGAGTGTGGGCATGATATATGACTTTCCATTAATCAAATGAATATGCAAAGGCAATGGGACATATGTAATTATGTTACCTAAGATCATAACGTCCCTCTTATTAGATCTTCTTCCTTACTGGCTCTTAGGAAGTGGGCCACCATGTTAAGGAGCCTACCTGGCAAGGACCTGAGACAGTAAACTCCAGATGACAGGCAGCAAAAACTGAGGACCTCAATTCAACTACTCACCAGGAACTGAATTCTTTCAACAATCATGTATGCTTAGAAATGGATGCTTCAGGGCACCTGGGTGGCTCAGTGGGTTAAAGCCTCTGCCTTCGGCTCAGGTCATGATCCCAGGGTTCTGGGATCAAGCTCGCATCGGACTCTCTGCTCAGCAGGGACCCTGCTTCCTCCTCTCTCTGCCTGCCTCTCCACCTACTTGTGATCTCTGTCTGTCAAATAAATAAATAAAATCTTTAAAAAAAAAAAAAAGAAAGAAAGAAAAAGAAATGGATCCTTCAACAGTCAAGCCTCATGTGAAATGGCAGCCCTAATTGAAACATTGGTTACAATGTTGTGAAAACCTGAAGTACTAAGGACCCAACTAAGCCAATCCTAAATTCCTTACCCACAAAAACTGTGAGGTAATAAATGTATTGGCTTAAGCCACTAAGGTAATATTGTTGGTGGTAATATTTTTACATAACAATAGAGTGCCTTAGATCATTCTTCTTCCTAAGATGAAGGGTAGAACATTATCATCTAAACACATGATTAATCCACTGTTGGATTAATCCACTGTGCACTGTAGATTATCTAAACTCATGATTAATCCACAGTGGATTAATCCACTGTGCACTGTTTGATGATGTGTTTGGGTTGTGTAGAGCTTCTGATGGTAGACATTCCAACACTAATAAGTCAAATTTTCTTATTATTTTGCTGGAAAGTTCATTAATTGGGTCATTGGCTGAGACATTGACTTCTCCACAGCACTCAAGGCTCTGAAAACCATACATCTGTGCATCAAAAACACAAATACAAGCTGAAGGATAGTAATCAGAATTTGTAATTCACTCATAGAACAAGAGTCAAGACTCCTCAAATTAAACCAAGAGAAAGATCCCATCCCCAAACCAAAGAGTCTGCAAAACTAAATATGGGGGTAAAAGCCAAATTACTGAATGTCATCATTTCTTTGTTTCCTGGATATTTTTAGTAATAGTTGTTGGGTCCGTTATCAAAGAAACAAGACTGAGACAAAGTGAAAGTTATACAAAGCCTTATTCTGTGCCAAGCATCAGAAGTTAGACTGACCGGCTATGGGAACGAGGCTGAGACAAAGTGAAAGTTATGTAAAGCTTTATTCTATGCCAAGCATTAGAAGTCAGACTGACCGGCCAGGGCTGCCTCCGAAGAGAGCAACCACCCCTTGGTCATACAGGCTAGTTTTATAGGGCACAAGCACAGACATCTAATATGTGGCTTTGGCTGATTGGATGTCTCCCACCTGTGTGTTTTGGTAACAGTTACCCGGAACCGAAACTAGTAACTGCTGAGGTGTTTATTAAACAACAAAATGGCCTTGTTTTAGGTATGTGTTTTAGCAATGGTTGCCCAGAACCAGTACCAGTAACTGCTGAGGCATTTTTTAAACAACAAAATGGCTACCTGGGCAACATGGAGTCACTATGGCTAAGTAGGCCCAGGCCTAGGGGTTTAACAGTTTTCAACATTAAATTGGCCCTAACATAGTAAAGGTCCTAAAGAGATCTGTAGGGATGTAAGTACAACATTTTTTCTCTTGAGATCTACATAGTCCACCTCCAGATGCCAATATCCTAAACATTTTTTCCTGCCACCTGTCTAATTTCAGGAACCTCTCCTGTAGGTTCCATAGCCTTAGTAACATTGTCTAGCCCTCCTGCTACACTTTGAACCACTGTAGGTAGGATTATATACATTTGGGGGGCTTTTGTAAAATACAAATTGAAGAAGCTTGGGGGCAGAAAATAACTGTCCAAAACCCTCTCAGTTGAAATCCAAATTAAGATCTAATTTTTCTTATTCTTAAGTTTTAACTATCTAAATAACTCTTTTTCTCTGAGAAGAGAAACTGATGGGCCAAATGGATCCTAGGTAATGCTAGGGAATATTCAGGTAGTCATCAGATTCACAAGATGAGAGATCTCTACAAAAATTATGGTTATAATCAATAAGCTTTTTTAAAACAAGTCCAATCCTGGGTATTAGGAATCAACCACTTCTCCGTTTTCGGTCACAATGCCTTATGTGGTTGTCATATAGTATTGCAGTGTTTTAGTAGCATCCACTCCTCGAGAATGGTCCTGTGCTAGGTGATCAAATCTGTTGTACAGAGATCATTACGTAACTCTAAAACCAAAAAGCCGTAGAGTTTTCCTGAGTGGCACACCTTCTTATAAAGTCTGAAAAAAGTCTGAAAAAAGTCTGAGAAAGTGAGACAGCCTCTGGAATACATACCATCTGTTTTCTAGCTCTTTCCAAGCTCTAATTTTATGAAAGCTCTACAGCAAAGTTTAGCTTCTATGAAAGTTCCCCAAGTGTAGTTTCTCTGGAGAAAGGAACCTACCTTTTTAGATATAATGGGATGTAGGGTTTTAGATTTCTTGTTATCTGACCTGTTTTAAGTCTTTGTGAAATAAAGAGTTGCTTAGTGCAGAGTGCATCTCCTTAACTCAGGAAACTGATTGGAAGTGATATCAGAGGTAAATGGATAGCATGCAAAGAAAAGTGAATACAAATAAAGGCTTTAGGGATTATGCATTCTGGGCCTCAGTTTCACATTCTGGGGTGAAATCTTGGGGTTTCCATGCTTATTTTATAATCATATGCTTTTTGTAGGCCAAGAATATAGTTTCCTAAGTTACACAATTCTCCAAGAATCTTGATAGGCTTCCAATCTATTTGTTTCTAATCAGGTCCAAGTGCCCATAACCACCCCCAAAGTCATAAATCCAAGCCTCCAATAATTTGTTGCTTCCCAGGGATATTTTTCTTTCTCTAGCAACTTAATGGAATCTACCTTGAGGCCATCTGAAATAACATCTTTAAAGGGAAGGTAATATCCTTAATGTGATATTTGCTGCCGGGATGAATCATTTGTTTAACTGGAAACTCTTAATGGGTTTTTGCCATCAAAGCCTTTTGTAGTTTTTATTTCCTAAAGTTTAGTGTCTAGAAGCAATTGACTCTTCTAATTCTGAAAGGCCACAAATTTCTGAACTTTGTCTGGTCTTTAATTCTTCACACGACTCATTTCTTTCTTTTAAATATCTTGCTAAATGCACCAATAAATAGTCAACGCACACTCTTGGCTCTTCCCAGTCATTTTCACGAGAGTTATAGACTCACTAGGAACTGGGTCTTGCTGTCTTCCATGTTATCACAAGCAAGAGTTTTACAAAACCTGTTTCCACACCATTCACTATTTAACCCCCAACTCAGTGTTGCTATTTTAAGTTTTTGTGGGGTGTAACCCCAATCCAAGTCTGTATTACTTAACATACTGCTAAAAACTATAACAAACAATTACCCCAATTTTGTTACTTTTACATTATAGATTACTTGGGTTTTTTTGGTTTTCTATGTGAGCTTTTTTTTTTCCCTCATGTAATGGTCATTGGTGCATAAACATGAAGAAGACAGTCCTGTTCTGTGGGAGTCAGAATGATGGTTTCCCAAACAGGTCCACATTCTAATCCCCCAAATCTATGAATGTTACCCTACATGGCAAAAGGGACTTTGTAGATGATACCAATTTAAAAATCTTGAAATAGAGAGGGAATCCTGGACACACAGGTGGGCCTAATGTAATCACAAGCATCTTTATAAAGAGGAGGCAGGGGGTCAGAGTGAGAGAAAGAGATGTGGCAATAGAGACAGAAGTCAAGAAGATCCAAGCAAAGGGCTCTGAGCCAAGAAATTCAAGTTACCTCTAGAAGCTAAAAAAGCAAGGAAAAAAATTCTCCCCTAGAACCTTTTTTTTTTAAGATGTATTTATTTACTTATTTATTTAAGAGAAAGAGAGAATGGGAGGGGGGGAAGGGGCAGAGGGAGAGAGAGGGAATCTCAAGCAGACTCCCTGCTGAGCAAGGAGCCTGATGCAGGGGGCTTGATCTCATGACTTTGAGATCATGACCAGAGCAAAAATCAAGAGTCTGATGCTCAACCTACTGAGTCACCCAAGCGTCCCTCCCTAGAGCCTTTTAAAGGAATGTAGCCCTGCTGACCCATTTTAGATACTGGACCTTTGGAAATGTACGATAATAAATCAGTATAGAGTGAAGCCACTAAGTTTATGGTAATTTGTTATAGCAGGAATGTGCAACTAATAAATACATCTTGTGTATTTTATAATTTGAATATAGCCCTGCTGACCCTTTTTAGACATTGGACCTTTGGAACTGTAAAATAATAAATCAGTATAGATTGAAGCCAGTAAGTTTGTGGTAATTTGTTATAGCAGGAATGTGAAGCTAATAAAAACATCTTCTCCAGAGTCATCTAGACTTGCCATCTTCAAAAATGTAAATTTGAAAGTTTGCCTAAGGTTTATCTCTATTATAAGCAGCTGAAAAAAGGAATCATGAAGCATCCCCCGTGCAGAGATATGGATTGGGTTCCTTGATATACTTAGATATAACAGGGGCTAGAAAATATAGGTCTGCCTGGGAAGTTGCTTCCAGTAATAACTCCAAATATCATGACTGCAAAAGTATGAATATAAGTAGCAAGCTAGTCACCCTGCCACAACCCTAGACTAAAAACAGAGCAGTCAAGTAAAACTGTTTGTACTAAATGGTGGACTTGTAAACTCTTTTTCCTCAATTAACTACTAGAACACTGGAAGTAGGTTTATTCACCTTAATTACTCAGGGATTAAAAGAGACTCTGGTAGTGTCATAAATATAAAAAGAGATTCAAAAATTACCAAACCCTTTAGGAAAGCCTCCAATGGGAAAGAAAAGGAAAAAAAAAAAGAAAGAAAGAAAGAACAAAAAGAGGAGGAGGAAGAAAAAGAAAAGGAAAAGGAAAAGGAAACCATAACCACCCCCTGAAAAAAACAAAAAAGGGGGGATTTAAAGAAATAATAGCAATCTATTGGTAGGTGGCAAAAAGAAAAGTAGTTAAAACTAAAATTAGCATCTTCTGAGAAATAAGAAAATACACTGAATTCACAAAATTAGAAAAAAATGAATTTAAAAAAATAAAGACCATGAAAGGAAAGAACTCTAAGAAATCAAAAATATGACTGAAAATTATAAAAGAATTAATTAAGACTGAAAGATTGAATTATGGCTATATCATAAGAAACAAACACCAGAGTTGACAAATTAGAGAGAAAAGGTGAGAGCCCTATAGGTTTGTGGCAAAGATAGTTATACTCATTAAATATTCCACTCCATTTCCCAGAATCCTTGGGACTAGGCAGGGTCATGTGACTAGTTAAGGCCAATGAAATATAAGCAGAAAAGACATTGTTACCTCTAGGCTGAGAGAAAGTTCTCCACTCTCTTGTCATAATAACCAGCTCTGCAGCTATCAGCTGGGTATCTGTGTGACCATGTGGAACAGATTTAATCTCCCTCAACTCACTTTGAACATGAGTATGAAACAATAGTTGTTGGGTTAAGCACTGAGACTTCACAACAGAAATTTATCACAGCAGGGGCACCTGGGTGGCTCAGTGGGTTAAAGCCTCTGCCTTCGGCTCGGGTCATGATCCCAGGGTCCTGGGATGGAGCCCCGCATCGGGCTCTCTGCTCAGCAGGGAGCCTGCTTCCCTTCCTCTCTCTGCCTGCCTCTCTGCCTACTTGTGGTCTCTCTGTCAAATGAATAAATAGAATCTTAAAAAAAAAAAAAAAGAAATTTATCACAGCAAAGTCTAGCCTATACAAATAAGAGTCAATCTAGGAGATTCAACATTTGACTAATAGGAATTTCAGAACAAGAACACTGAAAAAGGGATGCCCAGGTGGCTCAGTCAGTTAAGCATCTGCCTTCAGCTCAAGTCATGATCCTAGGGTCCTGGGGTTGAACCCCATGTCAGGCTCCCTGCTCAGAGGGGAATCTGCTTCTCCCTCTTCCTCTGCTTCTCTACCCCTCTCGTGCTCCCATTCTCTCTCTCTCAAATGAATAAATGAAATCTAAAAAATAATTTTCTTTAAAAATATAAATTTGTGGTTCTATATTACTTTATAAACAATATACATTCATTAATTTGATTAAAAGACTGAAAATATTTAATAGGATAACTTTAGTATTGGAAAATGTTAAGAATTGATATTAAGCAAGAATATCTTGATATTCTTGATATTCCCAAGAATAGGAAAATGAACATGTTTGTGTATTACTGATAGGAACATAAATCAGTAGCACCTTTTAGGAAAGCAAGATGACATTGTCAATTAAATTGTAAATTTACATACCATTAATTCTAATTCTAAGTGTCTTTAGAATACACAAATGTGTCTACCAGAATATTCTTAAAATAATATGATAAAATTAGAGATTACTCAAAAACCAAGATATAAAACAATATACATAGTATGATTTTTCCATTTATGTAACTAAAGAAGAGAAAGAAATCTGGATATATGAGTGCACACATGTGGGGTGTGTGTGTGTGTGTGTGTGTGTGTGTGTTGAATGGGATTAAAAAGAAAAGAAACTATAATGCTATCATCTTCTACCCTCTCCACCTCCATCACAAGAAAGAAAACGACTGATTTGTTTTCTCAGTCAGCTTGAAGACCCTAATTTGTTTTGTAAAATCTAGATGTTAAAGAAAAAAAAATTATTGACATAATACAGAACTACACCAAAGACCGGAGAAAAGACAAGAGGGTTGGTCTGGACTAAATTAGGTGAAAAATTTAGAAAGCTTGGGGTAAGAAAAGAGTGAGTCTTAAAGCATTACTACAGATGAGAAATATATTGACAATAGGACTTAGGGAAAAAAGTTTTTGAAAGAAATTTTGTGATGTTTTGAGAATGTTCTCTGCTTTGTTTCTGTGCAGTAAGATTCACATTACTTTCACTTATTTTCTTGGACTCTAGACCATTTTTTTCCCTTGTAATTAGATCAGAGGTCTGCTGGGTATTTAAAGGTTAAAACTGTATTATAGACAGATCAGAAGGTAACAGAGAAGGATACAGAGAGATAATTAACAAATACAAAAACATCTATCTATGTTTCATGTTTAGAAAGATTTTTTGAAGAGCAGACATCACACTGTAAACTATAAAGTCAGACTTGATGAGGAAAAGTGAAAGATATAGGCAAGGGACTTATTTTATATATACATATATGCATCTTTGTAGTATAATTTTTAATTGAAAAAGATGAAGAAAATAACAAATGTAAGATATTACTCCTTCAAAAATGTGGCATTTATTTAGGACTAATTAAAAACGACATCTCAGAATTTATTTTTTTTTCTTCATTTCCCCTTCCTGGTCAAGAGAGACTGTGTTTATATGCATGTATGGGTCACAGGGGCCTTTCAACTAAAACAGTGAAATAATTGCAACAAAGGTTTCTTTAAGTTTAAAATAAGCATGAAACTATTTGATTCCCTTACTCATTTTTCAAGTACAGACACATATTGAAAACTCAATTTTCACTTAGAATTTTTTTTTTCCTGAAAAAACTCCTTCTGGACATGTTTAGTCTTCTACTCCCTTAACCTGAATATTCAAAGAAAACATTTTTATATTGTATTGTCAGAGCTTCTCATGTAAAGGCTAGAGGAGAATAATATGTTAAATGATGTTACACAAAGTAACACTCTGTGGATAATAAATAACATTTTTAAGGTAGTAACTTTAAAAATCCTACAATAATGACTATAAAAATAAAGGACAGCTCTATTCTTAGAGACATGAGACCTCTAGATAAGAGGTGTGAACTCTAGCGCCATCTAGCAGAAATGCTGGGTAACATCACTAACGTTGTAACAGATCTAACAAAGCAAGGTTAAGTGTCCTTGAATCCTATATTGATTGTCAACCTTGAAAATCCCACTTAAGCATTCCTTAGACTTTCTAGACTTCTGAACTTGGTATAGAGCCCTTTCAAAGGCAGGGGCAAAAAACACGTTTCAATTTCATCAGGCCCCTTTGAGAAAGGTGTCCTGGGAAAGAATAAACACCAGTTAACCACAGGTGCTCCTCCCCCCCTCAGGTGAAGCCACTTTCCTTTTATGGAAGCTTTACATTAATACCTGTTTTCCCTAACTGAAAGAAATCTGAAGACAATTTTTGCTTTTATGAAAAAAACCATTGCCATACTAATGAGGGTCTTTCATAAAAGCTAAGCGGTACAACATGAGCTTACGGAAAGCAGGCAATATCTGTATAAATTTGACAATATACAAATGCCTTCATCCTCATGAGAGAATTGATATCATTTTATTTCATAATAAGAGCATAATATTGCTAAATCTTCTGATTTTTGATCTGGGCTATTTTTAGTCGTTGAAGTATCAAGAAAAGGAAATATATTTTCCTTTGTCAGCCTCCATCCAACACACATATACACTCTCTCTCTCTCACACACACACATATGTATGCACATAAACACACTTTCATTCACTGATATTCTCAATATATATTCATATGTAGTATTTGTAAATCCAAACCTCAGCCTCCCAGTAATTTTCAAGCGGAAGTATGTATTTAAGCACAAATCTGTGAACAAACGAGTTAAATTCAAAAGTCTCTTGGCCTTCTGAAGCCATAAAGTCTAAATAAATGTGTTCAAGCATATGAAAATACAATGCCTGATAGCTTGCTGCTAAAACTCCCAAAGTAAGAGGGTATAAACATATGTTTTAATGATGAAATCCTGAGCGTCATAATCCCAGATGGATTTCAGCAATAACAATAAAAATTGTCACTATATAACTGAGAAGACATGAATGAACGACTAGAAGAACTAATAAATAAAATTTCTATCACCCTGCTATCAAACATAGAAAAGATTTCAAAAACAAATGTTAATTTGTTACTTTCTATTTATAAGGAACTTCAAGAAACTCGTTATGTTTGCAGCCTTGATATGAGGAAGTGGTGATGCAACATGGGGGCTTAAGTGGGTAGGAGAAGAATAAATGAAACAAGATGGGATTGGGAGGGAGACAAACCATAAGTGACTCTTGATCTCACAAAACAAACTGAGGGTTGCTGGGGGGAGGGGGTTTGGGAGAAGGGAGTGGGATTATGGTCATTGGGGAGGGTATGTGCTTTGGTGAGTGCTGTGAAGTGTGTAAACCTGGTGATTCACAGACCTGTACCCCTGGGGATAAAAATATATGTTTATAAAAAATAAAAAAATTATAATAAAAAAAAAGCTCATATGATGTTGCTTTTACTTGCTCTCCAGCAGCAAGAAAAATATGGGTAATAACATGACCTTATTAGACTACAACACATAATTTTTTATATATTCAAATAAAGAAAGATGTGAAAGATGTTGCTTAATTATGGATGTCCAGCAAAATTAGATACCATGTACCTCAGTCAGGAGTAGTTCAGGAGACAGAAATACAGGAATTTGACTGGAGATGTTTAATATAAATGTTTATTAAATTCAAAAGGGCATTTGCTAGTAAGAAGAAAAAAAAAAAGCCACTAAGGATCACAGAAAGAGGGATACCTGGGTGGCTCTGTCTGTTAAGTGCTTTGCCTTCGGTTCATGTTATGATCCCAAGGTCCTAGGATCCAGTCCCAAATCTGGCTCCTTGCTCAGCAGGGAGCCTGCTTCTCCGTCTCCCTCTGCCTGCTGCTGCTCCCTCTGCTTGTGCGCTCTCTCTCTCTCTCTCTCTCTCTGACAAATAAATAAATAAAATGTTCAAAAATAAAATAAACTGCTACTTTAAAAACAAAAAAGGAACAACCCCTACCCTTAGGGCTAACCTAGTGCCCCACTAAAGAATCTTCCTCACTACGGCTGATCCAGACCTCACTGGAGAGGGTACAGTCACAGCTCGCGGGATGGCAGAGAAGAGAAGTTGGTGAGATGCTGAATCAGTAGAACTTGCTGGAAAGTTGTCCTCTAAGGTTTTGGGAGAAGCCGTCCACAAGAAGAGTTCTTCACTAGTGGCTCTGTTGCAAAGCCTCCTGAACAGGTCCCTAAAGAACCATGCCACAGGAACCAGGTTCTAAAGAAGGTGCACATCTGACAAAAGCCAGACCCTGGAGAAGCCACGTGTGCTGCAGGAGTCCCGAGAGAGGCACACCCCGAGTAAACGTTAGTCCTTCCTCCAGTGTCCCTACAGCACCCTTGACTGACAAATCTTAACGACGTGTCAGTTGCCACGCAGAGCCCAGCCCACACTCGCAGACCAGACACGGCAGTGGGGATTTGTATCTGAAAGGCAATAAATTCATAGGGGGGTACACCAATCTTAATCTGTACTCGCTGTTACACATCACAGCATGCTTTAGGAATTGCTTATTGTCAGCTCACTGGTTTTCCCAAACTTAACTTCCACAAGAGGTTTCTCATTGGGTTAGCTGCATTTAGTCTCCACTTTTAAATCTATGGTGCGTGATCAGACTGATTTCCCTAAGCCATCATCTCACTTTGTCTTTATGCTGCTCAAAAGCTTTCAAAGGACTCGTATTGCCTAGAGTAGCAATCCTAAATCTGTTAAGTATGAAAACCCCTTGCCAATATTAACAATTTTGTGCTGATCGCCACATGATGGTGGTTTTACTAATTGATCACTAGGTGATAAAATGCTATCGGTTAGACATATATAATTAATTTCTATTTCACTAAGTCATATCACCTATCGTCCAATACAAACAGTAGACCCATGATAAACACATCTATTCAGGGTCTCAGCTATGCCTGCTGTGGATATGGATTGGAGGGCCTCTTATAGTAATAACTCCAAAGTCCCCAGAGATCTCAAGCCCACAAATTGGGGTCCACCAGCTCAAAATCAATTCTAATCCCTCAAACCCAGCCCTGAGTTTTCCCTAATCTGATCCAACCTCCCTTTACAACTTTGTCATTCACTGACACTTCCCATATCAGTCCAGTCAATTTCCTACAAACACTGTGCCCTGAACACATTCCGGGATACCTAAAATCCTTGTTCCACCTGGAATATATATGTTATTCTCCCTTTTCAATCCAAATCCTACCCTTCCTCAAGGCTCACATATGTGCTTCTTCCAGGTTGCTGTTCTTGGCTACTATGGCAAATGTTTCTGCTGAGCTCAGAAGTATCACTGCCCTTGGAAGCCCTCTCCTGTACCGAAGAGCGTGAGGTCCTAAAAGTACAGATCCAGGTTCTTTTCAGCAGCACTCATTGGATTCTACCAATGAGGGGCAGAACCAGCAGGCAGAATTGCACAAGTCATCATTCCCTGCGCAGCTAGATGAGTGGGTACGATCCGTTAGCAAATGTAGGGTTGGGCCAGCCGCACTCACTTCCTTGTACCCCTTCTGCACTCTCGACATAACTCCATCATCACTTATTATTTCCCCCAGCAGACGGACAACTCCACAAGAATCAGCCACTGCAAGGTGGCAGACAGCCAAGCTCCTCAGTGGCCTTTCCTGCGGCCCCCCAGAATTTCTGGGTTGCCTAAAAGCCAGCACCGCACAGCCCTTTCTCTATTTATAAGACCCTCCAACTCCCTGAATTCAACTACTTTCTTCTCAAAATACCTATAGAAGCTTTCACTCCTCTGAATCGCGAATTGTGATAAGGCCTTAACATTCGTTTACTCTTTAGAGTGTCAGTTATCTTTCCATTTCTATTTCAATTATCTCCACAACTAAGTTTCTTGAAGAAACTACTTCGTTTTATATTTCTTTATATACGATGTAATATCTTTCCTTGCAAGCAGCTACTCAATCAATAATTATTGATTTGATTAAATAGAGGTATAAATGAGACTGAGTGGATGGTATTTTATTAGACTCACACGGTAGAAAAAGTGGAACAGACTTTCAAACCGCCAAGTCCATACTGATAGTTTCAACGGTTTAGAAGTTTTCAGTGGCCCTTACCCTCCCATTCCTCAGTAAACTAACTCAACCTGGCTTTTGTTTGTTTTAGTTTGTTTTCAGAGAGGGAGAAGGGGCAGGGAGAAGCAGAGAGAGAGGGAGAAAGAGAATCCTAAGCAGACTCCAGGCCCAGTACAGAGCCCCTTGCAGAACTGGATCTCATGACCCTGAGAGGATGGCCTACGCCAAAATTAAGAGTCCGACATTCAGCCAATGGAGCCAACCAGGCACCTCCTAACTTATCTGTTTTGAATCAAGTTGCTGACCTCCATCCTAAATATCTGTAAACATTTGTGGGTGGACAACTTTGGGTCAAGTTAGGCCATCACAGCAATCCCTGCTTTACCTTCCATCCGACACATTTCATATTCTTCCATGTCTTTAATCTCCTTGCCCCTACCTGATCTTGCCTAACTACCCCTAAAATCTGCCCTTTCCCAACTCTTTTCTTTCCACTGCCAGGTATAAAACAATATGAAAAAATACACATATGTTTTAAATGTGAAGAAGGATACAGTTTTTATCTTTGAACTACAAACATATCTTTTGTTTTTTCTATACATCTAGCTATCGTGAGTCAAAGAGTATTCCCACAAATTCATACCCACTCAGAACCTAGAATGTGAACTTTTTTTGAAATAGAGTCTTTGCCAATGTAAAATTAATTAATGACCTCAAGACAAAATCATTCTGCATTTAGAGAGGGCCCCGCATCCAATGTCTTTATAACAAGAGGAGAAAAATACAGAGACACAGGATTGGGAGAAAGCCGTGGAAATATGGAGGCAGAGATCAGAGTGATGCTTTGCAAATCAAGAAACACCATGGGCCACCAGAAGCTGGAAGAGGCAAAGAAGGATTCTCCCCTAGAAACTTCAGAAGAGGGTCTCCTGGGTGGCTCATTGGGTTAAAGCCTCTGCCTTCAGCTCAGGTCGTGATCACGGGGTCCTAGGATCGAGCCCCGCATTGGGCTCTCTGCTCAGAGGGGAGCCTGCTTCCTCCTCTCTCTCTGCCTGCCTCTCTGACTACTTGTTATCTCTGTCTGTCAAATAAATAAATAAAATCTTAAAAAAAAAAAAAAGAAAAAGAAGAAGAAGAAACTTCAGAAGATGCATTGCTCTGCTAACACCTTGGTCTAAGCCACCCTGTATATGGTACTTTGTACGGCAGCCCAGAAAACTAACACTAGAACCATACTAATCATAATAGTACTATACTAATACACTGATATAACTGGAATTTTTCATAAAAAGCCAATACACAATTTTTAGACATAAGTGACTGCATTAAATTGTGAGGAAGCTGACATCACTGTACATACTGATGAACACAAAGCATTCCTAATAAACTCCCTCTACTCTCTTTTAGGACCACTTTCAGAGATGTGAATAAAGTATCTCCTAATAAAAGACCATCCTGGCTAATAGTTTATTGGAAAAGTTCAGTTTGTCATTTGCCATTTAGAAGTTGATTTCAAAGACAGCATTACCATGGTAAAAATTAAACCATCTTCCACCGTCTAGAGATAATACTTTAGTAATTACCAAAAGCTTGAACATTCGGTAAAGACATAATTCTCCTCTCCCTCTGGAGATAGGGAAGCTGAAAAAACATTGTACAGCCTACAAGCATACCTGTTCCTCCTTCTGAACACGCCACACATTCTGAGGTTTGTATTCTAAGGGATGCTATAGAACACAAATCCCCAGGCAGAGTTAGACACACCCTCTCTATGCCCCCTTTGCCCTCCATACGCAGCTCTGTTTTATCACATTAGGTTATTATTATTGGTTTACCTGACTGCTCCTCCCAACAGACTGAGAACTCTGCAAGGGCAGGATGGTGTATAACTCATCCTTACACTCCCCGGTCCTGGCATCAGGCTTGGCAGGGCTGGTGCTTGATAAATGCTGAACTAATTAAACCGTTGACCTTGCTCTATTCGTAACAGAATAGACAAATTTAGAACACATTGCCAAATTGCAGTCCTGAAATTGAGCATCTATTCTCAAAGCAGATGCAGCAGACGTATTTTTATTTACAAAATGTGGTTTATATACAGCCCCTTTCTCAAAAGAAGGCAGCAAGACTCAGCAATTAATTACCCAAACCTAATGAGAGAAACGTTCACAAGTTACTGCAGCCTGGTATTTATCAGAAAGATGTAATAGCCTGGGTGGTAGCAAGTTCAAGACATTTTTCCTCTTCATGGGCACTCCTGCCATAAAGCAGGTTCCAAGAGCAACAGTAAAGTGTGGCTGAAGGACAATGAGTTTTGCCTAGAAGTCAAACAAAGCCAGCGTTAAATCTTCCAAATCCTCTGTCCCGGAGTCTTAACCACATTCCGCATCCCCTGAATTTAAAATTGGTAACGAATGTGTAAACATTCTAAGGTGGTTGTAACGTTTTTCTAAATCCTCAGATCTGCTAGGTCAAGAGAATGTAGGTCAGAGCTAGTATTCTCATGTGTGAGATGATAACCCCAATCTCATTTTAGGCACTGCTAATGGCTTTAAGGAGCAGATACTCAAAAACCGTTCTAGGAAAACTGTCCCGGATGAAAAATGAAGAAACTGCGAGATTCAGGATAGGGATCCAGTGAAGAAAGAATATTGAGAATCCTGGCTGCAGGAATTTGACTCAGAGAGAAGGCTTAGAGAAGAATTCACACCTGTCAGTTTTCCAGTTTGTAGAAGACAGCCTCTAAAATGGCCCCCATGATCCCTGCCTCCTAGTAGCCATGCGCTTGTGTACCTCTCCTCTTGAGTGTGGGCTGGACTCAGTGACTGGTTTCTAACAACTAGGAGATAGCACAAGTACTGGGATACCTTTTGAAGGATTAGGTTAAAAGAGATGTGCCTTCCATCTTGGTCAGCTCCCCTCACTCTTTTGCTCACTCACTCTGAAGAAGGCCAGGGGCTATGTTGTGAGTTGCCCTGTGGACAGTCTCGTATAGCAAGGAACTTATGCCTTCCCTGTCCAAAAACCCAATGGGAACTGAGTCCAGCCAAAAACCACTTGCATGAGCTTGGAAAACCCACCTCTGAGAGAAGGTACCTGCAACCCTGGCCACCTTCACTTCAGCCTTGTCAGAGACCCTGAGCCAGAGGCATTCAGCCACGGCACATCCAGATGCCAGACCCACAGAAGCCTTAGGATAATAAATGTTTGTTGTTATAAGCAACTCAATTTGGGGGTAATTTGTCACACAGCAATAGATAATGATGACATAGCAACTTCTATGTGTAGTCTTAAATATATCCTTACTTTTCAAAACACATAACCTGATTTTTGTTTGTGTGAGAAGGTCACCTGATCTCTGAGATGGAAATAGAGAGCATTCTCTTAGAAGTTAAGTACTTTTAAGTACACTCTCTTAGAAGTTAAGTGTGTGTGTGTGTGTGTGTATATATTCAGCCAGTGAATCATTACAATCAAGGACTGGGCTATCTCCCTACAAGAGAGTCCAATGAAGCAGAATGTGGCAAAGCTGACCATAAGGTAATCTTCCAAAAGCCAAAAACCATATAGCTAAAGTATGACCCATTCATTCACTCATCACCTTATGACCAGTAATTAGAAATCAAATCACTTTATTCTTTAAACATCTAAATATATGTTTATTCATCTTTTCAGTACAGTGTTTTATAGGAAACTGGAGAGCCCTAAGAACTGCTTCTCTATGTCCTCTGAATTACTAAGAGACGCCTTCTGCATGAACAAAATGGATACTAAGCACTTATTCTGTAAAGGAACATAATTGCCTGGATGCCACAAGACAACATTTCATTTCAAATTCTATTCATTGCTACTCATTTCCCCAAACAATTTCCCTTTTGCTCAAACTTTCCTATATAATAGAGTACTTTATTAGATAATGTTTACTAATAAACTGAAAGCAAGGGTAACTATTAAAAAAGATAAAGTATTCAATTAGAACAGCTTAATTACAATGTGACTTTGTATAGAATTCTAGCTTGTAATTTTATCTGATAGCAATGTCAAGTGCTCGTTCAAAATAAGACATCTCACATTTGGTTCTTTCCAGATTTGACTAGATGAGCTGGACAACAGTGAGCTTAAACAAAGATTCATAAAAGCTAGGCCTTCACAAACAATGTTTATATTTTCTATGATTTAATGGGAAATATCATATCAGGATACCCATTTAAAACATACGTGTGTTTAGGTACCTCAACCTAAGCTACCACCATGAAATTTTGTGTTAATGATTCTCAAGTAGGAGGAAAGATCAAAACTTGTTTATTGGAGATTTTTCCCTTTTTTGCTTTCCTTCTTTCAATATACAAATATATCTAAAGCTGAAAATACACATAAATTCTTCTCCTTGAATCTTTCTTCAAGTTCTCCCTTTTAATGGACAGATTGTTGTGAAGACTCACTTAAGTTCTCACTCTTTCTACGTTAATCCTAACTGAACCAGTGACATTATTAAATGATGGTGTTGTCCTGCCGGAAAACTGACTGGATGCCTGCCAGTCTACAAAATCACCATGAACCCATCTCTTGGACAAACATTCAACAAATCACTAGCTATCAAATATTATTGACTTTTGAAACAATGTTCAGGCTGTCGTAACACCTCACCTTTGCTTATTAATAATAATTTAAGTCAGGGCTGTCTTGATATTGTATTATTCTTATTGTATCTCACATCATTGGTAAAACGTTGTAGATTTTTTCCTTGAAATATTGTACCCTATTCAAAGAAGGAATAAATCTTTTTTCATTTACATAAATTCTGCTAGATCTTTTATAGGTCAATGACAAACCAGGCAAATTGAGTCGAAAATAATCTGGAAATTTTTTGAAGAAAAATCTGAATTACATAGATATTTGGGATAAAATTAACTCTTTATATCTAAGATATTTAATTTCTTCAGTTTCGTGTTTTAACTTTCCTTCTGGTCAGACGGCCTTACCCCCACACACCAGGTTTTCACTCTATTAGGTGCTATCCAAATTACCCAGAAAGGTCCATTTAAATACAAGCATTTTCTCACTTCTCTACATAAAAAATGTTCATTGGATTGTCCAGTAGCTTCAAGATAAGGTGAATATTCACTAGAATGATAACTTAAGGCCCTTAATTACCTGGATTTCCTGGATTCTACCAGCCTCTTTTGTCTCACTCTGTCCACTTCATATTTCACACTGTGTCAGCCTCAATAAATTACTTGCAGTCCTGACTTCACCACATTCTCCACACACTGGGTCTTCCAACTTCTATTCCTTCCACCTTGGGTCATTATCCATCCTATCGACCTTACCTTAGTGACTCAGACCATCATCAACTCTCATCTCAGGTCACACACCACATAGAAAGTCCTTCATTTTTGCTTTCAACCTAAACTACATGTTTTTCCTACCTACCATTCTATTCTAACAATCACATTTATCGCAGTCTCACTGTTGACAATTTATGCCTGTCAATCTTCAACTAATCGTAAAGCCCTGGGATCAAATATTGAAACTTACTTGCCTGTTTATCTTTTTTTTTTTTTTAACAAAACTAGCATAATGTCTGGAACATAGTAGTCACTCAGTAAATATCTGTTAAATTAGCTAGAATGATTACAATCTCTTTGAAGGAGTTTTGGGAAAAGGTCTTTCTTTTAAGAGAATGCTGAGACAAAACAGCCATAGCAGAAGAAATAATTCAGAAATTGCCATTTATAGGTCATGTATAATGCCAAACATTTTCTAAAGTGGGGGGAACAATGTTCACTGCAACCAGTTTTTGAAAGCCTCCATTTCTTCTTGACTTGGAATTGTCCCACTTTTACATTTTCTCCATCTAGTGGATATACAATTATTTATCACTGAAGTTTTGACAGGCCTTATTTGATTCCCAGTGGAACTGAACACCATTTTTAATATACAGTGGTTGGAGTGTCTGGGTGGCTCAGTCAGTTGAGAGTCTGCCTTTGGCTCCGGTCATGATCTCAGGGTCCTGGGATTGAACCCTTCATGGGGATCTCTGCTCAGTGGGGAGTCTGCTCGTCCCTCTCCTTCTGCCCTTCCCCTTGCCTGTGCTCTCTCTGTCTTTCTCTTGCTCGCTCACTAATAAAAAAAAATAAATAAAACTTTTAAATAAATAAATATACAGTGGTTATTTAGATTTCCTCGTCTGTGAAGTCTCTTGCCTGTTTTTTTTTTTTTCTTAAGACTTTATTTGTTTATTTGACAGACATAGATCACAAGTAGACAGAGAGGCAGGCAGAGAGAGAGGGAAGCAGGCTCCCTGCTGAGCAGAGAGCCCAATGCGGGACTCGATCCCAGGACCCTGAGATCATGACCTGAGCCGAAGGCAGCGGCTTAACCCACTGAGCCACCCAGGCGCTCTCTTGCCTGTTTTTTTGTTGGATTAAAAGTCTTTTATTTTCTTTTAAAATGATTTATGGTAATCTCTTTGTATTCTGAATATTTTGTTAAATATTTTGCAAATATGTTCTCCCTCTCTCTGGTTGCCTTTTCATTTTCTTAATGGTGTATGTCAATGAACAGAACTTCTTAATTTTAATGAAACCAACTTTATTGATCTCCTTTTAGTTAATGCCCTTTGTGTCATGTTTAAGAAATAATTTCCTTCCTAAGGTCATGAAGATGTTCCCCTTATTATCTAGTAAAAGTTTTATTGTTTTGTTTTTTATATGTAAGTCTATAATCCACCTGGAATTGATTTTTGTGTTAGGTATGACAGGAAATCCAATTTCATTTTCTACAATAAAGATGTCCAGCTGTCCTAGCACCATTTATTGAGAATACTAGCCTTTGCCCCACAGCTCTACAGTGTCACTTTGTCATAAATCAAGGGTCTACATATGCCTGGTTTTTTTCAAGATACTCTATTCTGTTCCTTTCCCTATCTATCCTTGTGCTAACACTGCATAGTATAACTTAATGTAGATTTACATTAACTTGGCTATTCTTTAATCTTTGTAGTTCCATATAAACTTTAGAAGTAATTTTTCACATTCCACAAGAACAAAAACAAACTAGTGACGTTTGTATTGGATTTAAAATTAAATGCATATATTGATTTCGAGAAAAGTGACATTTTGGCAAATTTGAATTTTCCAACCCATGATCAATATCTATTTCTCCATTTATTTCAGTATTTTTAGTTTATCTTAATAAAGTTTCATAGTTTTATCTGTAGATTTACTTCTAGGTACTTGATACTTTAATCAAGTGCCTTATTTAAGCTCTAGTTTCTTCTTGCTGCTAGTATATATAATTATTTTTGTATATTGTTCTTCCAGAGTTACTTTGATAAATGATTATTAATTCTAATCATTTAACTGTAGATTGTGTTAAATTTCCTGCATATAATGTTACTATATCATCAAGAATAATACAAATTTTTTTTCAAAGCACATACATTTTATTCAGTTTTGCTGTTGTTTTGATGAGTTGATGTTTTTGATTTTGATTTATTGTACCAGATAAAATCTCCAGGAAAAAAATATCATATACAGCTAGTGATAATGAGCAACCTTGTCTTGCTTTGAAACTAACAGGAAAATTCTACCAAGCTTTAACATCAAACATCATTAAACATTAAGGCATGCTATAAGTGTTTATTTAATATTTTTTATCAAATAGAAGAAGTTTCATTCCACCCCGACTTTGCTGAGGTTTTTTCTTAATTTAATGAAAACAATGAATTTGAAGAAAGATCTCTGTTCATCTAGTAAAATTACCATATTTTCCCATTTTTATTCTGCAAATGTAATAAATATCATTAATTTTATTAATCAACCACATACTCCTGAAGTAAACTCTACTTGGTCACAATAAGCTATCCTTTTTAATTATCGCTGTTTTAGATTTAGTAATATTTTGTTTAGGATATTTTCATCTACATTTATAGGTGATTTTGCCAATTTTATTTTCTCGTCATCTTCAGATTCATTATTACAGTCATGATAACCCATACTATGAATTGTGAGACAAGTCTTTTTATTCTCTGGAAGGTTTGTGAAAAAACAGCAGTTACTTGTGTCCCAAAAGCTTGACAGAACGCAATAATTACGTCATCTAGACATGATATTTGCTCTATGGAAAGTTTTTAAATTATCTTTCCAATTTTTAAAATAGTTGTATAACCACTCACATTTTCCATTTCTTTTTATGTCTATTTTGGTAAATGGTAGTTTTCTAAGAGTGTCTCCATTCCATTTGAATTTTCAGATTTTTATCATAAAATTGCTCATAATATTCTATCATCATCTTTTCTGCTACTACAGGATATGAAATAATGTCCAATTTTTAATTCCTGGTCATTATTTTTCATGCTTTTATTGTTTTCCTTCATCAGTCTTGGAGGGGGAAAAAAATCTGCACAGAGAATAGAATGGAATTTCCTTGATGTAATAAAAAGTATCTAATAAAGACCTATCATGCATAGTGTTTAGTGGGTTTGTAGACATCCATTGTGTACTTCCTGATGCTGTCTTGGTTTCATCTTGTGTGTGTGAGGCATATGTCAGAAGGTTCAACACGTGGTTACAGCTGAGAGGTAGTCAGCATCAACCCGTTTCTCTTTTTTCAATTTTTCTTCACACACAACCGAACAAACCTTTTCCTTTCAAGGAAAGTAGGGGCTTACTGATAAAATAACTGCATTCACTCAAACAAGAAGGCCACTGCCCTTGCCAGCTATCTGGTCCACCAGCTCATTGGGCCATGCCCTGGGGCTGTGCTATGCATGAAGCATCTGCATATATCAGGTTGCCAACCTGCAGAGACAGTGCAAGATGGGAAATGACATGTCAGATCTACATGAAGTATGTGTGGAAAATAGATGATGAACAAATCTGCTGCAAAACACTTGCTACAGTGGTTTTGTCATTATTTTCAGTGCAAGTTATAAATATATAACTATTTTACTATTTTTCATTACTTTCCAATTTACAACAAAACGTGTCGGCAATGAGTTCAGAAGAATGGAACTGTATGTTCAATGAGAAAGTAAGTACTATATATCTATCTCTGAGAAAGTTAATGATGACCATGTAACTTAGAAAAAGTGCCAACATTTACCATCCACTATTAACGTAGTAGTGATATCACTGAACACTAAAAAGAAACAGATCTGAAGAATGATCAGAATCAATTTCAAAAGGTAAGAAGACTGAGTTAGAAAATAATAATCTGGTACATGTAGCTGCAGAAAATGCATTTAAACAAGACCCTGTGAAGCTTATCTTTTCATTTAGAGCAAACGCCTATTCTTCTAAATTAATTTCACTCATTTTGATTTCAGGCTTTTCTTGGGTGTCTTCAAAAAGTGAAGCAATATCTGTGAACATGTTAGCTCCATTAGAAGCAACAGGCCCTTGCAATCCATTAAGTGATGCCAGTTTCATGGCATATTGCAGTATTTTCAGTTATTTTAAAGAGAAAAAAAGCTAATTCCCCTAATGTTTTGATTTTCTCAGCCAGTTCAAGAAATCAGAGTAAAGCTTTTGGAAGATGATTATGTCACTGAAGAATGATCTGACATGGTTGCGACTGCTATAGAAACTGTTTAAAATTAATGATCATTAAAATATTTGCTTTAAGGTGATAATATACAAATTTTGGAGTTGCATGGCATGGGGGTAAAAAATGGTCTGACAAGGGGTGCCTGGATGGCTCAGTGGGCTAAGCCTCTGCCTTCAGCTCAGGTCATGATCTCAGGGTCCTGGGATCGAGCCCCACATCAGGCTTTCTGTTCAGCAGGGAGTCTGCTTTCCCCTCTCTCTCTGCCTGCCTCTTTGCCTACTTGTGATCTCTTTCTGTCGAATAAATAAATAAAATCTTTAAAAAAAAAAAGGTCTCACAAAATTAATAAACACACTGAGATTTTAGTATCTGTGTACATATATCAGTAAACTTGGCCTATTTTGTGTGTGTGTATGTGTGTATATATATATATTTGCAAACTTATTAAATAAAATTAGCTTGATTATATTTGAGTGGAAATTTAAATTAATTTAGGAAATTTGACCTGTTACTTATAATATAGTAAATAGTATATATATAATATAGAGTATACTATGTGTAATTATATAGCATATAATAATTATAATAAATATGATATATGTAATAATATATAACTATAAAATACATATTATATATGTTTACTGTTATTATACCCATTGTCATATTATGCATTATGCTTGTACTATTTCTCATATATATAAAGTAGATCAAGTTTGCTAAATTGGTATTCAAGTATTTTATAATCTTGCAAGATTTTTCAAGATTCTACATATTCCATCTATTACTGAGAAAGACATATTAAAGTGTCTTGTTCTAACTGTAAATCTGTCCTTTTCTCCTGACACTTACATTACTTTTTATCTTGCAAGTTTCAGTGCTATGTTATTAGGTGAATACTATGTGGAATTGTTTATCTTCTTACTAAATTGAACATTTATCATTTTGTAAGATCCTCTGCTTCATAATGGTTTTCAACATTTCTATAGTTTTAATATTTAGACATGTTTTAAATAACATTATGTTATTTTGTTTTTTATCCAGTTTGTCAAACTTCATCTTTTACACTGAGGAACTTGGCCCACTTAGGTTAGATTAAATTAAAAGCATATTTGAATGTAAATCTACCACCTTATTATGTACTATTTGTCCTATCTATTTAATGTTCTTGTTTAACTGCTCTCTCACTTTCCTTTGGATTGAGAATTTTTTTATTATTCCATTTTCCCCTCTATTGCTTTGGAGATTTTATACCCTTTTTCTATTATTTTTTGGAAATTACAACATACATTGTTGACTCACTAATGTAAGAACTATAAAAAATACGTAAATACATTTATCCCTCCCCCATTCACATTATCATTGTATATTTTAATTATATATATAATTATACTTAAATATAAAATGTTAATATTCATATATATGAATTATATCTTACATATATTCTGTAGCTATATATGTCATAGGCACATTATATATTCTACATTATTATACAGTATGCATATCATTTTAAACCTCACAAGACATTTTATTAGTATTTTATTCTGCGGATATTCATTCAGACTTACCAAATATTTGGCCTTTTGTTCCTTTTACTCTTATCTTCAGCTCTAGCTTTCTATCTATTTCTTTTCTTCTGCTCAATTAACATTCTTTAGTATTTCCTTTACTATAGATATGCTTGTAGCAAACCACCTCAGTTTTGATCAGTTGGGAATATCTGTATTTCAAATCATTATTAAAGGATATTTTTAGTAAATAAAAAAGTAGGTAGTAGTTTAAGTTGGCTGATATTTCAACACATTAAATATATCATTTTATAATCTTCTATTTTCCATTAATACTTGCTCAGAAGTAAGAAAGAAGCAAGCTCAGAATCTTCTGTACCTGTTTTAAAGGAAATTTGTCTTTTTTGTTCTGACTACTTTAAGATTTAAAATATTTTCTCTCTGTCTTTGCTTTTCTGAAGTTTCATTCTGATACATCTAATTGGGAATTATTTTTTATTTATCATCCTTAGGATTTACTGGGGTTTTTGAATCTGTGTATTTCATCAATTATAGAAAGATGGAGTGTCATAAGATTAAAAAAATCAACAAGTGTCAAATGGGGAAAAGATTCGAATCATGATAAAAAATCATGACTTCATAATTCTTATTTGAAATGCAACAGAAAGACTTCAAAATATTTAAACAAAGATGTCACAAGACAAATTGCATTTTTTAAAAGATTTTATTTATGATTTGACAGAGAGAGACAGCGAGAGAGGGAATACAAGCGCGGAGAGTGGGTGAGGGAGAAGCAGGCTTCCCGCTGAGCAGGGGGCCCAATGCAGGCAGGGTTCAATCTCAGGATCCTGGGATCATGACCTGAGCTGAAGGCAAACACTTAAAAATTGGGCCTTTGTCTCACTCCTTATACAAAACTCAAATCAAAATTGATTAAAGATTTAAATGTAAGATCTGAACCCATAACATTGTTAGAAGAAAACATAAGGGAAAAGCTTCTTTAGAAAAACATTTTATTTATTTGTTTAACAGAGAGAGAGAGCACAAGCAGGGAGAGTAGCAGGCAGAGGGAGAGGGAGAAGCAGGGAGCCTGAGCCTGATGTGGGGCTCAATGCAAGGCCTAACGCAGTATTCTATCCCAAGACCCTGGGATCATGACCTGAGCTGAAGGCAGACGCTTAACCTTCCAAGCCACCTTCTCTTCTCCTTTCTACTTCCTCCTTCCTCCTCCTCCTCCTCCTTCTTCTTTTTGAAAAATCTTCTTAACATTGCTCCTGGCAATGATTTTTTTTTGGGGGGGGGGGCCACAATTTTTTTTATATGACCCCAAAGGCACAAACAAACAAACAAACAAACAAATCAAACTAAAAAACTTCTTCACAGTAGAGGAAATAATCAAATGAGACAGCCTATAGAATGGGAGAAAATATTTGCAAACCATATATCTGATAAGGTGTTAAAATCCAAAATACATAAGGAACTCAACTCAATAGTAAGGAAAGAAGTAACCCGGTTTTAAAATGGTTAAATGACCTGAATAGACATTTCTCAAAAGAAGACACACAAACAGCCAAAAGATATATGAAAAGATGTTCAGCATCACTTATCATCAGGGAAAAGCAAATCAATACCACAAATCAACACTCAGCACCACCTCACATCCATTAGAATGGCTATCATCAAGAAGATAACGAGTGTTAGAGAGGATATGGAGAAAGGGAAATATTGTATACTGTGGGTAGGAATGTAAATTGGTGTAGCCTCTGTAGAAAATAGTATAGAGGTTCCCCAAGAAATTAAAAACAAGTACTATATTATTCAGTGATCCCACACCTGAGCATTTATCCAAAAGAAATGAAAACAAGATCCCAAAGAGATATCTGTACCCCCACATTCATTATTCACAGTAGCCCAAATCCAAAAACAACCCAAATGTTTGGTGACAGGTGAATGAGTAAAGAAAATATCACACACACACACATGCACACGCACACACACAGGGAGGGAGAGAAATATTATTCAGCCATGAGAAAGAAGGAAATCCTGCCATTTGCACCAACGTGGGTGAACATGAAGGACATTACGCTAGGTGGAATAAGCCAGACACACAAAGAAGATGATTATATGATCTCATTTATATAAGGAATCTAAGAAAAAAAAGGTGGGAGGGGGAGGTGAACTTGTAGAAGCAGAGTTGAACAGAGGTTACCAGTGATTAGAGGCCAGAGGAATAGGAGGGATATTGGTCAAAGGGTACAAAGTTTTTGTTATGTAGTATGAACAAGACCAGAGATCTAATGTACAGTTATGATGACTATAGCTAATAATATTGTATTAAACACTGGAAATACGCTAAAAGTAGATTTCAGGTGCTCTCATCACACACAAAAAGTAGTACCTATGAGAGGAGATGACACGTTGATTAGGTTGACTTTTAGAAGTCATTTCACTATGTATACATTTGTCAAATCATTATTTTGTACACTTTAAATGTACACAATTTCCATTTTTTTATTTTATTTTTTTTTAATTTTTTTTTTAATTTATTTGACAGATAGAGATCACAGGTAGACAGAGAGGCAGGCAGAGAGAGAGGAAGGAAAGCAGGCTCCCTGCTGAGCAGAGAGCCTGACGCGGGGCTCGATCCCAGAACCCTGGGATCATGACCTGAGCCGAAAGCAGAGGCTTTAACCCACTGAGCCACCCAGGCGCCCCCACAATTTCCATTTTTAAATATACATATATTTAAGATGCATTTGTTTGAGAGAGAGAGTGAGCACAAGTGGGAGGGGCAGAGGGGAAGGGAGAGGGACTCTCAAGCAGATCCCACACGGAGAATGGAGCCCGACAAGGGCTTGATCTCAGACCCTGAGATCACAACCTGAACTGAAAGCAAGTGTCAGACACTCAACCGACTGCATCACCCAGGCATCCCTATTTTAAAATATATTTTTAAAAAATATTCAGCCCTGAAAATCTGGTTCTCAGAGGACCCATCACCAATGCCCTATGCTTCTCTTCTGATTTGTCTCCTCTCTCTCATATCACAGAATTTTTATCTACCTGGATATCAGAAAAACTCACTCTGACCCATAATATATTCCTCCAAATCTATCACTTTGGGCATAAATTCTGCCTACTGATCTCAGGACTAGGCCTCTGATGCCCAAATTCCAGATTCTTGCAACTCACAAGCCAGAAGCTTCTCTCTTATGTAAGAACTATGCCCTAAAAACCCTCCCTGAGCTAATGAATAACCTTGAACACATGGAAGAAGGTCAAGAGTTCAAGGTAAAAAGAGGTAGGGGAACACACATGTCCAATCAGTTAACATATTCCATGGAATATAGTAATATTACAGCTATCAGACTGCATTCTATAGGGCCTTAAGACATAATTATATTTTCTAAACATTATTCTTAAATTGCCACATTATTTTCTAATATAAACATGACGCACATAATTTATTCATAGAAATAAACTACATGGAAGTCAGCTTTTTTAGGATGAATGGAGCTCTAGCCACTAAATCACTGAAACCTCCAGAAGCAAATTGTTAGAGACCTGTCAAGTCCTTTCTGAGACTCTCCGGGGCTGCCTTAAGAAAGCGTTCTCCCCTGGGGGCTCCATTCTGCGGGGAGCAAGGAGAGGGTCATGGAAAGGGCACAGGAATGGCCACCAGACTGACTTGGAGTTCAGTCCTCACCACACCATGTTCTAGTTGTGAGAAACTTAGCAAGCTACACAGTTTCTCAGAGCCTATTTCTCATGTTACCCCCAAAATGTGAGTAAACCCCCTGCCTCTCAGGGTTATTTGAGAATCGATGACATATTATGTGCAGTAGAACCCAGCAAAGGCCCAGACACAGGCTAAGTACTTAGTGAATGCTGGTCTCCTGCCCTTGTCTTTCTTTGAACCAGTCCCCAAACCTCATGGAAAGGACTGCACATCTTTCACAGAAGGTACCTGGTCCATAACCACATACATACGACTATAGAAAAGGCACATTTTGTGCATGTGTTTGATGCCCTTAACTCTGTCTTCTTCAAAACAGCTTCTCTACATCTAACCTGGCCTTCTGACCCTGCATTCCTTCACGGGGTTCCAATTGGCTCTGACCCTAAAACAACTTCCTTTTGCTTCTGAGAGTCCATAACAAAACAACATCTTCATGGACTATAATGGAGAGGCTGGCAGCAAAACGGAGAATCTAGCAGGAGATTCAGCCTGCTGCAGTCACCTGTCAGCCACACTACAGAGCACATCATGCATAATAAACAGCTGCTTTTTAGCTGGATGGAGCATGCAGAAAATATGAAACGATGGGATGCAGCTACAGACCCGTCACCGGGGAATGTGCCGGGGTGGGCCAAACGGTGGGTGCCGTTGACAGGAATGCCAGAAATCAATTCAGACCAGCACACGTTTCTTTAGCAGGCCACCCCCGGGAGAAGGCGGAGCACAGAAGCCCCCCAGCCCTGCAGAGAAGACGACCAGAGTCCAGACTGCGCTCTTTTGTCAGCTGATAACACATCTACTCTCCTCTATGTGGGGGATGCTACCAAATTCACTTGTCATGTGGGAAAAAAAAAAAAGAAAAGAAATTATTCAGAAAGCTTATTTTTCATGTTAAATTAGCAAGGATATCTGAGGATTCACTTCATGGCTCTACGTTATGCATATTCCTCCCCCATCCTTTCCTGAAACAGACTAAATATTGCTTGGTGACATGATCTGTCTTGGGAGCATTTGTGACAGCGGGGAAATGGGAACTGGTCTGTCTGCCTTCAAGCCAGAAAGGGAAAATGATGTCAACTCCGAAAGGCAGAAGTGCATGTGGAAGAGAATCAGAGTTTCAAACTCCTCATCTTCTGACCACCACTGCGTTTCCCGAAGAACGGATGATAAAAACTGCGTCCCCTGGCGAGGTTTAAGAGTAGTAATCCCCACATTCCAGCCGGGAGAACAAGTCATTAAGTACGTGCAAGTGGCTGAAGCTGCTCCTAATATTATTTCAACCCTTTCTTTCTAGAATACAATACTTCTGTGACTTCGTTTTGTCCTCTTCCGTGACCACTTTCTGATCCACAGGATGTCCCGGAATAACACGCCATTGACGTCATCAAATGAAAGCGTATGTGCCTCAGACAGACTCTGTCCAGCCAAATTAAAGTTGAACATTTTACAGAAAAAGACCAAAAAAAAAAAAAAAAAAAAGAAGAAGAAGAAGCAAACACTTTCTCTGATGACCTAAGGATTTCCCATCTACGATTCTTTATGTTGGGTATTTTGGGTCAATTCTTGTTTCCCTGTGCAATCCAAGTAATTGCCACAATTTCCCATTTTACTTTGCCGGTATTCACACAAATTAGGCATGACATTTTACAATAATCTGCCACAGCCAGTTAAGACTGGCTGTACACACAGAGACTCTACTTTCTGAACCAAAACCGGGACACGTGGGATGCCAATAAAACAGATGGCTTTCCATGCAATCTGTACCCCTGAATCAGGCTCTCTTCCATCAGATGAGTCTTCAAAACTGCCACTGGGATTATCTTCCAAAAACTGAAATCTTATCAAGTCACTCCCATGCTCTAAACATTTTGACATCTTCCTCCTTCCCTGCAGGATGAAATCTAAACTTGTTGGTCGAGCAAGCAAAGCTCCAAATAGCCTGGTGCAAGCCATTTCTTTCACCATTCAACTTCAGGAACCCTCCCGTCCAGCCATTCTGCACTTGTCAGCAAGTCTTACCATGGCTCTTCCTAGATTCCGTAACTTTGCACCTGTTATCTTTTCTGTGGAAATACTGTTCCCCTACACACACACACACACACACCTACTTACCCTTCAGGACAAACTCAAATGTCCCCTCTGAATATCTTTCCCAGACTCTCCCATGCAGTCAGTTATTTCTGAACTACTTATTTGTGCCTCTGTCAAAACATTCACCACATTTTCTATCACTTTATCTAGTTATGTATTTAGGTCCTCCCCTAAGATGAAGCTTACCATAATTTTAAATAAAATGCATCGAGGGATGACTCCAAATTAGAACTGTCTCCTGATTGCTGGAGTCTGTTTTTATCTAGCATTAGATATGTTCTACTGTGGTCAAGACAACCACTTGGGGGGGATGTTGTAAAGATGGTACTAGCACTGAGTGGGTAAGGGGACAGTGACCTTTAATAACTCTTTAATTACTTGAACAACTCTTCTGAGCCTGTGATGAGAAGTGTACAGGAATAGAAATAATCAGTGTCAAAAACAGTCTAGTCATTTAATCAATAACCAGCCCTTGTAAAACGAGGGTTTCCATCAAGTCTCACTGCGTAGAAAGGCAGTGTATTTACAGCTCATTCATTAGGCTGAAATCCACATTAGACATAGTTTGGGTTTAATAGGTGTGACTGATCTATCTCTCAAAAGCTAATTATGAAGACTATTGTTCCCATTTTTGTTGGTAATTAAAAAATTTAAGAGGTGAATTTATTGGGGAAGTGTGAGAAGTTAGGGTTAATTTGGATAGTGCTGATTCCCAAGAGGGCACAATGATAACAAAAAGGTTTTCTTTCCCTTCCACGGAAGTTGTCTTTGAACACAAATATTAACTGTAGGCGAAATGCTTTGGCTCAAATATTTAAACTCCTGCTGACAGTCAGAGTCAATGGTGGACTGATGTCATGCCAAAGAACATGCAGTGTGAGCCTTTAACTCTGAGTTTCTAGGGCTAATTAGAACAATAATACCATGCCACAACCAGCTCAGGAGTCTATGTCAGCTCCGGGATATGATAACAATTATGTACAGTGTCCCGTCTTCGGACCTGACCTGAGAAAAAGAATAAAATACTTTGAAGAGAACTCCTGAAGAACAGAAGGGGATTCAGCCTGACTTGACTTTTCACAGAAATCTAAAAAAAAAAAAGAGAGAGAGAGATAAAAGGGTTACTGTGCCTTCAACAAGCAAATCTTTCTCATTTCTTAATTTTTATCCACTTGATTTGCAAGTTATTTTTTTTCCTCTCTTCCTGGCAGTAAAACAATAAAAACATAAGCCTCTTGTATTCAGTTTCTAGAATAATGTAATACAGTGCCAGGATCTGTTCCCAGAGCCCAAGACCCTGCACCAGGCTTGAGAGTCCCATGGGTTCTCTCTCTCTCTCCAATGTCCATGTGTGCTGGAACTTAGGAAAGGGGCTATCAGCTGACATGGGCTTTTCTCAGCCTTGAACAGGGTCCTCAGTGCCCTCCTCACACAGTGAGGACACTGAGGCATTTGGTTCTAAGCCCGAGTTTCCCACAAGCTTCAGTGACTTGGACTAGAACCCTGTCCTACCTTTCCCTCCTCAGGAGCTTGCATACCATCAGTTTGTCCTGCAGGGAAGTTCACAGTTTTTCCAGAAGCAGTCATCTAAATCAAGCCTCTGTCATCAAAATAGCATAGCCAAGAGGTAATCAGAAAATAAGTTTCTAGGAAAAGGGAGGTATCAGAGAACATTGATCACAGCATCTGATGAAAATTTTTCATCATCTCCAGACAGTCAAAATTATCAAAATAACGGGCCCATTACAAAGTTGCTCTTTCTTTTATCAGCACAGTTGAAGAAAATAACAGGCCTTGGTCCTAAGGTGTTCATTCAACTATGGAATTCACTTCACCAGAAAATTCACAATTTGTCTTTTTTAACTGTCTCTTTCCAGAATCATCAAAAGTCATTTATTTAGTGCTGATAAAAGCAGTTAAAAGTGGTTCTGAGATAAATATGACTCAAGCCAATTTACTTTAATGTCAAGTATGTTAATAATAATAGCTTTTCAAAAGTGTAAACATGGAGCACCCAGGGAGCAAGTTTAAGCAATCTTTTATCAAATAAATAACCGTGTCCTTTGGCCCACTTTTCTGCAGACACAATGGAAACCCAAACCACACGTCCAGAGAAAACAGCACAGGTCACAGTGGCATTTGTATCCCAGACCCAGCCTGTTTCACTCCCTTCTCACAACTACAGTTCGGCCTGCCCTTATCTCAGTGATAAAACCTAAAATAAAACCCCAAAATCAAATATTAAAACCCAACATGATTTAGAGCCACCCAATTTCTTAACACAGCTCCGTTCGATTTGATCCAGTTCTGTGTGGTTAGGAAAATTAAGCATAAAGCATGATATTCAATCTACTTCTCAAGTATCTGGGGTGCTTTCCAGCAATCCAACATGTGTGCATGTTCTCTTTGGTGGGGAAAAATACGAAGATAGATGGCATCACCTGAAAAGCAAAAGATGTGAGCGCCTCTAAGTCCGTGGAGGCAGTTTAATCACCTGCAAGCAGTTTATCATTCAACATAATAACACAGAGCCCTAAAAAGCCTGCTCTGACACTCTCATTTGTCCTGTGATAGAGTGCTCACTGCATGGGAATTTAATATCCCCAATGCAATCAAATTTTGCAGAGCACAAAATATGCCCATCATCTGTAAGCTGGAAGGCACAGTACAACCCACTTTGGTGACCAGGGAAGGGCCAGAGTCTCTTTCCCATGGGAGGTCTTAACCCCACTTTCCACAGAAGACTCCTTTCTGGATGCCCAGGCCCCACGTCAGAACGCTGGACACCAGGACTTGGGCAGGTTTTTCCAAAGCTACACAGATCATTCTGTCGTAGAGCAGCATTGAGAATCACAGGGATATGGGGCTGACCTTTTAGCACCATTGCTGGTGCACGGTTTTGATAACATATATTTTTATCCCCAGGGGTACAGGTCTGTGAATCACCAGGTTTACACACTTCACAGCACTCACCAAATCACATACCCTCCCCAATGTCCATAGTATTCATTATTTTTTCACCATACCCAGTGCTCCATGCAATCCGTGCCCTCTATGATACCCACCACCTGGTACCCCAACCTCCCAACCCCCGCCACTTCAAACCCCTCAGTTTGTTTTTCAGAGTCCATAGTCTCTCGTGATTCACCTCATTTGTTTTTTCTCTTGAAGAGAGAAGACATTTAAGTAAAAATTAAGGCAGGCAAGCAGAATCAGTTTAAAGAAAATATGTTGAATTTAAAAAAAAAAAGATGATTAGGTTTTAATTATTATTAGGGTTTAATAATTACTGGGGTTTAATTAAGTCCTCAAACTAGCAGAATATGTGGGAAAAAAAACTACAAAGAGATATGGGCAGGTTTACCAAAACCTGCACCCCTTTCCATTTGGGTACACAGCTAGACTCCATTCTTCAGCCTCCCTGGCAATAAACTGTGACCCCAGGACAGAGCTCTGACTACAGAATGTGAGTAGAAAGGGTGGACACTATTTCTAGCCCAGCCCATGCAAAAATCCTCCTTCAAAAGGCCCTCTTTTCTCTCCTCTCCCACTGACTGACTGGAAGCAAAAGATCCAGCAAAGGTCCCCATGGCTCTAACTGTGGAGCCACTAGATAGAGGGGTCTGAGCTTGTTGATCAGCCTCCACCACTCACCAACAGAGAAATACTATGTGAACGAGATTTCAATTCCACAGGATAAGCCAGTGAAGTTTGGGGGTCATTACAGATAGCACTTACCATGGGCCATTTAAGGCTTTACTACAGTAATGAAAATAAATGAATATTTAGCCAAAGCAGCAACAATTTCATGCCACATTCTGAAGCCTACACATTAAAATGGTTATAGAGTGGTAGGTGCAGAATTCCTAAAGATCAAAGTTGAGCAGCGCTCTTAGAGGGTCAGCCACATACACACCTGCAACTGGTTTTCTAGGTGAGCCTTTCACGGTGATATAAGATCCCATTATTCCTATTTCTCAGATTGTCCCTGTAGGATTTGCATCATGTCCACACAATGCTTAGAAGGTAGAAAAGTGATTCATGTAGGCCTAACCTTTTAAGACTAACCCCTAACCCCAATAACTGACCAGAAACATCACAATGGCTATGTTTTCAGAAATCTTCCATTCTCTCTTCAATGCCACCTTTCACTGTGGCTGCCCCCATTTCCCACAATGCCCTCTACCTATCTTCCTTCCAAATTTCACAACTCTTGTTCAATATTCATTCGCTGATTAAAAAATTCTTTATTGGGGCACCTGGGTGGCTCAGTGGTTTGAGCTGCTGCCTTCGGCTCGGGTCATGATCTCAGGGTCCTGGGATCGAGCCCTGCTTCGGGCTCTCTGCTCCGCAGGAAGCCTGCTTCTCTCACTCTCTCTCTCTCTCTCTCTCTCTGCCTGCCTCTCTGCCTACTTGTGATCTCTGTCTGTCTTATAAATAAATAAAATCTTTAAAAAAATTTTAAAAAATTAAAAAAAAAATTCTTTATTAAAAGTCTACTGTGGGCCAAAGATATTTGTTGCTCTGGGGACAATAGTGAACATAAGAAGTTTACACAATAGTGGGGGAAATAGAGAAATCATTTTTTTTTTTTAATTCTCTTCACTGCTTCTGACGTGCACGAATCTTATTCCTTTTTTCTGGCACTTCCTTCTCCCTGCTTTACATGGTCATCCTTTTCCATCTAAAATTAAGTAATATTGGGACGCCTGGGTGGCTCAGTTGGTTGGACGACTGCCTTCGGCTCAGGTCATGATCCCAGAGTCCCGGGATCGAGTCCCGCATCGGGATCCCAGCTCCATGAGGAGTCTGCTTCTCCCTCTGACCTTCTCCTCGCTCATGCTTTCTCTCACTGTCTCTCTCTCAAATAAATAAATAAAATATTTAAAATTAAGTAATATTAATTTCAAGTCTCTGGTTTAGCCTTTCTCTCCTTCCAGTTTCTATATTCAGGCTATTATATCCACAACAATGTCTTCAACTTTCACTTACTCATGTATGAGTCACAAGTTTGTATTTCTCAGGGACATACTTTTCTTTGATGTTTCAAGTTCATATAACCAATTATTTACTAAATATCCCTACTTGGTTATCTCAAAGGCACTTCAAGCACAATGCAACATAAAATTGAATTCATTGTCTCCAGCGCCACCTCCATAGTTGTCTTGCAGTGTGACCATTATCAGTGAATGACACAAGCTTCCATTCTGGTAAGTGAAGCAGAAATCTCAGGATTTCTTGATACTTCCCTCTCCCTCACCTCGATATTTACTCCAAAACCATGTCTTCTTGATTTGACTTCTGAAACACCTCCTGAATCTGTCTACCATACTGTATCTCCTCTATGGTGTCCTAACCCAAACTACCCACATCTCTCCCTTGAATGTGGCAGTACTTTTCCCATTTAAACCACCACTTGTCCATTCTCTAGAATGCAGAATGACCTCTTTCAAATTACAAATATGATCAAATCATTCCACTACTGCTTAAAACTCACCAGAGGTTCTCCATCAATGCTAGGCTAATGATCCAAATGTTTATCACTGCCCACAGAATCCTCTTGGCCTGTATCCTACATGCCTGCCCAGCCTCCTCTCAAACCCATTCCTTCACTTTCCCTCTGCAAGTCAACCAACTGGCTTTATTTCTTGAATGGGCATGTTCCTCTCTTCTTGAAATTTGGAACACACACTTTCTTTGCTCTTAATCTTTCTACCCATCTCAGCCTTCTTTCACATCTTCTTTTACGTTTTATCACACTCTGTTGCTCTTTCTTAGGAATCTAGTGTGACCGCCATTTTGTGGTTAGTTGCCTCATTCCTAAGTGCCCCTAGAACCTCACCAACTCCGCATTTATCATAGTTGAACATTTGCATGAAATTGTAGACTTCTTTCATTACTTTCTATTGCCCTCCCTAAACTACAAGGAGCCCCATGAAATCAGAAACCACATCTACTTTTGTCCTACATTTTATCCTAAGTCTCTCATTGAACAAATAGTCATGTGTCCAGTATTATTCTAGCTACTGAGGACACAGTAGCAACAAGACAGAGAAGTTTCCCTTTGCTGTGGTACTTAGAGTATAAGGAGAGGAGACAGAAAATGACAAACACTTTTTTAAAATAAGAAAAATAACAGACAGTAAGTGCGATGTAGAGAATTAAAATAGGATGATATGATAGAATGTGACTAGATGTTTACCTCAGATTGAAAAAAGACCTTTTTGGAGTGGTGAAATCGAAAATTTCAATTAAGATTCAAAAGACAAGATGAAACCAGTCATGTGAAGATCGAAAAGAACATTCTAGGCAGAGGGAACTGCAAAGGCCCTAAGATGGGAGCCAACACTTGGAATGATGCCAGGCCCATTATAAATGTTCAATAAATATTAATTGGCCTTTGTTACAGTAAGTGGGCAGATAAGCAGGACTCACTGAGAGGCCGCTCCCCCAGGCTTCTCTTCTTCAGGCTGTGAGAGGTGGAGGGGACAAAGGAGAAAGGGGCAGGTGACATGAATGGTTTCTGTTGTAGTTGCTATTGACTGATAGGTCCTCATGCAGCTTTCCAAAGAAGTGAGGTGTGACACATTGATTTCTGTAATTTCTATTGTGAGACAGGGATGACGGCTCCTATTGACAAGAGTGATTCAGTCACTTGCAAACAGTAAGACTCTGGCCGGGCTGAGGGAAAAGCTGCATCTGCTGTAACTATTATTATTTTGTTCAAATTACAGCTGACTCCAAGACATTGCTTTGAAGTAGGCACGGTTTAGTTAAAACGATTTTCTTGATTTAAGGTTCTCCTTTCAAAGTTAAGCTAAGTGTGTAAACATATTCATAATATCTAGGGAATACTTTGAACATAAAATGGAATTTTCAAGTCTAGAATTATCTCATATCTTCTTCCCAGCCCTTGGGTACTCTCCCAAATTGCAGTTATCCTCGGTTATTTTTCTCTTCCTCTAACTCTGGAGTAACAATAAAACTTTACACATTGACTGATGACTAAGACATGTTCTTCCTCAGGCAGAAAAGAGGATCAAAGCAAAGTATGTTACTCAAGCCATCAGCCATTTTAAAAAGCAAATGCTTCTTCACAGGATGAACTAAAATATTTAAGGTTTAAAAAATGTGGCCTGGAAAGTCCTTTAAATTTATTCAATTACATAAATAAATTGTTCTGTTGAATAAGAGTTTTAAGACAATTGGTTTTCATATTTAAAAAAAAAATGTGTGTGTGTGTGAGAGAGAGAGAGAGAGAGAGAGATGAAAAGGAGGAAGGACTTTGGAAACTTTCTAACGTTTTATTTAAATAAAAGATCCTGTGTACCATTCCTTTTGAAATGAAATTTTGGATGACAGAACTTGAATATGCTTCAGTTACTCTAGATCATTATCATTAATGAACTAATAATCAACCTTATGTTAACCCAATTCAACCTACTAAATGGCACTTCTTTGGGGGAAAGTTACTTATTCTCCCTGAGCCTTAGCATCTTAATCTTCAAATTGTAATCCTATTACCTCCTGCACATTTAGATGATGCCAACAGCCTCCCAAACATCACCTTCATGTGCAAGGAATATGCCTCTTTATTATGTCTTCTTTGGACAAAGGAGAATAAGACTTAGTATCTCGAAGAAAGGCAGTAGGGATCACATTTTGACAAAATCCATAACCCGGAGTCTACTGACAGGACCAGTCAGTTGTTTTCTGTGAATACAACCTAACAAGTTGTTCTCCATTGTAGCTGATCATGAGAATCACCTAGGGAGTATTTTTTCAAGTACAAATTCCCAAAGGAATCTGAGAGTCAGGTTTGAGAACTGAACTGGAGAACATATTGTAGCAACTAATACTCTAAAACATTTTTCACATGTTACCTCTTGTAAAGCTCATGACAACTATTAACTGTGTTGAAAGGGGAAGGGAATTTGGAGTTAAAAGGACTGGACTTAAGAGTTCCCACTATGTCACTTTTCAGCTGCACAAGGAACTTCACTTCTGTGATTCTCACTTACTCTACCTACAAAATGGAAATAAGTGTAGCTATATCTTCCCTATATGCCAGCTGAGCCTTTTGTGAATGTCTAAGCAATTGCAAGTATTTTAAGGTAGAATTATTAGAAATTATAAATTATGTCCTCATTCAGAGGAGTTATGTGTCCTGAGTGTCCTTATTAAACAGTAAAGCTAAATAAAAACATGGACATCTATAAGAAAAACATATGAATATGCATGTGTGTGTGTGTGTGTGTGTGTGTGTTTATGACACAATTAGAGGTAAGCTGGACCAAATAAGACTTTAGATAACATCACATTTAACACCACTCATTTTTTTCTCTCAAGATTTCTAACTGTTTGAATGAATTCAGATGGCATGTTAAAATATCTTAATTTTTTTTTAAGATTGTATTTTTAAGTAATTTCTATTCCCAATGTGGGGCTCCAACTCACAACCTTAAGATCAAGAGTCGTAGGCTCTATCGACTAAGCTAGCCAAGCACCACAAATTATCTCAATTTTAAATCTAAACTCTGGAAGAAAATTCATCTTCTAGAATAAGAGATAATATCTTTATATTAAATTATTTGGGGAAAAAACAAATTATTTGGAGAAACTTCTGCCATTCTTTAACTTTTTATATTGTATTGTGAACTATTCTAAGAGAGTTTATAATAAGAAATCATTACAGGATTCTTACCCTCATCTATAAAATAACTTTAATTTTTGGTTGGTCTTATTTTAATAGTTTCCATTCTTCTAAATCACCACCTAAATTAGATTTTGTAGTAAATGGAATCACTTACAAAAGAAAAGAATAAAATTAAGAAGTCATATGGTTTTTAATGCATATGCTACAGAAACTAATTTTTTCCTACAGATAGAGAATCAACTTTCACTTATGAGCTTAGATTATGGGTTATAAGACAACTGCAATGGTTATGTGAAATGAGCATATAACTATAATGCCATCTTTTTTTTTTTTAAAGATTTTATTTATTTACTTGAGAGAGAGATAGTGAGAGAGAGCATGAACGAGGAGAAGGTCAGAGAGAGAAGCAGACTCCCCATGGAGCTGGGAGTCCGATGCGGGACTCAATCCCGGGACTCCAGGATCATGACCTGAGCCGAAGGCAGTCGTCTAACCAACTGAGCCACCCAGGCGTCCCTATAATGCCATCTTTAAGAAGGATGTATATTACTCTTCACATAGAGAATGGACAGTGAATACTTAAGGCCCCAAAGTAAAATGTTCTCTTATTTTTTTTTTAACTCTGGACATTAAAAATTAGATAACAGGTGAAAAGAACAAGGACATAAAAAGGACATGCTCTTTGAGACTTCAAGTCATCGACACAGAATGAATAAGATCCATTGGCACCTAGAAAACATCCCAGAAGCAATTAAGAGACAGTCCATTGAAAAGGTAGTCACCGTAAAATTGGATGTTGACATTGTAAGGATATTTGGAAGGTACCGCAGTGAGGTAGAAAACTGAAATAAAAGTTGGGTTTTGGGCCAATGCAGGGACTATAGAAAGGAGTGCTGGGAAAGAATATTTTGGATATGTGTATTTGAATATGTGTTTCAGCAATGTCCAATGGAAGAGCTAATCTGTTTTTTTAAAAGTCCAAGTTATGGAACAAAAAAATTTCTAGAAAAAACAAAGAGATGTTTTTTGGATATGTGTTTTGGCATGTGTATTTTGGATATGTGTTTGGTATATGTGTTTCAGCAATGTCCAATGGAAGAGATAATCTTTTTTTTAAAAAGTCCAAATCATGGAACAAAAAAAATTCTAGAAGAAAACAGGGGACTTTATTAAGCTGATATGTCAATCAAAGTGATTTCTAAAGAATATCCATTCCCTTTGCTCTACATTTGAATTCCTCAAGCTCTATTTCCTTATACCATTTGGTTCCTAAGTGAATCCAGCCACACAGAAACCTCAACTATCATAGGTCAAAAATATTTCCTGTTGTAAATCAATATAAACTTTCCAAATTACAAAAAGGTCTTTTGAGAGTTTGGTTAATATCAATAAATTGCCCAAAGATTGATGAAACAGGGGATGAAGAGTACCATAGAAGTAATTATGACAAAATGCAGTTCTCAAGAAGCACCATCTCTCTGCCTCAAAAGCACACACATACAAGCAACACACAAATATGTGAAAAGAAAGCCCTCAACTCTGGAAAGCTTTGAATTTCAGGAAATATGCCATCAAAATTAAGATTGCCAAATTCAGCAAATAAAAATACAAGATGCCCAGTTGAATTTGAATTTCAAATAAGCAACAGAAAATGATTAGTATAAATAGGTCCCCTGCAATATTTGGGACATACATGTATTAAAAAATTATTTGTTGTTTATCTGAAGTTCAATTTTACCTGGGCCTCCTTCATTTTATCTGGCAACCATACATAGAGGTCTGTGTGGTTTAGTTTCAAAAACACACTAAATATTAAATGCTATCACTTCAGATACTCAACAGGCACAACAATCATAAAACAACCATTGGTTGCATTACTGAAATCATATGCTGACCCTCTGATAGAAGGTAAACATCTAGATGATCCTGGATATGAATATTTAATTATTGTAGCTTTCATTAAATCCAAACACAAAATTTTTAAATTCTCATTCTGAAAGCCAGAGAATATGTCCTGACATCCCCCAAGAGGACCTTTGTACCACTGGGTATATTGGTCAGGATTCTCCAGGGAAACAGAATTAACAGAGGCAAGATACTTCTTTTAATGAATAAGTTCACCAGTGCGGAGTGTCAACAAGGCCAAAATCAGTAGGGTAGACCAGCAGACTAGAGACCCAGGGAAGAGCTGCAGTCAAGTCCAAAGGCTATATGCTACTAGAATTCCCTCTTCTTCTGGGGAGTTTAATGTTTTTCTATCAAGGCCTTCAGCTGTTTGAATGAGACCTGCCCACATTATGGAAGGGAATTTGCTTTACTCAAAGTCTCATGATTTAAATATTAATCTTATCTAAAAAAAAATCTTCGCAGAAACATTTAGAAATTGTTTTGCTGAATATATCACTATTGTTACCTAGCCAAGTTGACATATAAAATTAACCATCACTCTGAGTTTGCCCTGCATCATACTGTAATACACTATATACTATATTTCCCAACAGAATCAGTGACCTTAATCACCTGGCTTCTCTCCTGATGACCCAGCCTGTCTACTTATTTTCAATCATCAGTGTGTCTAAGTACTACCTAAGAAGTTTGTTAAAAATGAGATACTTGAGCCCTACCTCCAAGATTCCTATATAGAAAGTTTGGAGTGGGATCCACAAATTGGAATTTTTAATGAACATCCAGGAGATTATGATGCAAAAAGTTTGGGGACCAGTCTTTGAAAATATTGCCATATTGAGAATAACTCTTTACAACATGTGCTGTATGATTTTGGTTAGAGTAAGGTATGTGGCAGAGACCAAAAAATCACAATTAAGCCAATAAAACTCCACGTTCTTTACATCTATATCTGTGGGATACAGCTCTCTATTCAATTGGGCACTCCATGTGCAATAAGATTCAGTGAGAAGACAGTAGGGAGCCCTATTATTTCATCTTCTGTACTAATCCCAATCCTGTACTAACCTAGCCTAAAGAGTACCACTCTGAACTAAAAATGTCAAGTAGGGCTACCCCAAGAGAGAAGGACACAAATTGTTCTTAAGGTCTACACAAAAATCCTGAGTGATAGGAGTCATTGACTAAAACAACAAATCAAGTAAGGCACATAATATTTTTTTTAAAATATTAAATTACTGAGTTCAGGCATATTTCTATATAGCCACTCTAATCTTTAACAATATCTCATCAGCCTCATATGTGTAATATTAATATTAATATACTGAATTTCAAGCACAAAATGTAAATTTCCCAGGGTTAAAATTTTACAGCAAATGAAATTTTATGACAGAATTAGCAAGCAAAACCAACTACTGAATTTTAGAAGGTAAATATTAAATTTAATACACTGGATTAAAAGTCATCCTTTCACTAGAAGCAGTGTTTAAAAATGAGAATTAAAGGTAAATGCATGTACCAGCTAATAATGATGATGATCACATAGGCGGTGATCCTGATATCCTAAACTATTGCAATTACCCGAAAAGTTCAGCAGAGTTGTAACCCACCGTACATCCCACACCTTCATCGCATGAGTAATCTGTCTGCAGTCTTGTATTACCTACTGCTATATTTATACTTTCCTTCAGCTGAATCAGAGTCAATCTGAGAAGGCCAAGACAAAAAAAAAATAAGATTAAATAAGCATATTCTTAATTCAGGGACATATTTCCTGTCACCTTTTAAAAAATATCATTCATCCTCATGTCCTAGAGACATCTTTCAACATTTTTTTCCTGCAGCATGGTTGATTAAAATAAGCAATTTTCTTGATTTCATGACATCGTAATCAATAGTTCCCATTAAATATATTTTATTCCATTTCTCCACTCAATGAAAACTTTTTTATTACCAATACTGAAGACAAAATTAATACACATCTTTAAGCCACAGATATTATATCAAGCCTTTAGCCAATACAGTGAAAATTCAAGGGACATTATTTGACAAGTAATATACTATTGACAATGATGATAGGTAGATGGGCAGATGGGTGGTAAAAGATACAGACAGACAGGCAGGCCAGCAATAGCAGTAGGAAGGAGATATTTATTTATCCTTTATCAGTTTACTATCTACATTTTAAAAATTATCAGTCACACAATAAATATTTTAAAAATGCTATTTTATATGGGCATAGAATATATTTTATATAATAAGCATATTCATATAAAATTTATATAATAATTATAAAACACTACACCAATTTAGGGGATTTGGCAATATATAAAATATATGTGCCTGGCTTTGTGCAAATCAAAAGTACAAACCAAGGTATAAACCAAATAAACATTTTGTTGAGAGACAATTCCCTATATGTCTCTCATGTTTCTGTGAGTTTTTTCAAAGGCACTAATGGATTAAGGCCTTTGCTCCATACTATCTTTTAAGGATCTTTGTGTAGCAAACAGCTTTGGAAAAACAGAAATAGTGTCTCTCTCTGGAGCAATGGACAGATATCCTTACCGCCCATTATAAAAGATTCAGGATCCTTAAGCTCAGGGATCTTCTTTTAAAAATGTAACTTAGGGACAGATGTTGGTGAGGATGCAGAAAAAGGGGAACACTCTTACACTGTTGGTGAGAATGAAAGCTGGTGCAGCCACTCCGGAAAACAGTATGGAGGTTCCTCAAAAAGTTGAATATAGAGCTACCCTACGACCCAGCAATTGCACTACTGTGTATTTACCAAAAATACAGATGTAGTGATCCAAAGGGGCACCTGCACCCCAATGTTTATAGCAGCGATGCCAACAATAGCCAAAATATAGAAAGAGCACAAATGTCCATCGACAGATGAATGGATAAAGATATGGTGTATGTATATATGTATGTATATATATACATACATACACACAGTAGAAAATTGTGCAGCCATCAAAAAAATGAAATCTTGCCATTTGCAACAACATGGATGGATCTAGAGGCTATTATGCTAAGTGAAAGAAGTCAATCAGAGAAAGACAATTACCATATGATCTCGCTGATATGTGGAATTTGAGAAACAAGGCAGAGGATCATAGGGGAAGAGAGGAAACAATGAAACAAGATGAAACCAGAGAGGGAGACAAACCATAAGAGACTCTTAATCTCAGGAACAAACTGAGGGTTGCTGGAGGGGAGGTGGGTAGGGGGATGGGGTGGCTGGGTGATGGACTCTAGGGAGGGTATGTGCTATGGTGAGTGCTGTGAATTGTATAAGACTGATGAATCACAGACCTGTACCTCTGAAACAAATAATACATTATATGTTAATAAAAAATAGAAAATAAATTAATTAAGTGCAACTTAGTTGCCACTGTGGAAAACAGTACCAAGTTTCCTCAAGAAGTTAAAAATAGAACTACCCTGTAATCCAGTGATGGCACTACTGGGTATCTACCCCCAAAATACAAAAACAGTAATTCAAAGGGATACATGCCCCACTATGTTCACAGCAGCTTTATTTATAATAGCCAGATTATGGAAGCAGCCCAACCGTCCATCCATAGATGAACAGATAAAGACACTGTGGTGTGTGCGTATGTATGTGTGTGCATGTGTATAAAACAGAATATTATTCAGGCATAAAAACAAATGAAATCTTGCCATTTGCGATAATATGGATGGAGCTAGAGAATATAATGTTAACTGAAATAAGTCAGAGAAAGACAAATACCATATGATCTCACTCATATGTGGAATTTAAGAAACAAAACAAATAAACAAAGGGGAAAAAAGATGGATAAATTGAGAAGCAGATTCTTTTTTATTTTTTTTTAAAGATTTTATTTATTTGTTTGACACAGAGAGAGAGCATGAGCAGGGCAAGAGGCAGACGGAGAAGCAGACTGCCCGTTGAGCAGGTAGCCTGATGCAGGGCTCAATCCCAGGACCCTGGGATCATGACCTGAACTGAAGGCAGATGCCTACCTGACTGAGTTACCCAGGCTCCCCTGAGAAACAGATTCTTAATTATAGAGAACAAACTGGTGGTTACCAGAGAGGAGGGAGTGGGGGATAAGCGAAATAGACATTGGGGATTAAGAAGGGCACTTGTGATGAGCCCCAGGTGTTGTACAGAAGTACTGAATCACTATATTGTACACTTGAAACTAATATAATACTGTATGTTAACTATACTAGAATTAAAATTTAAAAAAATAAATCAAATGCAACCTAGTGCACATATAGGCATCCGTCCAGGCCCAACCACATCACTTCTGCAAGACTCAGGGACAAGTGGAACTGATGCATGTAGCCCTGTGCTACATGTTTAAGTCTGAATAAGCAAATGTCCCTTCCAAGAAAACACAGAATGAAAGGTGTTGACGCCACCTCTCTGGGAGGTGAAGCCAGTCAAATCAACAAAGTAGGAAAGAGGGGAGAAAAGGTAAAAATTCTACGACAGGAGGGAGACCAGAAGAAGTCTGACTGAGGCAAACCCGGATGAAGGGACACAAAACTCAAAAGGGAAAGCAAAAGACTCTTCCGTATCCCCTCGGAATTCTGGGTGTGTCCCCAAATCTAGTAGTGACAGTATCTTAATGCACTAAACCATAATGCCCTTTGAGATGTCACTGACATAAAGAAAGGGTGTGTATGTATGTGTATGTGTGTGTGTGTGTGTGTGTGTGTTTTCAGAAAAAAAAATGTCAGAGACTACATACATCAAGATGTTAATCGTAGTTATGCAAGAGTGGTGAGATGATGCATAATTTTCATTATTTTTATCTATTTATTTTCATTGTTCTCTCTCGTAAACATGTAGAATTTTGATTAAGACTTTTTTTTAAATTATAACTGATTTTAAGAGAGACAAAGAGAGAAAGACTACAAGAGATATTCAGACAAGGAGACTCTGAAACTGCACATTTTTTTCTTGCATAGCAAGCAATAAAACATCTTGTGTATTTCTGGACATTGTAAAGCTAGAAGGGATCTTAGAGGTTGATAGGTTTTCTCGCTCTCATTGGATAGATGAAGGATATCAGGCCTGGAGATGCTTAGTATTGTACCTAGTAAAGATGTGCAACAGCGAAGAAAGGAAATAATTCTCTGTTGATTCTTAATCCAATACTTTTATGAGGTGAGAGGAGAAGCAAAATCAAAACAGTTTAAGGTTCTATTGTATCTCTAATTCATTCTGTCCAGAAATTTTTAAAAAAATAAAAAAATGTGTGTTCTTTGGCCAACAACAAAGGAATAGAGTCATCAAAGCTTGAAAGTGCAAGTTCAATCAAATTGGAGATATCTTAAATCAATGGCCAATCTCCCAGGATACACTAGAAGGATATGCAACTATTACGTGCCCCTCTTCAAACTAAACACGTCTCTGCACTATATCCTCTTCCTCTAGAACACCCTTCCCTGCGTGAAGCCTGCCTTATCATTGGGTCACTGATGACCTCATACTGTGCCAAGGGAGTGAAAGAAACTTATTATGGTTAAAACCTCAGCTTTCTTTCTCTGTCATATTTTAAAATACGGTTAACTGATACATAGGCAGTATTTTCCTTTGATCTCTCTCTTACACTTGAAAGTCAATCTTTAAAGAAAATTTTACAATAATACACTCTTCCAACTTGTCTCAGGTGAAATGAATGTGACAAATTGACAAAACACTTTGAGCTCCCAAGACACAAACATTAGATATCAACAGTAGTAGCCTTGCACTCCTAAACACTATCTGCTGAGCCTGGCAAGACACTGAACCATAACTTTCCTGCAACCCATCTGTATCTCCCAACTAAATACAGAAACTGAAACTAGGAACCAGTAGCTTGGGGTAGACTCAAATGCCAAAATTATTCTGCAGCGTGGGTAAGAAGAAAGGTGAGAGGTGCAAAGGGGAAGCTCTGTGAGAGCAGAGAATGCAATGAAGTTGACTTTCAAAATTAACTTCTTCCTTTCCCACGTACTCTAAATTGAACATCTTTCCCATAGGCCTGCAGATGGTGCCTCGAGGGGGGCTCTCACTGATCGCTGGAGAGGAAAACTGGAAGTGAAACCCACAAGCCTCGCACCTGCATGGTCAGCTTCGCGAAGAGTGCTGGCCCTTGATGGGCTCCAAAATGTGCCCCACTAAATGTCCCTCCCAACAAAGAGCACCTAGAACCTCTCCGTCTCTTTAGTTGGCCAGTTCTGAATCTTGCACCATGTTGATCCAAGACGGTATCTTACGTCAACCTCAATCTCTCTTCAGTAAACCTTGAGATGGATTCTTCTTGATTGACATATCTCACCCAGCAGAGGAAAGTTTAACTATTAATTTACATCTTGGTCCCCCGTTAGCACTTTTTTTTAAATTACTTGTCACAGAATCAGCCCTCTATCCTTATTCAGACAGATGCTGATTTTCCAATTTTTACCGTGATTGCAATACATCAAGCAGAGAACACATACATAAGATCAGCTGGTGGTCTTATCACACATATAAGTTGCAATGTCTGCACTAGGAGCTGTAATCCCTGTGTGCAGTGGAAATTTGGACACTCCTGTGAATATTAGAGAAATTAGACCACTTCGGGTACATGAAAGTTATGGAGTAGAGGTAGAATTTCCAGGGATTTCTGAAAAGAAAAAGGATCATGAGCTTGTCCCCAGTACTTGCCCTCCATTTTACAGGATAAAAAAACCTAGGCCCAGAGAGGTTAATCTGCTCAAATTATACAACTAAATTATAAATATTTCTATAAATAGTTCTTCAATACATATAAAGCACATTATACATTTATTAAAGCACTTAGCATTACTGAGTAATTATCATTCTAACAATTTAGAAGCTTACACTTTAAGAAATAAGGAATGAAATTATTCATTTTGAGGAAAGCTTTGGGCTGGCAGTGAATCCAGATGACGGTTTTATACTACTTGAGAACAGCAGCTCTTTGCATGGTAGAAATAGTCTTTAATCACAAGACAAACTTGGCTCCAGGATGGAAAAGGGTTTTATTTAAATTCTAAATATCTATTGAATGCTTACCATAAGCTAATCCCCAGCACTATACTGGTGTGCACTGAGTATGTCTGTCCTCTCTTTTTACAAAATTCTGAAAATCAAATAAGGGTTGAGAAATAACCAACTATAATATAATGCAGAATAAAGAAGTCTCCAAACAGAACTAGAAGTGAGGAACATCTGGGACCCAGAACTAGCAAAATGACCAAGGAAAATATCAAGACTGTTTGTCCAACATTAGCTTTTCAGCCATAGCAAAGACATGAACATGAAAACTGGAGGGTAGAGCTGGAGATAAATTTTGGCCCTAGATGATACTGGCAAGGTGAAAATGATTAGAGGAATTCCATAAAGGTTTTCTGGAGGAGGATAGCACTCAAAGAGCAAAGTAAAATATGGTAGGGTTTGGTGTTCAACAGAAGAGAGAATGGTTTATGCACGGTAGGGTGTCAACAAAAAGTCAAAAAAAAAAGTCAAAAGAAAGGAGGGGGATACAAACCAAAAGCAACATGGCTAAAACCTAGTTTAACCCATTTCATCAGTGGCTTTGATTTGATGCAGAGATAAATGGAGAATAAACCATCAGAATGAACAGAACAGAAAACTCCTGAGCAACATGGCACCCCCATCAGCTGCGGTTTTCTGAGAGCTCGCTATGTGCAGAATGTCGTGTCATTACACTAAGTCTGCAAAGCGGAGAGAAGACAGCCTTTGCCTTCGAAGAACACATAGCATAGTTAGGGCCCCAGGAAATGCCAAATGAGACTGATCTTTAAAAAAATAATAAGAAGAAGAATTGTGCTGGGGAGAAGAGGACTAGGAATCTAGAAGCCAAACCAGCAAGCAAAGGGCTATGATGAACCAAGGATGGGATGGTGGGCTTTCGGGACAGAAGGGGGTATGGAACACTTCGCAGTAAAAGGAAAGAAAGAGCAATTTAAGATAATGCTAAACAGCCGTAAAGATACTCAAATCAAGCATAATATTCTGTGGTTCATAACACCTTCACCCACACACAGTGAAACTATTTGGGCCCCAGGGATTTCTCCGGGCTGTGAAATTGCAAATAGGTCCTCAATGGGTAAAAGAATGGTTCGTTGAAAATATGTGTATGCTTAAAAAAAAAAAAAAATCCTTATTTTCACATAGACTCGCCATACCTGACCAATTATGGCCAGTCAGGTCCCATTTTAGAGAATAGAGAATGATGGATGCCTCTCATACAAGTGACACAATTAGCAACATATTCTGTGAAGACATTTATCTATGAACTCTGTGTTTCTGTGTTAAACCATTCAGATGTACTGCTTTTACACGTGGTAACTTGCAGAGAGTACCTTATACCTAGAATGGGTTGGGAGCAGTCTCGCGTTTGGAAAATGTGAAGCCAATCTCTGTTGCTTAGAAAATGCTGTAGAAATATTCATTTAAAAAGTGTTTTATTTCTGCAAATATGCATTTCACTTATGTAGTAAATAATTAATTTACTTTCTAATACAATCAAGATTCACTCATCTCCCAAACAGCTAACTGTCCTTATTGAAGAACCAAATATATCTGATGCGTTCCATTCAAGACATATATAAAACACCTATAAGAACTTTCAAACCTCTTTTTTAAATTGTTTTTGGTTTTAGTTTTTACTCCTTAGTACAGCCCTGCTTGGCAAACAGTAAAATTATTGTGGATATCTGAGCAGAGGGGAAAGCAAACATTTGCCATCTATGGTATCTAGAATCACGGGGTTCCCGAAGATATCCACATCCTAATCCCTCACACCTGTGAATCTGTTGCCTTACAAAGCAAAGGTGACTTTGCCAATGTATTAAGTTAAAGATCTCAAGATGGGGAGATTATCTCAGATTACCCACGTGATCCAATGTAAGGGTTCTTATAAGAGAGAAAGGAGGGTCAGAGTCAGAGAAGGAGAGATGACCACAGAAGCTAAGGTTGAGTGATAGGAGAGGGGGCAGGGCCACCAGCCAGAGAATGCCGGCATTCTCTAGGAGTTGGAGAGGTCTAGGAAACAAGAATCTTCCCTGAAGTCTCCTGACAAAACAGAGTGCTGCTACCCCATTTGTGACTCCTGACCTCCAGAACACAATAAACTTCTGTTGTTTTAAAAGCATTAAGATCATGGTAGTTTGTTACAGCAGCAATAGGAAACTAACTCATGGTTCATTTTGAAAGTCAAAATCCTATGTTTACTCAGCTCATCTTATTGACTGTGGGTCAAGTCTACAGAAAGTATGAGGAACTTCCCCACTAATGGAAAGGCACTGAAGACTACTATCTGACCAGCCACAACCGTTTACAAGAAAGCTTCCTGGAACCGGATGTATGAAGTGTAAATTAAATCTGGGGCTTTGACTGCACCACACTATAATCAACTAGCAGTGTTTAAAAGACTTTTCCTGTGGAAGGTCAGATAGTGAATAGTTTTGGTTTTGTGGGTCATATCACCTTTGTCACAATTTAATTCAGTTATAGCGCAAAAACAGCCCTAGACAATGGAAAAATGAATGGGCTAGCTAGCTGAGTTTCAATAAAACTTTATTTATGAAATATTATTTATTTATGAAAAAGGCAGTGGGTCAGATTTGGCCAAAGTCTAACCCTAGAAGGTTACAAAGGCTTCATATCTGGGAAGAATTAGAGCTCATGGATGGAAACTTTTGCTGAAACAAAGCAAGAATGCTGGAGATGCCACACAAACATACTGGAAGAGTCTAAGACACCAGTATGAAAAAGAGTACATGGGATTAAAGGGGCATTTATCATCAAGTCTCGCCAGGGGATAAAAGAGTCTGAATTTGCATCTCAGGATCCTGTCTGTTAACAATGCATTTCTTCACCCCCCTGACCAATCCAGATCATCCCAGATTTTCTCTTAGAAAAGTGCTTTTAGCCCAAAGAATTCTTCACTCCTAGTCTCACTATGGCAAAGCTTAATTTCAACTCAGAGGCAAGGCTTATAGCCAACATAGTGGGAGGTGGACACATTGCATATCTCCCTTTGTTATCTGTGTACAATTTCATCCCTGAATTTTCTACTTTGGAACATATGAAATGTTTCAACTCTAATTATCTCCACAGGAATAAGGACTTTCCCCTCCCCTTATGTTACAGTTCAAGGGAACTGCATATCCATTGTGACTGCAAAAGATTCTTTTAAAGAGGGGGAAGAAAGCTCCCTGCAATGAAAGTGTTCTCAGTAAATAATTTCTCCCCATATTTTCAGTTATTGCATTTAGTATCCTTGGCTCAAAAGCAATCACATGATGAGTTCAAGAGAAAACTGCAATGATTCTCATTTTAATTTCAGTCACTTTTCTAATGCCCTAGAGTCATTGTCCTAAAAACAGGATTCAAATGCTACTCATCTTTCTCCCCACCACTCCCTCTGCTTCCAAGTGTCCCTCTGTCATTTTCCATTCATTCTCTTGAGCAAATCAATCCTGCAGCAGGAAAGCAACATCATTTATAATGAATTCTTCTGGAAGGGTATTCATCTCACATCGAGACAATGGTAACCTTTCCAGTGGCTCCTCCATTTCTGTCCTGATGTGCCTTCTTAGAGTTTCAGTTCCTTAATAAGGTATCGAACAGGGAGCAGGATAAAAGGACAGAGAGGAGCCCTGTGTAACAGATGCACTTAAGAGTCCGAGAGACTTGCCAATGCTTAAGAGAAAAGAAATCTCAGATGTTCCAGTGCTAGCTCATTAGAATAATGTCAGGGAAAGTGCAAACTCTCAAGACTGAGTTGGGAAAGATCAGAGATTGTACCTGTATCACAAAGAAATGTTGAAAGGTTAACAGATGCCCAAGTGGTCAGTTTAGATTAAAACACCAACTCTGATGACAGACATTCAATATAGAAGTCAATAGACTTGGGCTGATTGAACTAAGTAACACATAAGGACTTGAATCTTAACAAAATCCTTTTCTACCCATACAAAATTTTACATATATATGATATTTATACATACATATATATTTTATATATACATACAATTATACATATATATGTATATGTATATATAATGATTATGCTATTTTTAAAAAAAGATTTTATTTATTTATTTGACAGAGATCACAAGTAGGCAGAGAGGCAGGCGGAGAGAGAGAGGGAAACAGGCTCCCCCGCTGAGCAGAGAGCCCGATGCGGGGCTCGATCCCAGGACCCTGAGATCATGACCAGAGCCAAAGGCAGAGGCTTAACCCACTGAACCACCCAGGTGCCCCTGATTATGCTATTTTTTTTTTAATCCCACACCTGTCACTTTTTAAGCTTTTTATTTATTTGAGAGAGATAAAGAACATGAGAGTGGTAAAGAAAGAGGGAGAGGCAGACTCTCTGCTGAGCAGGGAGCCCAATGTGGGGCTTGATCCTAGCATCCTGAGATCATGACCTGAGCTGAAAGCAGCTGCTTAACTGACTGAGCCACCCAGGCAGCCCTCACCACACACTGATTTAGAACGGACTAAAGGAATCATCCCAAACTATTAACAGTATCTAGGGGTGATTTTTGTCACCATATGTTTCTATATTGCGTAATGTTCTTTAGTAAGTAAATACAACTTTTATAATGAAAAATCAGCCATAGTGAGGTGCCTGGGTGGCTCAGTCAGTTAAGTGTCCAAATCTTGATTTCAGCTCAGGTCTTGATCTCAGCTTCTCGAATACAAGTCCTGCATTGGGCTCCATGCTGGGTATGGAGACTACTTAAAATAATAATAATAATAATAATAATAATAATAATAATAATAATAATTAGCATAGTAAAAACCCTCTTCATTTCTTTTCTTAATCTCCATGGATTTCATTTAATCCTCATGGCTAATGGTACTTTCATTAATCATATTATATAGAAAAAAAAAAAATCAAGTCTCAGAAAAGGAAATGATCCTGGGTTTCCTGGGTTCACATACACAGAGGAAGCAAAGCCAGGTCTGTCTGGCTCTGAGCTGTGTTATACAAACTCCCCTCTGAAGAGCTAGATTCAGGCCCACACACAGAAAACCAGAGGGACAAGTAATATTCATATACAAATTGCTTACAAGCTCTGTTATTTATATTTCTTCAACCTAACTTCGTATTTTAATTAAATAGTAGATTTGATGGATATGTTCTATGTACGTCTTATTGCTAAGGAGTTCTGAGGAAAGAAAAGAGGTCAGCATATTTTAGCAGTTCTCTTTTGAGCAATGCTGATGACAAAGGGGGAAAAAATCAATAAAGCAAACTGTGCATTAGGAAAGAAACAACGGACTAATGGTAAATCAGAATGTCTTAAGCGGAAACCAGACAAAACTGGATCTACTTATGCCTTCCCACGGTTTTTCAAAATCCTTGTAACAAAATTCAAGGGGAAACAATACATATTGGTTTGGGTGAGAGACAGAGAGAAGAGATTTCAACCATTTCTCATAAATTAGTGCTTGTACCAAGAACTTCACTTCTCACTTTCTACCAGCAGCCTCTGCACTGGCTCCTGGTTCAGAGAGTGCAAATGTGCTCAGCCAGGAGGAAAGAACTCTAAGCTTGCGGAAAAGCCAGGAGCAAGGTGCCAGAGAACTGACATAAGAAGCAGGACACCCAAGAAGGGCAGAGCCATCTGGGAGCTTTTGAAGAGTCCCAGGAATGTGACGGGCCTTTGAGCTGGTTGACAAAAAACTGATTTCATTTTGACTGCTGTTCAATGACACACTAACGTATGATGCCATGTGTATGATATGATTGCCTATGGGATCTTGTATGTGATGTGAAATATGTGTGTGTGTGTGTGTGTGTGCGCGTGTGTGTGTGAGAGAGAGATTGTGTACATGTGTATGATGTAGTATATATGTGATTATGATTTGTGATTGGGTGTGCATAAATATGATGAGAATCTATGTCAGCAGCAGAAAGCAAGTCCCCATCTGCTCAGCTAGGGGAATAGACTGCAGCAAGAGACCAACAAGGACCAGCAATGCACCAAAGAGCATGACAGGGCAGAGACTGGGAGGAGGAGAGGGTTCGAAAAGTTAAGCAACAGAGATTTTGATGGCAGGAACAACTCGATCTGGATTCAGAAAAAAAAAAAAAGTTCTTATGTACATTACAGTGAAATTAGAAATTGGTCTTTGCCTAGTTTGACAAACATTAAAAAGATTGATAATATCTAGTTTTGGCAAAAGTATATAACCCTTACGCATACTTTGGTGGGAGTGTCTCTAGTACATTTCTGGAGGGCCACTGGCAATATATCCTACAACATAAATCTTGCACACAGTTTGACCCAGCAATCCCTCTCTAGGGGAATGAGATACCACAGTAATGAATATCATAAGCATGAAATATCACAGGAAATGCAGCAGTAAGTGTGGAAAGATGTAAATGAAAACAATATTCCTTGCAGCACCATATATGATGGGGGGGCGATGTCCATTGTTGAAGGATCTGTTAAATGAATCACAATATTGCTGTTTGAAGGAAGTGTTGTAGGTCTGTAGATAATGACCCAGAAAAATGCCCAATATAAGGTATTAAGAGAAAGGATCACATTACAAAATTAAAAGTGTTGCATGTTCTTGTTTCAGAAAAACAGAATTATATTCAGATTTTAGAAAATATTTAGAATGAGTTATAACAGAATACTAACAGTAGGTTATGTCTGGTATGTGAGAACGTTGGTGGCGGGGGAGAATTTCATTTTCTATTTTATATGTAATCACTTTTTTCCCCAAAGAGCGCATTTATTTCTACATTTGGGGGGGGGGGGGAACAATAAAGATTTTGCCATTGAGGAAGAACAGAAGGAAAGAAGGGAGCTTTTTCCTATACACTATGGTAGAGCAGGCTCAGTCTTCCCATTCCTGATCTGAGACCATGGCCAGATTACTAGGCTATGCAAAAAAAACAAAACGTTGGATTCTCCAGGATTTCAAAATCTGTTTTCCCCACTGATTCCTAGCCTTGTACTTCCTGTGCCACCTGTGCATCAGCAAACATTTTTGCAAACCAGAGCAGCATCCCTAGACAAGCAGGAAAAAAGTCTTTCTGCAAGAGCCCAGCTAGTGCTCCCTGATAAATGGATAGAAAAGAAGAGCTTTGGCTGTTTAGGACCTTATGGATGGTTTAATTTGCTCCAGTAGTAAAAATGAAAGCAAAGGCTAAATATGCTCTTACAACCAAATCACCAAAAGGCATTAAGAATGCAAGCTCTTCAGCATACAAATGTACAGATCTTTTTATATATAGCGAAAATGTTCACATTTCAAAGTGTATGGTAGAATAATGAAGCAGTATCCTCCATTCAACAATGCTGTAGCTGTAACCGATCGTCTGGGGCTTTGTTTTCTGCCTCTGACTTGCTGAAATAGAGCCTTCATCATTTATTGCATGTCTGGCTTTCACAAAGTACACTACCATACCTCTCCTCTGTGCCAAAAGATGGCTTTTATTGCAGAGGAAAAGACACTTTCTGTCTTGCAAACCATAAAAGGTTTCATTTTCCATCATAATTTTCCTAAAGTTATTATGAATTTAATATTTTTGGTGGCCTAACAATTTTCCAAGTGGGTTTTTAAAATTCTTTTATTGATCTTTAATCACTGTGATTTCCTAAAACATTTATTCTCTGTCTTCTCTTCTTTACCACCACCACTTCTTATTTCTTTTATTTTTTAAGATTTTATTTATTTGAGATAGAGAGAGAGAGTACCAGCAGGAGTGGGGGTATGGAGGAGGTAGAAGAAGGCTCTCCATTGAGCAGAGCGACCAGGGGAGAGTGTCCCAGGGTCCTGAGATCATGACCTGAGGCGAAGTCAGAACCCTCAATCTTAACCCACTGAGCTACCCAGGTGCCCAGACCACCACTTCCTAGTTCTTTGTGATCTATAAATATAATCCTAAGTACATTAGACTCATTCTATTTAAGAGAATTTGGGGGGGGGCACCTGGGTGGCTCAGTGGGTTAAAGCCTCTGCCTTCAGTTCAGGTCATGATCCCAGGGTCCTGGGATGGAGCCCCACATTGGGCTCTCTGCTCAGCAGGGATCCTGCTTCCCCCCCACCCCGCCTGCTTCTCTGCCTACTTGTGATCTCTGTCTGTGAAATAAATAAATAAAATCTTTAAAAAATTAAAATTAAAATTAAAAAATAGAAGAATTCTGGAAGAAAAACCTCTTGGAAATCTAAGAATGACATAGGCCAATTCTTTAACTTACCTGTTTTGCAAATTCTCCATTCTGAATGTGAATTCTTTTTTAAGTGAATATACATCCACATTTTCCTTTTTCTTGTTACATATAAGTAAGCTAAAGAGAAAGAATACTTTGAGACAATTTGCAAATTCATGGCAATTGAATCAGGAACACTAATTCTCAGTTACAACAAAGGTATGCTCAGGACTATCCACAGAAATTTTTAAAAATCCTGAAAACAGATACTTTCTTTGAGGGAAAACACAAATCTATTAGCTCGTGCTAATTTCTCTGACAAGACGGTTGGTCAGCTCTACCTGGCATGCAACTTCTTTTTCTTGGGTAACACCAAAGACTTTTTTAATCTTCCCCGCATCAACACTTTGTCAATAACCTGAAGGAGGAAATGAGGAAACAGTAAAGCAAAAGTAAATAACTATGGCCTCACATACAGGGCCTGGAATTAAAGGAAACGAGCCAGAAATACAGTCCATATGGTCATCTCTCTTTGTACATGGTCAAATGACAACAGGAAAATACGGGAAGCACATATAAATAAGCAGGCAAACACCAAACAAAAATGCACTGCAAAAGATTCTGAAGTAGGTCTAGCTCTGTGACTTTGACTCTTAAATGACCTTGTAAGTGGCGTGCAGCAACTTGCAGCCTCACGTCTCCCTCAGTTGCTTGAAATCCCATTGTAGAAATTCAAATGCTACAGAGATTTAAGGAGAACTGGAGTCTCTTATGTTTCTAGCCCCACAGGGGAAGACTATTGATCCTTTGGTGTTCAGTGCTTTTCCACGTCACCACTTATATATAAATATAGAAAAACATTTATCGGGTGGCTCAGTGGGTTAAGCCTCTGCCTTTGGTTCAGGTCATGATCTTGGGGTCCTGGGATCGAGACCCGCATTGGGCTCTCTGCTCAGCAGAGAGACTGCTTCCCTCCCCCCCGCCTACTTGTAATCTCTCTCTGTGTCTAATAAATAAATAAAAATCTTTAAAACAAAAAAAAAAAGAAAGAAAAACATTTATCTCCTTTTTGTATTAACAGACTTCTACAGCTTTGGTGATTGAGGTAGACTGCATTATTGTTGCCTGCCATTGGTTCCTCTCACTGAACGCATAGCATACACTGTTGCCTACTGCTCTGTGATTTGTGGTATCTCCCTATACGCCCATTGGAGATGGGTGGAAATTCACATATGCAATCGGAACTCTCGATCTGGATCTCAGGCAAGTTGGAAATAATGTGATGTGGAAATGTGGGGATTGTCATATGAATGATAGTGCTGTTCTCGGAGCCATAGAAAAGGGTCCGTATTCCATTTACTATGGCTGCATAATAAATTACCCCCCAAAATTAGTGTCTTACAAAAACAGTCAAGTTTAACATTTTCTCACATGGTTCTGGGATTTGATTGGACCCAGCTGGCAGTTCCCCTTCAGGCTTGCTCACATGGTTGCTGGTAGAGAGTGGCTCCTTCGCTCTTATGTCTGGTACTCAGTCTGGGAAGACCAGAACATCTGGGAATCTTCTGATATTTTTTTTGTCCATTTGTATATCCACATGGTGTCTCCAGCATGATGGCTTCAAAGTAGCTGGACATCTTACATGACAGCTGGGACTTCCAAGGTGCCTATTCCAAGAGAGAGCAAGTCATGTACAAGCTGCATCCTCTCTATGGTGGCCTTGGCAGTCACATAGCATCACCTCTGCTCTTCACTGTTGGTCTAGGCAGCAGCCACAAGCCCCCTTGAAAACATTCAAGGGGACAGAGCACAGAGCCTACCTCCTGGTGAGAGGAATGTCTCAATTTAAGGAGCACATGGGGAGTGGGATATATATTTAGCCATTTTTGGAGAACACAATCTACCACAGCCAGGTTTAGGAGGCCAGTAAAATGAGCTGGTAGAAATCATGTCAAAATTCTTGTGAGTTACACTTTATTATTGCCATCATTAAAATGATGACTTAGTTAAAAATTTTCACGCAACCTACTGGTAAAATGTGAGATGATTAGTATTAAAACTGAGTTACAATTATGCTTTTATTTGTCACTAAGGAGAAACGTTTTGCTCATCTTTATATCACTTTAATGAGTATATTATAAGCATTTATATGAATAAATCCATTGATCCCTGCTACTCAAAGCTTTTTTGCATAACCTTTTCACAAGACAATTACTGAAAACACGTAAAGTACAGTATAAAGAAGATTAATGGGAAGACTTTATTATAAATACATCAATAAATTGTTCATAATAAGCCTAATTTCCTCAACTTCTGGGAATAAAGATCTAAGAAAAGAAAATAAGACTATAAAAGAAGTTATTTATTCAGAAAGCTGCAAGTTTCTGGGATCTGTGCACTGCAAAAAAAGCAAAACACCCCATGAAGAATGGAAGCCCTTATATAAGAAACTGACCAGGCAGAGAATTTTATCAGCATTTCTTTATTATTTACAACAAACTGATCTCTGTTATTCTGTTAATACAATTCAGAAAATGCAAAAACTTTTAAAAATACTCCTGTTTTGAGTAATTAAGAACTCCTGAATTAAAATACTAGCATAGGATTTACAATTTTATGAAGGCTTACATGTTAATCCATGGCATAATTTCTAGTTATCAGATATTTCATCAGCTACTGGTTTGTGATACAAAAGAGAGGCACTATCTACGATATTAGGTTAAAGTTAACTGATCTATATAATGAAGCATTAATAGACACGGCATGCCCTTTGCTATCAAATCTGTACAGTTCCCTGTAAAACAAAATAGCTTTCCGGTTGGATGTCAAATCCTGGTATTTGTATTTGGTATCATACAAGAACAAGATTTTCAAAGGAACTAAATATCTTTAAGTATTTCTTTAAGTACTTCTTTAAGTATTCATACCTGAATATTATAAACTAAACATTTCAGCTACTGGATAACAATAGCACAAATAGCAAGTTTATATAGGAATTAATTTAAGTATGATCTTGGAGGGGTGGAATGTTCTAAAATCGTTATGCCAAAATTTCTGGCCCGCTTGAAAAGTATATAAGTGCCAGAAACCAAACTCCATGTCCCTTGAAAATGGAATGTATTGGTTCATGTAATTGAAAGACCCAGGATAAACCCTCCTGTGAATTTGGTGTGAGCAACTTGGGTGGTGCAGACTTGAGTCTCCTCGTCACTGTATGTATCGAATGTTGTCTTCCTCTCCCAGGGCACTCATCCCGCACCATCACTTAAAATCCTGACCCTTAGTTTAAAACAATACAGTAAGGGAAGAAAAGGGAGAAGGAGAGAGGCAGGAGAGGTAGAAGAGGAAGAGGACAGAGGGAGGAGAAAAAGGAAAAGGGGACAGATGCAATCAGTGTGGCAAACGTGTGATAACTTCTGAATCTGGACGCTAAGAACCCAGGGATTCGTGAGAGCCTTTTCCTTGGTTTTGTAAGTTTTTCCAATTTTCTTTTTAAATTTGAGTTTTCATGTATGAAGGACTGCTTCAGAAGGATGAGGGAATAAAACAGGAAGCACAGGATCAAGGAGACAAGATCCACACAGGAGAGGGGTGAGGTCCAAAGTTGACTATGTGCAATAGGCCAGAGGGAAAAGAGATTGGAGCAGAAGGATCTGTATTCCAAAGTGCAGAATGAAGGGGGGAAAGGGGAAGGAGTGACAGCTAACAGATGACCAGACTTGTGAAACTATTTGGGAAAAGATTCTTCAATGTATACAGCAGATCTAGTGGAACATTCAGAAAAAATAAGAGTGGGCATATTAGGGATCAAGGGACTGAAAAAAATAAGGCAATTCTTAATTTCAAGAAAAAAATCTTAAAAATACAAGAAAGGAAATGTAATCATAGTATAATAGTAGTTTATTCAGTAAAGTATACTTACTTATATAATAATAATAATAATAATAGTAAAGACTGAATTTTGACTTTACTAAAATTATGGCCATTATTCATTTTAGGAAAAAGAAAGGAAGAAATTTGGAGGCTGGTAGAAAGACAAGTCCTCAATTATCATAAGAGGAAGTCAGTAGAAAATGTCTAAAGCTTAGGAATCAAGTGAAAAGAGTATATTGAAGTTAACGTCAGAAGAGAGAGCAAGAAGTGTTAAAAGCAGTCTGCTCAGGGGTAGAGAGGGATACGACAGGAGACTGCCATTTTTTATTATCTTATAACAATGTGCATACACTCTACTGCACTGAGATTTTTTTTTAACGGGAGAAAACATTTTTTAAGTTGAAACAAAAAAGAAATAAAATTTTACATTATCTTTAAAAACATGTTCTTGAAAACATCTAGCTCATTTTTATCATTTACCTCAGGAAAATGAGCCAATGTCTGCCTTTATAATCATAGCAAGAGGCACTGTCTCAAACACATCACCATTAAACATGCATCAGCTTGGAAAAGAAGCCATTCACTGAGAGCTTTCAATTACCCTGCCCCAAGGTGGGGAACATGGGGGTCATTAATAAAGAACTTATTCTGTCACTCATCAATAGGGAAATACAAATCAAAACCACAATTAAGAGACTATCCCACAGGCGCCTGGGTGGCTCAGTGGGTTAAGCCTCTGCCTTCAGCTCAGGTCATGATCTCAGGGTCTTGTGATCAAGCCCCACATCAGGCTCTCTGCTCAGCAGGGAGCCTGCTTCCCCCCCCCCTCTCTCTCTCTGCCTGCTTCTCTGCCTATTATGTGATCTCTGTCTGTCACATAAGTAAATAAATAAAATCTTTTAAAAAAGAAACAAGAGAGAGAGACAATCTCACAACTGTCAGAATAGCTAAAATGAACAACATAGGAAATAACAGATGTTGGTGAGGATTCAGAGAAAGGGGAACTCTCTTACAGTGTTGGTGGGAATGCAAACTGGTGTAACCACCTTGGAAAACTGTATGGAGGTTCCTCAAATAGTTAAAAATAGCACTGTCGATGGCTCAGCAATTACACTACCAGAAATTTACCCAAAGAACACAAAAATGATGATTCGAAGAAGCACATCTACCCTAAGGTTTATAACAGCATCATCAACAATAGTCAAATTATGGAAAGAGTCCAAATGTCCATTGACTGATGAAGAAATGGTACATACACACACACACACACATACACACACACTGGAATATTACTCAGCTATCAAAAAGAATGAAATCTTGCCATTTACAGCAACGTGGATGGAGCTAGAGGGTATTATGCTAAGCAAAACAAGTCAGTCAGAGAAAGACAAATACCATATGATTTCACTCATATATGGAATTTAAGAAACAAAACAGAAAACAATGGGGGAAGGGAAAAAAAGAGAGAGGGAAGCAAACCATAAGAGGCTCTTAACCATAGAGAACAAATGGAGCGTTGCTGGAGGGATGGTGGTTAGAGGGTTGGGCTAAAACGGGTGATGGGGAGTAAGGAGGGCACTTGCTATGAAGAGCACTGGGTGTTGTATACAAGTGATTAATCACTGAATTCTATTCCTGAAACCAATATTACACTATATGTTAACTAACTAGAATTTATATTAAAATTTGCAATAAAATAAAAGTTTAACATTTAACCAAAAACCAAAAAAAAAAAAAAACCTTATTCTAATAAACTAGCCAACTTTCAGAGTGATTTTATAAATAGATTTAAATTGGGTCTTAAAGACAGAAATTAGACAGAAATAGATTTAAATTGGGTCTTAAAGACAGAGTGTGATAATTGCAAGTATGTATTTCTGAATCCTTTTAGGGTTTTAGTAGTTATAGAATTGTGGGTTCCAAGTAAGAGTGGTAGCGTAGAGCTAAGGACAGAGAAACCACAAGATCTGTGTTTTGACACCAACTAAAGGAGCATCACTAGTGTGCACCATACATGCTGTGAAACTCAGTTTTCTGGTCTGTAATCCCCTTCAAGTTTGAAAACACTATGATTTCAGATTTGGTTCTGATGAGAAATGCCAGTGTGATGTGAGTAGGAAGTAAAAGCCTGGTTTTTGTTTTTTCATTTTGAATTTTAGGCTCATTATCTCATGTTGGTATTATGAATGCTCAGAACTCATAAAGAGAATATATTATATATGTATAATGAACAACTTCAGCACAAGCAAGAACAACGCCAGAAGGATTTATCTGAAGCCAAAAGTAGCAAAATATCTTGTCCTTTAAATTCTAAGTACATTTTGACATAAAAACCCTCAAAAAAAAAAAAAGGAAAGGAAATGAAAAAATCTAAAGGACAAGAGAAAATAATGACCTTGTGAGAAAGGCTATTTGATGAGTCGAATGGATAAGGCCAAAACATTCACTTACCAGAGTCTATCTACTTGGCCTTGTGTTGCAAGGACTCAGAAAAAAATATTACCCCATATCATGTGTATGAGATGCAGAGAAATAAAATAAGTCAATGGAACAGTGCCAGAGTTTGAGGCCATGCTGAAAATATCTCTAGGCTTTATTGGACTTCATGGTCTATTCTGAGCTACAAAAGTTTTCCTCATTTTTCTTGACCGCTACTCTTCTAGCTTCTTGATGTATGTATAAATATATACATCCTTCTCTAAATGTATGCAAAGGTCCATTGCAGACAGACTCCTGGAGGGTATAACGGGGCATTATGAATAGAGGCGGGAGTTGTAACTAAGCAAGCAAGAAACAGCCTCCAAAAGAAATTTCCCTGTCAGCTCACTTTTCACCAGCATTACCCATAGAAGAAAGTTTTTCCTTCTCTGCTTTTTGAGTCCCAAAGTCCTTTTTAGTGTTTTTTTCTGGTTCACCTCTTACTGTTGCCTTCCTTGACTCAGATCAATCAGCATAGAAAACCACCTATAGGAAGACAGTTCCCTCTGCCCCAGAAGAGACACATCTGGCCGGTCAATCACCTATAAAACTACTGGAAATGGGGAACAGGAGGAAATCACAGAAGAGTTAGTGTTCTTTGGTTGCTTACTAAGTATCAGATATTAAGTTAGGTGATAATTGTGTAATATTTGTCTCATTATTCCAGAATGGTTAGGTCCTACTGCCCAAGGTCACCCACATAACAAGTGGCACACACAGCACCCAAACATGTCCCTGGTCAACCTCCAAAAACCCTAGTGCTTAGCCCTATGCTATAGTGATTCCAAAAAAAAGTAGGGGTATGTCATTCCAATAGTCTATTTATCACACAGCACATGGTGGGGGTGCGGCAGAGGTGGAGGGAGGTAATGGCTTAAAAGAACTTCACATAGTTTTACAGAGTTCATGAGGCTCACAAGCTGGTACATTGTGCAACCTTAGTTACTGAGTTCACAAACCTTAGCTACATAAAAATCACTGGGGAACTTGTTTGAAATAGAATTGTAGGTTCTTCTCCAAAACAACTGATCCAAACCTGGGGGAGCAGGACCTGTATAACCAGCAACTTTAACAAGCTCTACTAGTGATTCTGACACAGATGGTCCCTGTTCCACAAGTTGAGAGGAACCTTGACAGGTTATTCCTCTAATCCAGCCATTCTCAAAGTGAAGTCCCCGAACTAGCAGCACAAGCAGCATCTGGGAACTTGTCAGACATGCGAATTTTTGAACGCTACTCCAGATCTATGAAATCAGAAATTCCAGAGGTGGGGCCCAGTGATTGATGTTTTAATAAGCCCTCAAAGTGATTCTGATGCTCATGCAACTTCTCTGCTCTAATCCGTCCCGATCTTGACATTTTCAGGCCTATTCCACATTTTCAACACCATGGAAAGCAAGCCTCCAATACCTTCGTGATTTTATCCTGAGTATGCAACCGAAACCACAACTCCCTGGGTGACTCAGTTCCTCATCTTTGGACTGTCTAATCAAACTGTTGACTGTCTACCCAACAACCAGTCTTTTTGTCCCCCTTCTCCACAGAACCCCATTGCTGTTCAGCTATGTACTCCATTTTTACTTACAGAGAATATCACAGATCAACCAGTGTGCCAATTAGCACATGACCCAGAAAGATCTCTTGGTCAAAATGGATTGGCATGTGATCCATTTGTCCCATCAGATTAAAGGGAATGAATTATATTCTTTGATCAAAGGTAAGGTTTTTTCTTTTCTCTGCTGCTAGACATAAACAAGGAAGCAAGCAGTATTATTGCCAACAACCACCATCTTGCTACCATAAGGGGAGTCAACATGAGGACAGCACACATACTGAAGACAGTAGAGCACAGGCCAGAAGACCTTGGGTCCTTGAAAATATCAATGAACTCCAATCTAGATTACACTGCTCTCGGGACCACCAGCTCTCCCATTTCTACATGGCTAGCTCTGTGAGTTAATGCATTTTCTTATTGTTTCAACGAGTTCAATATTCCTAGCCAAAACCAATCATTCCTCATTAAAAAATAAATGTTCTCTAAGGCCCCTGACCTCAGGTTGAGTCTCCTCTGGATTCTGCCCATCATCTTTTTGTCCACTGCATTCAGAATTCAATATCTGCTGGACAAAATTCCCCAAAGTGTCTGCTTTCTTTTTTTTTTTCTTTTTAAGATTTTATTTATTTGACAGACAGAGATCACAAGTAGGCAGAGAAGCATGCAGAGAGAGGGGAGGAAGCAGGCTCCCTGCTGAGCATCAAGCCTGATGCCATGGGGGCTCGATCCCAGGACCCTGGGATCATGACCTGAGCCAAAGGCAGAAGCTTTAACAAGTGGCTGCTTTCTTACCTGACTTGCCTCTGCTAAGTCACTGTGCTTTTTCCTGGATCTCTCAGTCCCCCAAATTTGTACAGGACTAACGTAACTCTTCTCAAGTTTCTTATGTTCCCTAAACTGCCATCATTTTCTCAAAGTTCCTATTGATATAAAAATTAGAGTCATTCTTTTGTTTCATATTTCATGATTTGGGGGAAAAGGAGAACATATGAGACACTACATGTTGAGTTGATCTAACGATGGAAATGCTATAAAACAACTCATTACCTTCATTGTAAGATATAACAGAGTGTATCTGGAAACCCAAACCCCAAATAGACATTCAAATGTCTATTATTGAAAAAATACTTGAAAGGTTATTTCCTTCAGACTATTTTTCCCCTATACAAGAGTGATTCTATTTGAGGGTTTTAATATCTCTTAGGAAACAAGAAGTAAAGAATTATATCTTGTTCCAATTTGGGGCATTTTTCTATTTTTGGCATCCTATTACTTCGGGAATTTTGTCAGAGCAAACAGTGTATAAACCTCTCTGTTAAGGTAGCCTGACATGGGAGCCACATATAATTTGAGATGGAAAATGGGATTTTCACCAAATCGATAAAGTGGCCTTGGAAATAATTAATGTTTTGAACAATCTCAGAAACTTTGGAGAGCAATGTCAAAAAGCATTGTGTCTTCAGCTAAAATGCCCATCAGTGCTTTCAGATTAGCGTGGATAAGAAAACCATCGATGGACCTTGAGATGGACTTCTCTAGTGCTCTGATGGCTTCCTCCAGAAAGCACTGCAACAAACCTGACTTGACCTGTAAACCCTTGTGGATTTAAAAAAAAAAAAAATTTGTTTTAAAGACTAAAAGAATATAGGACAGAGAAATTTCCCAATCCCGTTAGAGTGCCACACTAGCCATGTTTTCTGCTTTGAGGATTATGGGCATAACCAACAATAAAGTCACATCCGTTTCCCTCAGTTATGTTTCCTTTAATCATCTCCTTTGGGAATATTCATGGCATATACACTCAGTGAGAGAAATGACCACAATTTGGGGCCTGATTTGGGGCTTTCCTGGATTCTCTATATACAATAGCATCTTGGAGACATCCTAAAATTCCAATTGCCAACATAAATTATATGTTAACAGGATATCACACCATCTAAAAATATGCAGGAAGTTCTGTTAACTGTGAAGAGCAACATAACTAATGTGTCTATCCCTTTCAAGTAAAACAGCAACTGATGTTCAGAGACATCCTGAGTCACAACAAAATTATAGATTCTTTGTGAATTACCCAGTGAAGTTGAGATTAGTTTTAGTAATAAGGGAATTTTTAAAGGAAGTAGAAAGGGCATAGACTCTAGAAGAAGACACCCTGTACAGACCTGTACCCTTGAAACAAATAATACATTATATGTTAATAAAAAAATAAAAATAAATAAAATAAAACAACAACAACAAATGAATGTCTTGGATGCTCGTCTCCAAACTCTGTGACTATGTTACCTTATGTTGCAAAAGGGGATTTGCTGATGTGATTACATTAAAGATCTTGAAATGGAGATACTACCTTGATCATCCAGGAGGGCCTAATGCAATCACAAGGGTTCTGAAAAGAGGCAGTCTGGGGGGTCAGAGTCTGAGAAAGTTTGGTGAGGATGGAAGCAGAGGTCAGAATGGTATAGCCCCTCCAGGCAAGAAATGCAGGCAGCCTCTGGAAGTTGGGAAAGGCAAGGGAATGGATTCTTTCCCAGACACTCCAGAAGGAACAGGAACAAAGCCCTACCCACCCGGTTTAATGTTCTGACTCTAGAACACTTTAAAACAATAAATTTGTGTTGTGTTATGCTACTACATTTGTGATAATTTGTCATAGTAGCAATAGGAAGGAAAGAATACATTAGACATCATCAAAGCTAAAAAAAAATCAATGTTAAGAAATATAAAAGGCCAAGCTACAGTTTGGAATAAAATAGTTACAATGCATCTATCTAAGAAAAGGCCTGTACCCAGAATTTATAGAGAAATCTTGCAACTCAGTAACAGTAACACTGGGCAAAAAATGTTAAGCTATACTTACAAAAGAAAATACCTAATTGGCTATAAATACATGAAAAGACACCCAAAATGATTGCTTATGAGAAATGAAAATTAAGACCACAAGGACATCTTACTGCACATTGGCTGAAATTAAAAATATAATACCAACTCCTGGCAAGCATGTGGAACAACTGGAACTCCCAGACAATGCTTATAGGAATATAAAATAGCACAACCACTTTGAAAAACAGTTTGTCTATTTTTTTAATAAAGTTAAATGTATATTTGTCCGTAGCCCAAAGATTCCACACCTTGGTGCTTACGAAGGGAGGGGGGGGGGGGGGAGGATGGAAGGGAGAAAAAGAGGGGGGAAGGGAAGAAAGAAAAAAGGGTCAGAGGGAGGGGGGGAAGGAAGGAAGGAACCATATGAGCCTTAAACTGGAAACAACCCAAATATTCATCAGTAGGTTGAACAGGCACACAAAATGTGGTAAACCTACACCATAGCATATTACTGAGCAATAGAAAGGGAACAAAGTGCTGATTTAACAGAAACATGAATGAATCTCAAAAACATTATGCTGAGTTTAAGAAAAAAATTCAGCCATAAAATGGTATATGTGACATAGTCCCATGTATATGAAATTTTAGAAAAAGCAAACTAATTTAAAGTGATGGAGAGATCAGTGGTGGCTTGGGGCTGGGGGAGGGGCTGAAGGATTCACGGCAGAGGGGAGGAGGGCGCTGCACGCAGGAATGGAAATGCTCTACACCTTAATTGGGAGGATGGTTACACTGATAGACGCATTTGTACATAAAGGATGACTTGATGAAATTGGTTTTTAGAAAGACATAGTGATTACTATGACTTTGAGAATTAGGGAAAATGAATGTAAAACATATTCTGACCAATGGACACCATAGTGAGAGCAAGACGAGCAGGGCATCGGTCTATCCAGTGGCTTCATGTGTTAGCAGCAGGACCACCGAGAGGAGTGGGATAGACCTTGGCATTCTGCTAACAGGACTGGTGGCACGGGTAGACATTCTGCTTTGTTCAGTGTCTGACAAAAATTTTCTAATGAGAACTTGTTAGGCACTTTGTGAGAAAATCAATTCTACACATTTTGGGAAAAATAGATTTTAGATAGGAAAATGTTACCCTTTATACATACATCAGAAGACTGGGGACTTGAGGGAACTACCTGTAGATAGTGTCAGCAGGAGAGAGTTTTCTGGAGTTGGTTGAATAGTCATAGCTCTATAAACAAAAACAAACAAGAACGCAGTTTTTGTCAGAGCCGTGAGGATCCTCCACTTACTGTACCATTACCCCTTTGAAAATGGACAGCCCTGGGTTGAAAAAGGCTCCCTGCTGATTCTGCAGTAAGTAAATGAATAAATGTATTACTTCTTACTGGCGTTTATCTGAACTGGCTCAAGGCAATGTTGGCATTGTCCCTTGCAATAACAGTGGAAGAATTTGTATTTAGGCTTTGCAGTTGTACATACACGCATTCCAAGTAATCAGAGAAGCTCTTCTTAGGGATAAGGATGACCAGTTATTTCATCGGAAGCTAAAAGAATGCATGTATATGCCTTCTTGGCCCGCTTGACCTAGCGCTAGCCAAGCACTGTTCTCTTGGACACCTGTCTGTCAAGAACCAAGGGAATGACCAAAACTCCACAAGTATTCCTAGTGCTGTTTGTGACCAGCTTCCTGCTGGCCTCTTCCAACCTGCCGCTGAAGAGGAACAATGAGAGTGTATGGCTTCTTCCACAACTTGTTTCTTCACTTAATTAATAAAGGAGAGTCAGATAATGTTTAAGTTCAGAAAGAGGGATGGTTTGGGAAAGCATGGTAGACTGGATAATAGTCCCTCCAAGAGGTCCACACCTTAAGCTTCAGAGTCGATGAATACATTTCTTTACATGGAACACTGGACTTTGCAGATGTGATTAAGGTAAGGACCTTGAGATGAGGAGATTTTCCTGGGTTATCTAGGTGGGTCCAAATAAGACGAGGGCAGTAGAGGAAGAGTCAGAGGAGATGAGGCAGTGGAAGCCGAGGATAGAGTAGTGAGCTTTGGGGACGGAAGAAGGGGCCAAAACCCAAGGGCGGAAGCCTTCTAGTAGCAGCCACTAGAAGGTGGAACTGCAAGGAAACAGACTCTCCAAGACGATCCAGGAGAAACACGATTCTGTGGACACCTTGTTTCTCGTTCATAAGTTCCATTTTGGACTTCTACCTGCAGAACTGTAAGATTAGTAACTTGTCTTGTTTTAAACACTAAAGTTGTGGTGAGACATTACAGCAGCAATAGGAAAATAACACAGGAGATATCTTAGTGTTGTTTTTTTTTTTTTTTAAGATTTTATTTATTTATTTGAGAGACAGGCAGAGAGACAGCATGGGCAGTGGGGAGGGGCAGAAGCAGGCTTCCCGCTAGGCAGGGAACCCAATACAGGGCTGGATCCCAGGACCCTGCGATCATGACCTGAGCTTAACCAACTGAGCCACCCAGGTGTCCTTGGAGATATCCCAGGTTCTTTGAAGATTAGACAGGAGAAGGGTATGTAGACTCCAAAATACAAAATGTAAAGTGCTATTGTATTCAGACTGCTTGCAACTTCTACACCTGCCATGCTCTTTCCAAACTCAAAAAATTGTATCCCTCCTTTAGTGTGTCTGTGTGCATGTTTCACATATGTACAGCCCACCTCAGACTACAAATTGATGAAAAGGGAGTTAAGACACAGAAATAGAAAGTAGATATGAGGCACCTCTTTCCCATTTGCTCTCATGAGAGCTCTCCTCACCCCACTTTGGCCACGAGAACCTCAAATGCATTTGTTCACTTCACATGGGTCAGTTATATCATGTATCCATGTATCCTTCCTTCAAAAACAAGGTCTGCCCTGCCTTTATGTAACCGATAAGGTCTAACTTCCTACCCCCACCCAGCCCTGAGGTAACTCCTGATTCCAAGGAAACTCCTTCCTATCCATTTTCATTTCCTGAAACAGCTGGCAGGTTGGCACAAAAGCTGGCATTTCTTACGAAATCCAGAGCAATAATTTTGTGTCTCATTCTAATTAGGGTGGAGAAAGGGCCCCGGAGGGCCAGTCTAGCAAGGGTAATGTGATTGGCCAGTATGACTCAAATAAATAAAGGGAGACAGCCTTAATGCAGCACCTACTACGCACCAGAAGCATTAACTAATTGGACATTTTATCCCTCTATAACCCAGCAAAGTGTTACTCTCTCTTTATAGATAAAGAAGTGATAGCATAGAGTGGTCAAGTAACTTGGTCAAAGCTGCCTAGCTAATAAAATGGCAGAGCTAAGACCTATAAACTCAGCATAGTAACTGCACAGGAATAGAGTAGAATGAAAAACTTTCACCATCCTCTTGAGTGATCTGCCTTAGGTGCCCACGGTCTCATGGTTCATCCCCTGTTCTTTGATGCAGAATCTCAACTGCCACATCATTCTAACACTTACAACTCCAATTCCATCCTCTTTTTAGGGTGCCTTTGTGTCTAGTCAACTAGAGAGCAGGAAACAGAAGTAGTCTTATTAAGCACTTCGCAATGCAGTATTTTGTAACAAATATGAGCTCTTGTGGGTTTTCTCTGAACTCCTGCTCTGCTACTTTGTTAGTGCTCCCATCCAGAACAGGTTCTTGGGTGGAAAAATCACTTCTCTGTGGGACACTAAGCTTGGAAGCCCCAGAAAAACACCAGAATTCTTTCCTTGGCCCCATCAAGAGCTAAAGCCCGTTGGCCTGAATCAAGGACAACTCTCAAACAAGGGCAAGCTATTTGCAGCTCTGTGATTCCGTGATTCTGTGATTCTCTTCTCCAGGAACAGAGGCCAAGCCCAAGCGTATGCCCTGGGGAAGTGGGATGAAATGAGTCTGCCTGGAAAGACCTTGAGGCCAACCAGAAATTGGCCTCCTATTTTCTTTTTATTTATCCAAGAGAGACATCAAGAGAAATATACTGCTCTTCCTAACCCCAAATTCTCAAGAGGAGGCAAAAAGAATTACAAGTAACCATTGCCTAAAAATCAATTTTGAAATAATAACTCCACAAAATATTGAACATGCAATTTTGTATTTCTTGATAAACTGAGGTCAGAAAGTGTTACCATAATTGGCATATTGTATTTGCATCCCCAGAGACTAAATGCGTGGGGAGAGAGCGGTGGGAATTCAGGATTCTAGTTTCTGGAGCATGTTTGCTGGCGTCTCACTCTTGCTTGATTGTCATCCAGAAACCACCAGACCCATCTGCATATGTGTGTTCTGTTTTGCCTCCTAATGCTCCCTGACATTCTGTTGATTTAAGGCTAAAATCTCCCACAGTAGAGAATACCACTGGTCTCCAAAGGTTCAAAAATAATGATGTGTGGAAGATACAGATGCGTCATTTATCTTCTTCTACTCTCTTCAACAGAGTATCCCCCAAAAAGGTTATTTAAAAGCAAAGGTAAGAAAAAGGCACTTTAATACAATTACACTTTCAAAGAACTTGCCAAGAAAATATTTTCAGCTGCCAAGTCAGCAATTTTCCAAAGATATCCAAACAGAGGGAAAAGGATTAATGGAAAAGAAATTATCAGGGGAAATTTAACTATAGTTTAGAGAACAGCAGGTGGTACACAGCACATTATTACTTTTTTATTCATTACTTGCCTCCGAGACAAAAAAAAAAAAAAAAAAGAACCAAACTGACAGACAGCAGCCCAGTACTATGACCTTATGAATACCAAATATGTACAATAATAGTATCAGTCTGACCCCCTGTGCTCTGCCTCACCACATCCATTACTGCTTTCTCTAAAGCACACAGCGTCCTCCCTGATCTGCTGAGAGGGAACCAAGCATCAGGAGACAAAAAGCCCTTCCCTGGGGCTCAGGAGAGGCTCGTGGGGAGAAATATGCCTAGATCCCTCCCCTTGGCCCAGCGCCCCTCACTGCCCCCCACCACCTCTCCCCACCACCCGCCAGCCAGCCAGCCCTCAAGCCTCCATCAACAGCCTGACTCTTTTCTGACCCCCAGCCAAACAGATCCTTCTTTCCATCCAGACAATGGGAAATGCTGACCCGGCTTGTGCAATTGGTTTAATGTGACTCCTGAGTTTTCCTGAGAGATTTTAATTTCAGGAGTTAGAAGATTTATGCCTAGGGGTGATTTGGTGAACTTTTTTTTATTGCAAAATATGCATGAATTTTGGTAAATTGCCATGGGAAAAATAAGAGTACTATTCTGAGTTTACATCAACTTTCAATTTATCGTGGAGTTGCTTATCCAGGTTGTGTGTTATTTATATTTTTAATTCTCCTCTCTCTTGTTGTCTACCATTTTAGCCACGTGAATGATATTGCTTTCACAATAGCATTGTAAGGAATACACTTCACCATTTTCTAACAAAATACAAGTGTAGAGAGATAAATTTAAAATCCTAATTTCTGTATCTTTTCAACAGTTTACTACAATATGTGGTAAGAAAGAAGAAGTCATTGCTATAATTAAAATTGGAGGACTGTGCTTTTTATCTCTTTTACTACTAGTCTTTCAAACAGTATTTGTTAAGAGCTGAATTTATGGAAAATATTCTGTAAAAGAATCGTATGGCTGAAAAGAAAGAAGAAAAAGATACATGGTTTGCAGCCGATGATCACATCTTATATTTGGTTAGTGCAATGTTCAAAATGTTCTCACTTTGAAATCATATTTATTCCTTCAGTAATACATATTAAATATCTACTGTGTATCAAGCTCAGAGATAGGTTTCTGAATATACATTACTGCTCACTGGCCAGAATTGACTTTCATTATTTTTGGGTAAACATCTATACTCTTACTAGCTATCATTTTACTGAGAACTTATTATTTGCTAATTAGTACTTTATTAACAATAAAGACAGTTGGCATTCATTGAGCTCATCAGAGCTGGGTGCTGTGCGTGGGAAGACAATTCTCGAGGGGGTGTCTCACAGTCCTGCGCATCTTGCAAACAGAGGCCCTAAGTGCTTTTGTTCTAGACTGTCGTTTCAAGGATATTTGAATAGCAAATAGTCTTGGAAGCTACAAGAGATTGTTTCTGCCAGAGCAAAAAGAGCACGTTTACTTCCTGCCCATCATAAAACACTGGAGTTCCCTGGGGGCACCTGGATGGCTCAGTGGGTAGAGCACGCAACTCTTGATTTCAGGGTCATGAGCTCAAGCCCCACTTTGGACCTGGAGCTCACTATCACTATAAATGAATAAATGAATAAATAAATAAATATTTACCAGAGGGGGTGGAGGGAGAGAAAATAAATAAATAAATAATCGGAGTTCCCTAAGACCCAAGTTTATCTCTGTAACAAACCCACCATGGGTACAGGTATCACCTGGCCCTGGTAGCTTTGCCTTATGGGAAGCAGAGCTCAGGAAACCAGCGTAACTGCTGTGAGCCAGAGTCATTCGTCTCTGACCCAGGAGTCTTGTCTTTGGCCAGCACCTGTGAGACTGTAACAGGCTAACTTGTGAGCTTGCGAGGGAGGTAAAAACATCAGACTGTTCATAGTTCTTGACACTTCGGAATGCATTACCAAGGCTACTTCACTGAATCTTCCCAACAAACTATTCAGATTACTCCAATTTCAAAGATAAAGAAACCAAGGCTCAGAGATACTTTGGAGGGGAAAAAAAGCCTGCTCAAAGTTACATAGTTGGTCGCCACCTCCCACTTCACAATACTTTTGTTTATGTGGTGTGCCCTTCTTCCAGCCCGAATGTAAGAGTCCGTAGGTCCTCCAGTGACAAACACCTCTGAGAGGATACACTGTTGAAGGCACTGGAGCAGGCAGGCCTGGGAGGGAGTTCTGGGGATCTGCAAAGCCTTGAGCTTGACTTTACATTGACAGAACAGACAAGACCAAAGTACCAAAGCAGAAGATGTTTGAGGAGAGTTATATTTTGGAAAGTGATTTTATCAAAAGAGCTGTCACGTGAAAATAATCCGGCTGGGCTTGGAAACAAGGGGAACCAACCTCCAAGAAGGGACACATGGAAGCACAGGTATCATCAGAGAGGCTAATACTGCAGCTAGAACATTAGCTTGATGAGGACTCGAAGTACATCCACAAGCAAAATCCTTGTTTCTGAGCTACTGAGAATAAGGAGACCTATTAAATTCCCAGATCTGACTCATAATGAGAAGGTGCTCTGGAGATAAACAAAGCCTATTGGCTGCCAAATCTGTTAGCCTAAAGTTTCTTTCTCATATTACTACAAGAGAGGACCCAGGTCACAAGGATCAGTCTCTTAATATCCTCGAGGAGGTGGATCCACTGACGAACAGCACAGAGGCCTGAACACTTCCAACACCAGTAGGCACTGTGTGCAGCAAGAGGAACCCCATTCCCATGAGAGAAAACAGGAATGGATCCATCAAGATTTAAACTTCTGCCACTGGAAGACAGCTTGTCAATGAGATTGACAGCATGGTTTTTCAGCATAGTGTTTCAGTAGCAAAACAGGGATATGAAGAAAAATCAGATGCTTTGCCTCATCTCTGATGGCTTAGCCTGGCCACAACTTGAATCGTACACAGGATCCCAAATAGCATATGTGGGATGATTTGAACATTATTAAAGAAGGAAAAAAAAAAAACCTAGTGTGACATCAGAAGGCATAGCTTGCCAGCCCCAGTCGTGCCCTGATCCAAATGCACGGACAATCCTGATTTCCACATCGGGGCATTTTTTATGATCCTTCGGGGAAAATTCACAAGTGCTATTAATAGCCTTTGGCCTAGGATATATATCATGGTCAAACAGGAGAAGTTATAATTAGGAAGTGCAGTCTAAGAGGTAAAGGTCAGACAATGCTCTAAAATACTGCTTAATATACAGAGCACTGTGCAAAAGTGCTGATGCAGGAGAAATGACTATTGATTAAATCGGGTGCTTCAAATCCCTGCTAATGCCATAAAATTTAATGGATTACAAAGGGAACGCACAAACCACAAGGAAATCTGTGGGAAGCACAGTATCAGGGCCTCTCCCAATTAAGACAAGTTCAGAAAACATACTCTGGATCTTTTTTTAAGCTAAATCTTTAAAGATGGGATAAAAATGGCATCTTTATTTATACTACCTAATGCCGTTATCCATCCCCTCCTCTTGAAGAGAATTTACTACTCACATAAGAAATAGCCCTGGAGACTGAAAGGCTGTTGTGCCTTTACTTTATGGCCAGCATAATTTGGGTTTTGAAAAGTTCAACCCAAACATCCCCACCGTCCTCAACCAGACTCCCTGCTCTGTGCTGTCAGCGTACCCAACAGCAGCAATGGAGGGCCAGGTGGGGTCACCTCTTCCCCTTGCCATTCTCTGGGGTCACTCAAAGCCTCCAAGGACATGAATGGGAGGGCCTTGTTCTCTTTCAGCTTTGCTTGGTGAGGAAAAGGGTTGCTCCACGGACTGCGAACAGTTTTCACAGCTCCCCTCAGAACATGGCGGAAGAGCCTGGGAAGGCAGCGCAGTTCAATTGCCACCTCACTTCCAATCTCTGCTCCGCTGCCAGGGTCACCCAACCAAAATGAGCCTGGGTCTGTAACTTTACTTTGCCAACAAAGGTTCTTGGTTACACAAAACAGACACGACTCTGCTTACTTAATTCGAAAAGGAGGGTGCTTGGGTGGCTCAGGCAGGTAAGCGGCTGCCTTTGGCTTGGATCATGATCCCAGAGTCCTGGGATCAAGTCCCACTTCAGGCTCTCTGCTCAGTGGAGAGCCTGCTTCTTCCTCTCCCTCTGCCTGCTGCTCTGCCTCCTTGCGTTCTCTATTTCTCTGTCAAATAAATAAATAAAATCTTTTTTAAAAAGGAAAAAAGAAAAGGAATGTACTGGAAGGTCCACAGAGAGCTCAGAGATTTGGTGTGCAGCCTAGAGAACCTGGTTCGGAACACAGACATGTATCAGGGAAAGCAAAGCACTGCCAAGAAAGGGTATAAAAACATTCTGCTGAGCACTCTGCTCTAGCAGCACGTTGTATGGCAGTACCCCCCATTCACCACAACGTGTGTGGATTCAATCCCTTTTCATACTCAGCCTTAAAGGTCCCAGGCCGGAGCACCCATTTGGTAGAGGCTAGGTCACGCACCTGGCCCAGGCCAGCCTGGTGCCTGTGCAATGGGACATCAGCCCATAGGAGGAAACTTCTGCCTCCAGAGACAGGAAGGGGTTTGTAGATGCCACGCAGGCACAAACTTAGTACTTTTCAATAATCTCTATTGCCCACAGCATAAAGTCATAGAAAGTGAGGCTATGTCCTAGTTTTTCTGAGACCATCTTAATTTTACATTCTTGTCCTAGAATGATTCTTGAGACTTCTTTTTAAAAAATTATTTTAGAGAGAGAGAGAAAATAAGAGACTGTGCATGCATGGGCAAGCAATTGGGGGAGGGACAGAGGAAGAGGGAGAAACCCAAGCATGCTCCACACCCAGAGAGGAGCCTGACATGGGACTCCATCTCATGACCCTGACATCATGACCTGAGCCAAAATCAAAAGTCGGGCCTTTAACTGACTGAGCCGCCCAGGCACCCTGGGACTTCTTTTACTCTCAAAAGTGTCTGGGTTACATGTTCACTCTACTTATGAAGCTTTTCGCGACATGGCCCCTGCCTACCTTTCCAAATTCATTTTTCACTATTCCCGGATTTGTCTTTATACTTCAGCGTGACAAAAATACTTATAATTCCCTCCTTTCAGAATGCTATTTTTACTTCCAAGTCTTTACTCATGCTTCCTCTCTGCCTGAAATCTCCTTACATTATCTCCATCCCAAACTTTACTGCCCAGAAGTCTTTCCCGGCTTGTGTGTTTTCCTGAGTTATATACACTTCCCCACTCATCCTTTCCCGTTCGTATATATATATCTATCCCTGTGCTTACCAGATTATGTTGTGATCATCTATCTAGGAGTCTAACTGCCACCTTAGACTGTGAAGTACTTATGAGGACCCGTGACCTCCTCACCTTTGGTCCATCAGGATCTAACACAGTATCTGACCCCTGTAAAGTGACACCCTCAAAAATAACTGATGAATGACTGAGTCATACAAACTTGAAGTAAGAGATTGGTTATACAAGACAGGAAAAACAAATGTTGGTGAGGATGTGGAGGAAGGGGAACCCTCTTACACTCTTGGTGGGAAAGCAAGCTGATGCACCCACTCTGGAAAACAGTATGAGGTTCCTCAAAATGTTAAAAATAGAGCTACCCTATGACCCAGCAATTGCACTACTGGGTATTTACCCCAAAGAAACAGACATAGTGAAAAGAAGGGGCACATGCACCCCACTGTTCATAGCAGCAATGTCCACAATAGCCAAACTGTAGAAGGAGCCGAGGTGCCCTTCGAAAGATAAATGGATAAAGAAGATACGGTTCACATATACAATGGAATATTACTCAGCCATCAGAAAGGACAAATATCTACCACTTACATCGATATGATTGGAACTGGAAGGGATTATGCTAAGTGAAATAAGTGAAGCAGAGAAAGACAATTATCCTATGGTTTTATTCATATGTGGAACATAAGGAAGTCCTAGTGCAGAGGACCACAGGGGAAGAAAAGGAAAAGTGAATGGGAAGAAATCAGAGGGGGAGACAAACCATGAAAGACTCTGGACTCTGGGAAACAAACTGAGGTTTATAGAAGGGAGGGAAGTGGGGTGATGGGGTAGCCCAGTGATGGGTATTAAGGAGGGCATATGTGGTGATTAGCACTGGGTATTATACAACTAATGAATCGTTGAATACTACATCAAAAACTAATGATGTACTATATGTTAGCTAATTGAACATAATTTAAAAAAAAAAAAAAAAGGAGGAACATATAACACCACTGTGTGAAGAAAATCCCTGAATAAAAGAACCATTTCTTCATGCTAAAAGAGCGAGAGAGAGACTTGTTATAAAATTACCATAGTGGGATAATAAACGGAAAGAGGAAATAGAGGTAGAAACAGACATGAATGAAAGTAAAACAAATTACTGAGCCAACCACACAGGGAAAGATGGCTAGCAGTCCAAATCGCAGCCTCAGAGTCATGCCTCAAATCAAACTCAGAACCCAGAGGGATTCATTCTGATGGGCAGCCTGGGGTAGAGACCAAAAGGTAGAGGAATAGTGTTTTCAGTCCAGTTGATTTGTTGGATTTTACAACAAGACCTACCCAGATTTGAGGTCCAGTGCCTCAAGAGTTCATGCTGAGGATTGGCCCCAGCAGGAGCCCTGGGTTGCAATCCAGAGACAGGCCAAGCATGTGGGGGATCATGAAAGAAACCTGAGGCTTGGGAGATTCATGGAGACCCCACTCACTGCACAGAGAATGAACCCACCAGAGCATTCCTCCTTCCTGATGTCCCGGCTGCATTGGTCAGGTCTGACTCCAGGCTCTGACCCAGAGGAAAGTCAGGTTAAAGAGCCGAAGCATCTGCCATTCGGTGAGGCTAGGAAAAACAGGCTTTCACTTGCAATTAATGGCAACCACAAGCTAGGCTTTAGATAAACATGATCTATTTGGAGGGCCCCAGGAGCATCCATATGCTTACCCTCTGAAGAAGCCAATACATATGCTTTGGCCTATTAAACTACATGTTTATCTTCCTTCAAGGCAAAAAGGAACATCTGTCAGCAGGCCCTTGCACTTCATTTCGATGGTGAATACTAAGCTTCGTCAGATGCCAAGTCAAGTCACAAAAATGGGAAGTTTACAGGCTTGGCTACAAAAGGAGCTCCACAGAACTGCCCCTACGAAGTGCAAAATGGGCCACCAGCTGTCCCTAGCGTGTGTCCTCTGTCCAGTCATCTTTCTCTGAGCTCTATGCCCTTGTTATTCAGTTTGCATTGAACTTCTATACAAATAAGTACTTTCTCCTTCAATTCTAGCATTGTTTATTCTTGTTGAGAAAAGGCCGAGACAGAAATGGTTAAGAGACTGCAAAAGAGATACAGAAAACCTGTGGCTGCAAGATGAGCCTTGTGATGGGTTTGGAGTCAGAGAGACACATGCTCTAGCCTTAGTTCTACCACTGATCAGCAGTCCTTTTTTTTTTTTTTTTTTTTTTACAATTTATTTTTTCAGTGTCCCAAGACTCATTGTTTATGCACCACACTCATTGCTCCATGCAATATGTGCCCTCTTTAATACCCACCACCAGGTTCACCTAACACCCCACCTCTCTCCCCTCCAGAACCCTCAGTTTGTTTCTCAGAGTTTGGTCTCTCATGGTTCGTCTCCTCCTCCAATTTCTCCCAACTTACTTTTCCTTTCCTTGTCCTAATGTCCTCCCTGTTTCCTCATGTTCCACAAGTAAGTGAAACCATATGGTAATTGACTTTCTCTGCTTGACTTATTTCACTCAGCATAATCTCCTCCAGTCCCGTCCATGTTGGGTATATAAAAGTTGGATATTCTTCCTTTCTGATGGCTGTGCAATATTCCACTGTATATATGGACCGTATCTTCTTTATTGCTGAAGGGCATCTTGGCTCTTTCCACAGTTTGGCGATTGTGGACATTGCTGCTATGAACATTGGCCTTCTTCTCACTACATCTGTATCTTTGGGGTAAATACCCAGTAGTGCAATTGCAGGGTCATAGAATATTAGCTGTCCATTTTTGAATGAGCTATGTCCCAGGACCATTATGGAACTGACTTTGCATTAGTGTCATTCTTAGCACTTAGTAAATATGCAGTAAATACTGGCTATTACATACATTGATCTTCAGGGTATACTGGGTACTGCTGGTCCCTAACCCAAGTAGCTAGAGTACTGATCCCTCTTCTGATAAGCTTTAGACTCCATGCATCTGGCTCTGTATCATCAATACGGTTTGAAATCAAGTTCCAAAGTTCAAACTTCAGTGCTTCCAGAGCCTGGAATGTCCCAACCACCAGAGGACTGAGATATAACCAGTAACTTAGGGTCTTCAGCTTCTGACATCTTACTAACCTTTCTGTTTTCCAGAATGTTTATTATTTAGGAGCCTAACCAAGGAAAAATAGCATCTCTGAATACCTCCCCAACTCCCAGATCCCATATGGGGAAACCATAAACTCTTACTTAAAAGAGATGGTATCTGGAGGCGTCTGCCTGGCTCAGTCAGTGGAGTGTGCAACTCCTGATCTTGGGGTTGTGAGTTTAAGCCCCATGTTGGGTGTAAAGATTACTTAAACAAATAAGGCTTTAAAAGAGAGAGAGAGAGAGATGATATCTGAGCAGAACCAAGCTGTTTTACCAGCAAAATTTTATTTGCCCTGAATGCTTTTTTTCTGCCTGGAAAATTACAGATGATTAACCTTTCCTCTAATAAATTCCAGCAAAGCTTTCCTATGGAGACCCTAGAAGTGATGCTTAGAGATATATTATTATTATTACAATCACTGCACACAAAATACAGAAATATATGCTGTGTATGAGTCTTGGTTTCCCCAATAGAAACAAAAATAGATCAGTTCAAGGAGAAGCAGAAGGCAGCAAAGAATTCTGGTATTCTCTCCACGAGGACCATCTTCTTGCACAGGCCCCCAGGTAGATCCACTCATTGAGCAAGCTTATCTAGCCACTAGCCACTCATCTAGTGGGCTCATGATGAGCCCACACTCATGATTGTCACACACTTCTATGTCACATATCAGTCACTGGCACCTCTAGGAACTCATGGTGCTCTTCTGGTTCAGGAATCAGGAGGCTTCTGAGCATTTGATCTAGCTCTTTGGTTCTTACTTTTTGAACTTTTAAAGTTAGATATCTCTCCATACTCCTGGCCATTGCATACTAACTCAAATAGGTTAAACAAACATTAATTTTCAAAAAAAAAAAGCATCAAAAAATGAACTTTCAAAAAAAATATGTATTACATCAAGTCTGAACTACATAACCTGTATATTACTAAATTAATAAGCACATATCAAGCTATAGAAATCTACTCTTAAAATCACATTAAGTTATTATTCACACAAATATTAAAATTAACAACTTAATCCCTAATGTTTTTACGTACCAAGAAGTGGGATCTTCTCATTCCTAAAGAGGTGAGCCATTAAATCTATCTGCTTCTATTTATTAATATTAGGTATCTAGTTAGAATAACAAAAACATAAGTCTTAATCAGTAGAGATTTAAAAATATGTCCTGAGACTAAAACTGTACTTTTATATATCATTCAATCCACTTTGGGCACCATATTTTACCTAAGCAGAAAAATCCAAGCAGGTTTGACCACAGAGAAGCCCAATCTGGATTAGCATGGGATTCACGCGCATCAGCATTCTTTATGTCTTAATGTTCTAAATAACCCATACAAAAGAGCTTTATACTTCAAAATTCAGTTAGCCATTTGCCTTTAAAAAAAAAAGTGGTGAAGATTTATTCCCTTTTTTAATCCATTTTTTTTCCTAGCACAGGAGGTAAATATAGTTTTAAGAAGAATAAGGTGAAGCCCAGGGGCCAGCTCTCAAATGAAGATGCCCAGCGCAAAGCTACTACTCTCCAATTTGGGTTTCTAAGCCCAGGTCATGGCATCCAGCTGTTTCACAGTGCCTTTGATCTTGTGCCATCTCTTATTTCTTCATGAGCTCACCCTCAGGACTAACAGCTACTTTTTGTCTTAGTGAATTCCTGTCTTCTAAACTGACATCCTCATTATGGCTTTTATGCTCTGGCGTCCCCTCCACACTCCCCTGGCAGGTTATCCTCCCTTCTCTAGTGTTACCTTTGGTCCTGTTTCCTGTGGAGTAGATGTCCTTTCAGGTTCCTTCAACCCACTCTGGACTCCTGCAAGCAGTCTTCTTAAATGAGGAGGAATCTGCAGTCTTTTCCCCTATCACCTGACGTCTGTCCTTTCCTCTTACAACATTCTGAAATAAACCAGTCTTGAAATGGAAGATGCCAGTGTGCACCACGTTAGGGGTGAAATGGCAACACAGTGGTCAAAGTGGTAGAGCTCAGAGAGGGAGATCCAAATGGACGGTCTCCTCTTTAATTTCTCCACCCCCCTGTACTTCTCGTGAAACTCTTGTCAGTATCTGGGCAGTTTTCTCTTATGATTGTGCGACATTTTGGACATCAGGCAGGTCTGCCCTCTTCCTTCTAAGGAGGAACTCCAGAGGCATCGTTCTGTTACAGCCTCTGCGAAGGCAGATCCCCATGTCCTTGGAGCACTAGCCAGGTGCCAGGACAAGAAGAGTCCTGAAATTCTCTCTAAGGTTATCTATCTTTTCATTCACTATTGAAATAAAACTCTTCTTTCAACCTCACATATTCTGACAGCTTCAGAATAACCATGTGGTAGGGATTTAGTGATAATAATCTATTTGGAAAGGGAGTTAAAGACTGGCCTTGAAGCTATATTTGCATAGAAAGTCCATGCTTGGGGCACCTGGGTGGCTCAATGGGTTAAAGCGTCCGCCTTCCGCTCAGGTCATGATCTCAGGGTCCTGGGATCAAGCCCCACATTGGGCTCTCTGCTCAGTGGGGAGCCTGCTTCCCCCTCTCTAACCTCTGCCTGCCTCTCTGCCTACTTGTGATCTCTCTCTCTGTCAAATAAATAAATGAAATCTTAAAAAAAAGAAAAAGAAAAAGAAAGTCCATGCTTTGGGTTTGGATTATATATACTAAATCAATTTTTTATAATAACAAGATTTTCTGTACATATAATCCACATAATACATAACATTGTTTCAATGTCCTTATCAAAGAGTGGGCAATTCATGAAGGTTATAAGGGTAAAAGGCTGCAAATCATCCTTTGACATCACTATGGCTTAAGTTTTTCTCTAAACACTCTCCATATACTTAGTGAAAAATACTTTTTTAAAGATTTATTTATTTAGAGCATTTGCACACAACTGGGGGAGAGATGGAGAGGGAGAGAGAGAATTTCAAGCAGATTCCCCACTGAGCTTGGAGCTTAATGCAGGGCTCTATTCAATAACCCTGAATCAGGACCTGAGAGTAAATCAAGAGTAGGATGCACAACCAACTGAGCCACCCAAGTATCCTGTGAAAAATAATTTCTTAATCTTCCCTGCAGCCTGTGGAATTTCCTCAGGGCTGAGGGCTATGAGCCAGCTGGTGGATACCTCCACAAGGGAGCTCCTGCTGAGCCTCCATTGTTCAGTGCAATGGTTCTCAGCAAGGGTTGCTGCTCACATTCACCTGTGGATATTTAAAACCCACTAGTGCCTCGGACCATGGCCCAAACCTACTGATGTCAAAGGTTGAGGGCAGGGCACAAATATCACAACCATGTTCTGAGGACAACCTCGGACAAGAGGTTGGAGCTAAGGAGAAAAATCAAGTTGGGATTTGAGCTGGAATCACATCTCTGTGAGTTTTGAGCTGGAAGTCATGACACTGCCGATGATTATTTACATAGCTTGGATTAAGTCATTAAACCCTTGAGCATGAACTTTTCTCAACAGTAAAATAAAGACACGAACGCTTGCACTACCCCGCCCCTTCTAAGGTCATCATAAGGTCCAAATGAAGGGACAGCTGTGAAAGGTCTACAGGCCTTAGAGCTCTGCAGCTCTGTACAGATGCTAGTATTAGTATTTGATGGACCCGTGCTCTCACCATCTAAGGACGTGGAAGACCTCTTGGCCTGTGAGCTCTTTCCCCTTATCTGTGCTTGATCCCAGCTCTTTCAGTTGCAGGGAAGAGAGTCATTCAATTTACCTCAAGAAATGAGTTTGTGTATAAACATAGAAATGGAGTAGAACTAGGACTGGAAAAAGAACCAGAAAGTCTTGAGAAAATAAGGCCATTCTGGGGATTATAGACCTCTCTAGCGTTTTCTCTAGCCATGTAAACTCTCTGGCAGAAAGTTTTTGCCAGAGCCTGTCTTCTTACTCATAACCTCACACGGATCTTCACTTACCTCATGGAATTCACTCAACCTCCTAGACCCTCTCTGCTTTCAGCTTCAGCTCTAGTTACCAACTATGCAGTGGTCTCAGCATTTTCTCTTTCAAATAGCTGCAAGATGAAACTAACATGACCAACTCCTGGGTCAGAAGTCTAATAGCCAGTTTTGGCTCAAGTGCCCACCCTTGTCCAAAGAATAGTTATAAGGTAGGCATAGATGGGGAGGAGAATAAAAGAGACAATCTGTAGAGAGAAGTCTCCTCAGTGGTGGCTACAAGCAAGGCCGTTTCACTGTGGAAGGACTCAGGGCCAGTAGGCTTTATGACTGACATCTCTCAGGTAATGTCTTTGTTCTTTTTCCCTCTGGTATAAGACAATGAGAATAAAAATGTTCACCTTGACTTAAGAAAAATCACAAGATTACTTTCCTGGAGCATGAGATTATAAAAGGTTATAAACTCTACCCAGGTCAGTGACTCCAGCCACAGGATATAGATATATATAAAGAGTCCAGCTTTGAACCACTTGGGTTTGTTTGGAGACCCTGAACTCCAGATGTCCATGTCCAGTGGCTTCTTCTAACTCAGTGTGTCTCTTGGGACCCAATACTCCCGTCCTTTCTTGCCTATGCCTTCTCTACTCCCCACACTCATGGCAGTCTCAGTCTCTCCAAACTTCTTGAGCCTTTGGGGATTGTAGGTCATGGTGCATGAGTCTCATTCAAGGAGAAACACCCAATTCAAGTTTTCCTTGTTGTCTAAAGAATTTGCTTCTAATTCTCTAACTTGCACATTCTCTGGCTTCTACAAGTAACCTTCCCTTCCCCGTGGAAATAAATTCTCAGGTAACCATTCCAACAAAACACTTATTTTTTTCAGGTCTCATTGAACCCTCATCAGTACTGTACTGGAAAAACAAGGCTATGTCCACCCTAACTTCACCTAAGGGTGGCTTCCTTTCCCCCATTGTCCACTCCTTCAACCCATCATTTTACCAGCTATTGCTATTGTTTCGTCTACCACATGGTGGCACTGTTCTCTGACCGCTTCTTAGCCATCTCTGGATTAAAAATGAGGCTCCCATTAGAGTACTTGGATTTACAAGAGGGTTTCTCCGTCAGTCTGATTTTGGATGAATATCTCTTTGTATCAAACCCCACAAGGCAGTCTTTTTCCTCCGTTTTTATTGTTCTCTTTTTCAGGGGCCTGGATAAGGAAATGTTTGAGAATATTTGAACCTCATCAGCCAGCTTTGCACTTAAAAGTGCCTACTCGCCACTGATTATGAACCAAGACCTAAGGAAAACATCCAAGTGCCTTGACTTTCTAACTTAAAACAAGTTTCCCATATCCTGCTAGAAGAAGTACAGCATTCTGAGGTTCGCCCTTTAATCAAATATCATTGGACCATTTTCCCCAAGAGGCCCTCACATAAATAAGACCCTGTCATTAGCTCCCATGATGCCCTCATTCCAGATCCCCACCGCACCCATGACTCTCAAGTCACCCCCTCCTCTAGCATAGAGGGAGAAGAGAAGGCTTTGAGATCAGACCTGCAGCTAAATTCTAGTTCTACTCTTACTGGTTAATGACCAAACTCTCTTCCTAAGTCTCCATTTCCTTAGTTACCAAATACGGATAACATTTGGAAAGAGAAAAGAAAAGCTGGAGGTATCACAATTCCAGACTTTGAGTTATATTACAAAGCTGTAACAATCAAAACAGTATGATACTAGCAAAAATATAGACACATAGATCAAAGAACAGAATAGAAAACCCAGAAATAACTCGCAATTAGGTGGTCAATTAATCTTTGACAAAGCAGGAAAGAATATGCAATAATGAAAAGACAGTCTCTTCAATAAGTGGTGTTGGGAAAACCAGACAGTTACACTCAAAAGAATGAAACTAGGCCACTTTCTTAAACCATACATAAAAACTAACTCAAAATGGATGAAAGACCTAAATGTGAGTCCTGAAACCATAAAAATCCTAGAAGAGAGCACAAACAATAAATAAATAAAATAAAAATAAATAAAATGGGGGTAACAGATCTTAACTCAGGCAGTAAATGAGGTGTCATATGCAAAGCACATGACACAGTACTTGGTGTATAATGATGCCAAATAAATGCTCACTCCCATTTCTTTTCTCTTCCACAAACTCCACTTCTTTATTTTAAAATCTTTTTCCAGTCTTCAGGACCCATCAAGATAATCTACTTTCAATATATAGCTCTGTTTGTTTATATATGTTAAGAGCAAGTACCAAAATGATACACAGAAGATAAGGTTTCTAACTATAGGATAATTAAAAAAAAAAAAAAAAAAGACAAACCTGTTGTATTCTCTTAAGATATGATTTTAATTGATTGATAAGATGAAGATTCAAAATAAAAGTGCTTGGGGCACCTGGGTGGCTCAGTGGGTTGAGCTTCTCCCTTCGACTCGGGTCATGGTCTCGGGGTCCTGGGATACAGCCCTGAATCATGCTCTCTGCTCGGCAGGGAGCCTGTTTCCCCGCCCCCTTCTGCCGCCTGTCTCTGCCTACTTGTGATCTCTCTCTCTCTCTCTCTCTGTCAAATAAATAAAATCTTTAAAAAAAAAAAAAAAAAAGGTGCTTGGGACAAGCAGGTTGGCTCAGTCAGTTAAGCATCTGCCTTCAGCTCAGGTCATGATCCCAGTGTCCTGGGATCAAGCCCCACATTGGGCTCCCTGCTCAGTGGGGAGCCTGCTTCTTCCTCTGCCCCCCCACCCGCTGCTTTTGCTCTCTCCCTCTCTCTCTCTCTCTCAAGTAAATAAATTTAAGAAAAAATAACAGCATTTAACCAACATTAAAGTTTTTCCTCTTACCAACTGGGCTCCCATGGTAGGAGCTCCTCCTACATGGTCATTCATCCACCCCTAGAGTACTGCATTTTCCTTTATAGTCCCAGATGTTTTGCTACCACATCTGCATTGCAGCCATCAGAGAAAGGGAGAAGTCAGCCATAACCCCTTAAGGACATATGGAAGTTCTGCAAATCATATTTCCCATATTTAAAACTCAGTCCTACCCAACCCCAAGGAGGCTAGAAGGTCAGAAAGGCTGCTATGTATCCAGCTGAAAATACTATTGCTCTGGAGGAAAAAGAACAACCTGCCAGAAAACCAAGGTTCTGCCACAGTGCTAATCAGGAGTTTTTCTCTGCCAAAACAAATAATCAAAGTCAGAATAAGCCACATAAGCCGAAAACTGTCCAAGCTGCAAGTAATGACCCATTTATTTCAAACAAATCTATACAGAAAATTTAACATCAGCCTAAAACACATATATAAATGACAAAGACTTTTCAGCTAAATCAAGGGAATATAGCCATATAAGAAAACATTAAACATTTCATCCTATAAAAGCATCAGCTCTTAGAGCTAGTGAGAATCTTAAAGGTGATTTAGTAAAACTTTCCACTTAATGTAAGAATTCCCTGTACAGTAATCTTGACTAAACGCTATCCCATCTTTGCTTGGATGCTTTCAGGAGTGGTATGTGCAGTATGAAACTCCCACAGTCCCTGGGAGTTTGCGACAAAGGCAGAAAGAGCAAATCAGCAGGGAATAATGGTCACAACCTGCACCCAGGCACTCAGCCATGTGCAAGGCCAAGGTATAAAAAGTCCCAGAATCAGTTAAGAGTACAAAGTATGGTGGAAGGCAAGAGGTTCTCATCAGTTTGGGTCTAGCAATAAATTTGCAAAATTTATATTTATATATTTTTTTCCTGCAACATAGTTTTGAAAGGCCCAGAGTATACAATTTTGTCACACCTCTCTATGCCTGAAGGAAGCATTGCTTTGAAGGTGTCTATGAAACATTTCAGTGGTGATTTCTAGTAAACATCCAGAAATGTGTATCTGGAGTTCAAGGAGGAGATCTGGACATATCATATTAGCTGCACAGATGTTCTATTTGAAGTATTGAGAAAGAAGTGCAGAAAGATATAGAGGTAAGAGGAGTTAGGTAAAAGAACTTGCTTTTAGAGAATAAAAAGCAGAAATTTTAGAAAATGTGGAAGATGAAGTTTTTTAAATCAATTTTTTAGAGGCACTTGGGTGGCTCAGTTGGTGAAACATCTAACTCTTGGTTTGGGCTCAGGTCATGATCTCAAGGTTGTAAGATGGAGCTCCACATTGGCCCTCAAGCTTAGTGCGGAGCCTGCTTAAGATTCTCTCTCTCTCTCTGTCCCTCTGCCCCTCTTCTGTGCATACTCTCTCTAAAATAAATAAATAATTTAAAAAAATACAACAAATTTTTTAAAGGAAGGAAAGAAGGCGTGAAACTTTAGAGGAGCACTCATTATGGGGCAAGGGATTTCCCAGGTGGCAGCCAGTAAGGGTTTCTGAGGTCACGCTTAGACCTGCATTTAGGCCACAAGAATAATTTTTAAAAGTAATTGCAGGATCTGTACCATGTGTGGGAGGGAGAGCAGTTAAAGGAAGAGAATCCCCTCTCCAAGGCTAAGTAAACCAAGTCAATAGCAGAAGACATCAGTGACTAAGGCTACTACCTATAGAGGCAACAATATAAAAATGAGACAAGAAGATAGGATATGGAGAAGGGCAGAAACCTGGGACAACCCAACCTGAAATGACAAAGAGGCACATGCTGAAAAATGTCACAGCTGTGTCATCTGGGTTGGTCAGCTAATGTGACTTGTGACGATCAGAGTAAAATCTATGAAATGTGAAAGAATTCACTGGAAACCTCTAAAGGTTTTTGTAAAGAAAACTCGGTGAAACACTAGAATCTCTTCAGGCAAGCCATGATAATCTGAATATAAAAATGATTTTTTGTGATCATAGGCTTGGTAGGGGCTGCGATATATAGATAGCAGAGAAGGGGAAAATTTCTAAGTCTTGGTGTAAATAGTGTCTCATGCTCTAGACAGAATGAGAAGGATGGAGGTCAATAAAATGTCATTAGAAGGATCACTGTTTTTGTTAATGACCTTCAAGACAGTTGTTTAAGTGGGGTGATGAAACAGAGAGCAAATTCAAAGAAATGACAAGGTGAATGAATACTGAGAAAGAATTCAAGAACTGACTATGTTTTCAAGAAGTTTGGCTGTGAAAAGAGAAAAGAGCTAGAATCACAGAAAACAGGATAAGGAGGTTGGAAGAAGGGTTGGCAAAGGGAATCGACCAGGATATGAAGGGAAGACTAAAGAGAGCCAGTGTGGCAGGGCTCATTCCCTGGAACCTGGCAGATCCAAGGTTGAGACATGGCTCTGACCTTTAGGAATGAGGTCGCCCTGTGCAGGAGACTCACTCCTCTGTCAGGGTGATTAAGAAGTCAGTTACCTCAGGTAATGACTCAGCATAGCACTGTGATAAAGACAGATGTAGAGCCACAGATGGATAGTAGGAGTGGGTTTTGTGCAGGGATTGACGCAGAATCAAGAGACATTAAGACCTGTTAGGAAAGAAGAGAGGGAAGCAGGGATCATTCTGTGACCCTCAAATGGGCAGGAGACAGAGAACATCTTGTATTTCCATCTCTCACTATTGAGAAAACACAAATACAATATCTACCCAAAAAACTCAAAGAGATTTTTTTTCTCAAAGGTTCCAGTAATAAAATGCAAATTTGTGACCAAAAGTTGGTCATTGGTCAACAGTTGAATGGACAGAGGAAATGTGGTATATGTGATGAGAGAGCATGAGGCTGGCTGAAAACAAAGCAAAAGCTGGCGCCTTGTACCGCCCCCCCCCCCCTCCAGCGCTGGATTCAGCTGCCTCTGCTTTTTGTAACTCCCTTATACATCCGTCCACTGATCAATGTTGACCCAAGTAGGTAGGGACAGCTCTACGCCCCTATTCAGCAGGAAGAAGTTACAGAAGATGAGACCTTCCACCTTCAACCACCTTAAAGATTTAAGGGTCAAAATTGTTCAGGGGGTAATGATGAGAGAGCATGAGGCTGGCTGAAGACAAAGCAAAAGCTGGCACCCCTTGTACCACCCCCCCCCATCCACTTCCCCTCTGTCATATGTGTAGCATCCCTCAGGCAGCCCTGACTGCCATGAACAATAAGCAAATAGTTAACTTGCAGAGCTCACAATCCTGCTAGCCAGGAGTCTCCCTTGGCTTACAAATGTCCTAAATCTCACTAACAAAGACGATTGATAGCAGGATTGTGACACCCCACCAAAAAGTCTCCCAACTATCTTAATGTTAATGGCTGGTCTGAAGACAACATTGATCCAGCAGCAAGGGCAAGGCCTCTGGCAGGCCTGGAACATCCTGGCACCTTGTAGGCCCTCTTTAGCATATGAAAACTCCACTGACACCTCCCTTCCCCTCACCTTCCCCCAACCGCAGGGTACATAACGTGCCATCCCTCACAACCCGGGGCAGCAGCAGCTCTTCCTGCCACGGGTCCTGTCCCGGTGTTTTAATAAACCACTATTTTGCACCAAAGATGTCTCAAGAATTCTTTCTTGGTCATCGGCTCCGGACCTCAGCCCACCGAACCTCACCTAGGTTCTAGAACTTCATCATATGCATACAATGGACTCTTATTCAGCCTTAAGAAAAAAGGAAGCTCTGACATATGGTACAGCATGGATGAGCCTTGAAAACATTATGCTCATGAAATTAGCCAAAGACAAGAGGATAAAATCACGCTGAGATTCCACTTACATGAAGTCCTTAGTATGGGAAAATTCATAGAGACAGAAAGGAGATTTAGAAGTTACCAGGGGCTGAAAAGGGAATAGGGAGTAGTTGTTTCAGAGATTTTTGTCTGGGGCAAGGGGGCCTCTGGGTGGCACAGCTGGTTAAGTATCTGCCTGCATCTCAGGTCATGATCCCAGGGTTCTGGGATCCAGCCCCAAGTTGGGCTCCCTACTCAGGGGGGGAAGCCTGCTTCTCTCCCTCCCTCTGCCGCTCCCCCTAGTTCTGCTTGGTTGCTCTCTCTCTCTGTCTCTCTCTCTCAAATAAATAAATACAATCTTTTTAGAGAGAGAGAGATTCAGTCTGGGTGTTGGAAAAGCTTTGAGTATAGTAATGATTGCACAACATTGTAAATGTAATCAATGCCACTAAACCGGACACATATAAACGGTTAGAACAGCAAGTTTTGGGTTATACATGTTGGGCATTGGTTATTGTACCCCTAATCCAACCAGTTATCTCATCATAAGATGAAAGAACAAGTGCATCAATGCAAACTCTCAAGAAGTTCCTGCTCAACACTGGCGAGGCCACCTCAGACTTCTGCTCAACCACCTCCTTTCTCTCCTCGCATCTGCGCTCCTGGCCCTCTTTAAATCAGAGTCCCTCAGGATTTCCTCTTGTCCTCCTATCTCAACACTGCTCTGTTTCCTCCCAGCAAACACACTAAGCCTACTCTAGCATGGTTTATGAAAATACAACCAGGGCACCTAGGCAGCCCAGTGGGTTAAGCGTCTGCCTTCAACTCAGGCCACGATCCTGGAGTCCTGGGATCAGGCTCCCTGCTCAGTGGGGAATCTGCTTCTCTCTCTGCTTCTCTCCCGGCTCTTGCTCTCTCTCACTCTCAAATAAATAAATAAAATCTTTAAAAGAAAAAAAAAAATACAACCATTCTCTTCTATCCCCATTTCTGGTGCTTCAGAGTAAAAAGAGGGATGTCCTAAGGTGGACTAGACATTGCAGTTTCTTTCTAAATAGCTTAATAATAAGAACAGCAATATAGTCCACACTATAAAAGTTAACTGTCCTGAACAAACAAGTTCTCACTAGTTTTTCTTATAAGAAATCATGTTACTCTTACATGATTTTATTGGTATATGTCACCTTTTTTGCCCTCCGGTAATGTTGCAAGGATCCCTTTCATCACCTTAACACAGACGAAAGTCTTTTCTCCAGTCTAACCTGTGAATGATTCACATGGGGATTAGGATACAGATTGAAAATAGAGGTGCAAGAGCTAACTGTGAAGAGATGTGGGCTACTTCTTATCTTGATTTGAGAAGACTTGGAAAGAATGAATGAAGATAAATGGAAATCTGTAGTAGAAAAGAAGCTATGTGAAAGAGTACAGGCAGCAAGGTTGCAATCATCCATTACCCCACTCTTTGGATATCACCGTTCAGCCAGCTGTGGGTCCAAAATTCTCCATCTCATCAGTAAAAAGAATCATTCCCTCTTTTTGTTTTTTGTCTGGCTTTTTAACATTAATTGAGCGTGTGTATGCAACATGTTAACAGAGGGAAAGAGTAAAATGCATTTGACAAATAGCTGCTCTGGAAGATCCAGTGGACGGCTGGCAGAAGGAGAGTAGAAGAATAACTTCTATACCACCTGATAAGTTCAGTAACAAAAAAAATATGAATAAGCACTGGGGGGAATATAAAAATGAACATGGCTCACCATGCCTGAAGACTCAAGAGATGACTTCACACAGGTGACACCAGCTTGGTGTTGAAGTATGAGTAGGAGTTTTCCAGGCACAAAAGGAAATCAGACATAGTAACCAGAAAGAATAACATTTGCAAAGGGCAGGCATTAGAAGTATGGCATATGGAAATAACGGTAAGGAAAAGTTCAGTGCAGCAAATGAAAGACGATATGCAGTGCTTTTGAAAGGAATCTTTTGGCTGACAAAACCAGGAGCAGACTACAGTTTTGGATCAGTGCTGGGTCTTTATCCTGTGGAATCAAAGAGCCAGCAAAGTTCTAAGCATAACCAGTTCCATCTTCCAATAACTCTGGCAGCAGCAGAGAGTATGATCCAGAGCAGTGAGAGAAAGGTAAGATGTTGGCCCAACAGCCTAGGGGAGAAAGAGGAGCAAAGCATCAAGGATTACTAAGACAACACTATCTTAGAAGACTGGTGGCGCCTCTAACTAAGCCCTAAATTGGAAAAGTTATGGAGGAAGATTGTCATGCTGTGGTTGATGAAATGACTTACCAGCTGGCAGCTAAAAGTGGGTGTCCTCAGATACAGATTACCTTAATAAAATCAAGTATGGCAGGGCGCCTGGGTGGCTCAGTGGGTTAAGCCTCTGCCTTTGGCTCAGGTCATGATCTCAGGGTCCTGGGATCGAGTCCCACATCAGGCTCTCTGCTCAGCAGGGAGGCTGCTTCCTCCTCTCTCTGCCTGCCTCTCTGCCTACTTGTGATCTCTGTCTAATAAACAAATAAGTAAATACTCTTAAAAAAAAAAAATCAAGTATGTCTCAGATGCTCCCCTGACCCACCAGTTGGTAGCTTCCAAAAACAAATGGGCTTGATTTGGCACCAATTATTTTAAGCACTACGGACATCATGACAATGCGTGTCACAAAGGGTAGTGATGATGGATGACCACTAATGACTGCTACTTTCTTCTTGAAGTGTCTACAAAACATCTGCCTAATATTCTGTTTACTAATAAAAATCAATGGTCAGCTCCATCATGCATGCTTTTTAGAAATTATCTTCTCCCCTTTTGGAAAATGAATGCAACATTGTGCACCTCTAAATATTCTCATTTTGTTAGTCACTGTCACTCCTCAAAAGCAAGGAATGAGGATGGTCTAGCATCACACCTGCATGTTTTCTCATGGCTCTACGATAGTATTCATCTGAGTCTGGGATTTGACTTCATTCAAAACAACTACTTCATTTACTATCCTGACCTAGTATGACTTGTAATTCCTTCTTAATGTCACTCGCTTGGGCTTTCCAATTTTGAAATCATTTTTTGCGAATGAAGAGTATGCAAATAAAATCAGACTGGAGCAATTTTGTTTTCTCTTTGTCATTGGCAGTTAGCATTATACCATCTGTTTCAAGCAGCAGGTCTTGGGCATTTCAGAAATATTCCTTGTTGGGGGGTTTCCAACAAGTTAAATCAAAATTGAAATGTTGCTGTCCTTAGCCTGTTGGAGTCTTGGGGCATTCTTGTCTGCAGGATTCCTAACACTGGTCTTATTGATTTATGCCACTCTTCTGTATTTGTTCTTGGCCATGTTCATGGCCTCCCTCTGTGTTTTGTGAATATGCTGCCTGTGGATCCTTTATCTGAGCTCCTGTGCACTCCTCATTGAAGTTAGTTGTCATTGCAATGTTGGAGTTATGTTTTTTAGACTCACCTCTGCTTCTTCCAGGCAGTGTTTTTAATAATGGAATTAATACCTAACTTTTCCCTTCTCAGTTTTCAGTCCGATTTCCCCAGGTGACAATAACCTGCATCCTTGACTGTCACACACTCCAAGATGACAGAGTCATTTCCTTTCACATTCAGATGACCATCATTTACCCTCATGTTCTTTTCATTGTTGGTGATGCTTAAGCCCCAAGTAGCAAGCAGTCCATTGTATTCTCAGACCTCTGAGAGATGAAGTTACCTTCAAGACGTCAATGTTTTGGGTGCTCTGTTCTTGTCAGATTAGAGCTCTCTGTGGCTGGATGAGGATGAAGAGTTCTTACCCTCCAACAAGTCAACACCCTGTTTCCAGGCCAACTTTAACTTTCTATTGAGATCATCATCTGTGTTCCCTCTCTGGGTAAGTGTTAAATAATATCGCTACTTTTAAAAATGTTCCAAACCATTTTTTTTATTTATTTAGCAAATACTTATCGAGCATATGTACTGTGTTCATTTGCTAAAGCTGCCGTTCAAGTACCACAGACCAGGTGGCTTGAACAACAGAATTTATCTTGTCAGAGTTCTGTAAGCTGCATGTCTGAGATCAAGCTGTTGGTGGAGTCGATTCCTTCTGAGGACTGTGAACTAGGGATGTGCTCCAGGCCTCTCTCGGTCTGGGCATGGCTGTCTTCCCCCTCTGTCTTCACATCATCTTTCCTCTATATGTATCTGTGTCTAGATTTCTCCTCTCGTAAGGACACCAGTCATATAGGATAAGGGCCCATCCCAATGACCCGTTTTAACTTGATGACCTCTGTAAAGACCCATATAGTCATATTCTGTGGTACCTGGGGGTTAAGATTTCAACCTATTCATTCTGGGGGCACAATTCAGCCCATAAAAGGTACTATATATTAGGCCCCAGGAATATATTAATTAAAGCAAAAAAGTCCCGCCCTCATGGAGTTTTTTCATGCCCTGGTGGGAATTGGGGAAGGTGGGTAATAAACAGTAAATAGAGCTTGTAATGCCTGATAGTGGTATTTAGAATCTCAACAGACCAGGAGATGTAGGGTGACAGAGAGGTATAGAGCTAGGAGGGCGGTCACTCTAGATGAGGACACATTGCAACAGAGACATGAATAAAATGAGGACAGACTCTGTGGTTGTATTGGATCCACACATTCCAGGCAGAGGGAAGAGTCAGGACGCAGACCTGAGGCTGGAGAATGACTGGCATATTCAAGGAGCACAGAGGAAGAAGTAATAGGAAATGACATTGGCAAGGTGTGAGTTCTTGGTGGATCTGGATTTTATTCCAAACAGTGTGGGAAGCAATTTGAGGGTTACAGAAAGGGAACTGACATGAGAAAGAAAATTGTACCAAACATGAATTTTATGAGATATAATGTATAGCCCTTTCTGGGAAATCTATGCCACCCCTAATAAAAATGCTTTAATAGTTTTCTGGTAGACTTTATTGAAATTAAGAATTCCTTCTGGAAAAGGCATCACCCACCTACCTGACAGACAGGTCTTGTCAGAAGTCTGAGTCTTATAGTCTTCAATTAAACATTCATATAAAATATCTCTACCAAGAGAGAATCTTTGAATTGGCTTTTTCAGAAGCCTCTTCCCTTATGGCAAGTTTGAAATTAAACTTTGACACATGGTTGTCATCAATTTGTCTAAGAAGTTGCTTCAGTGAAGGAAATCATATTTACAGTTTTGAAGGATCACTCTGGGTACTGGATAATTCACTGTCAGGTTTCCATTTGGGTGTATAACTTCTTCTTTTGTACCTGTTTCTTTTGCATATTTCATTAATTGTGCTAGTTCTTTTCAAGTCTGAATTTACTACACATATCCTCTGTCTCTAATACAGTATATTTAAATTACAAGAAGATAAATGATTATAAAGTACTTGAAATGTCAAAGCAAGCCCATTTCTGATACAAATTGACCTTTCTACAATAATCAATAAAAAGCTTTCTAAATTCTTTTTTTTATTTCCCTCTTTAAGATCATAATTAAATATATATTAAGACTCAACAACAGTTTGAAGACTGCATCACCAATCAAATAAAACTGATTATCCCTCTTCTACTTAAAAAAAAAAAAAAAGTAAAAGACTATGCTTTACTTATGTGATTCACATTTCCAACTTAACATTAGTATTCACTAAGTGAGTCCTAGTAAACATCAAGAAGAAATCACCCTGTCAGCAGAAGTCACTTCTTATAACATCTTATAACATATTGAATGTTTTCAGTTCCAAATTTTAGATGCAGTCTTATTAATGAAAAAGGGAAAACCCGAAGTTCTTCCATAAACTAGGGCACGACAAGGTTTTGCTCTGCATATGTATGTAAAACCTGTGAGACGGCTGCCTCATAAATGAGATACAGAAAAGGGAAGTTTTTAAAAAATCAAATCCAGACCCAGTTTCCTTCTCACCAAGATGGGCAAATACAAGATGAGCTATTCCTGGGGCAGTCTCCCTTCCCAGGCTACCTGTGGTCCTGGGAACCAGGTGGAGGCAGTCCTGCATTCCTCCACCAACTTTATTTTTTTTTTTTTTAAGATTCTATTTATTTACTTGTCACAGAGAGAGAAAGAGAGCACAAGCAGGGTGAGGAGCAGGCAAAAGAAGAAGCAGACTCCCCGCTAAGCAGGGAGCCCAAATGCAGAACTCAATCCCAGGACTCTGGGATCATGAACCAAGCCAAACACAGATGCTTAACAAACTAAACCACCCAGACACCCTCCTCCATCCAACTTTATTGAAGACTAAGTATCTACTGGAAATACGAAGTTATTAGCTAGTTGAGATTTTATTTAGTTATGGAACCCAAAGAACAAATGAGTGAGGGGCACAAGGGATGGAATAAGAAGGAAAGTCAGCAAAGAAGGGAGAAAGAGATAGAGAGGAAAAGTAAAATTTGTTTAATCAGTATGTTCACAGTAAATCACACGCGAATGATTATTTGCTTAAAGATAAAAATCACAAAAACATATGCAAGTCAGAAACTATTAGTGCCACATAAAGCAACTGGGAAATTAGGGGCTTGCACTGACAGGTGGCACATATACTAAAAATTGGAACTTGGACATTAGTAATTAATGTCACAACAGTGATGCATTTTCTTCCAAACAAAATGTACCATTTTTTGCTTAGGGATTTTAAGCTCTGTGCGCAATGTTACTGCTGGTAACATCTAAACTCGATATTTCTGAGATGTTTATTTTACAATATACCAAGACTCCCTCTGTTAACAAAATTCTAAGCAAAGAACATTCTGGAAACTGCTTTTATTTCATTGGTCGATTTTTATTTGATCACCTTATTTGACAGGGAACTTTTCACAAAATCACCTTAAATTTGATACAGTCTGTTATTACAAAGATACTAATTTTGCCTTTGCTCTCTCAATCCTCAGTCAAAAACAACAAATTAGGGATGCCTGGGTGGCTCAGTCAGTTAAGCATCTGCCTTTGGCTCAGGTCATGATCCCAGGGTCCTGGGATAGAGCCCCGCATTGGGCTCCCTGCTCAGTAGGAATCCTGTTTCTCTCTCTCCCACTACCCCTGCTTATGTTCCCTCTCTTGCTGTCTCTCTCTCTCTGTCAAATAAATAAATAAAAATCTTTAAAAAATAAATAAAATAAAAATCTACAAATTACTGTGGTTTAGAGCATGAGTTCACACATACCATCCTCCTTGAGTTCAAACACTCTGTAAAAGTTACTATTGCGGCTTCCAAGAACCCAGGCATCCTCCCTCCATGAAACCATAATTGTGGATCTTTGGGGTTGTAAATCTATTTAAGAGTTAGGTAAAGAGGGGAAAGAAAAGATTGTTCTCCTGTATATATCAAATGCACATATACCCCCACTGAATTGGTCTCATTTCTTAGAGTATATGAGCATTGAGGACAAAAAAAGAATCAAGTATTTTAATATTATTACAAGATATCTTTCTGAGCTAAGTTACTGGCATACAACAGGTTAACTGAAGTGTTTGGAAAGGTTCAAAATAACACTGCCAGGCTCAGCCTAGCTCAAAGGCTGAGGGTTTGGGGGTTGGGGTATTTTTGTTTTTTGTTTTGGGGTTTGTTTTCTTTGTGGGTTTTTTTTTTTTTTTTTGCTTTTTTTTAATGGACTAAAGAATTAGAAACTAATTATCCATTTTCAAATTTTAAGTAATTTTAGAGATACTGAAAATAATTGCTTTATTCATGTGCTGTCAGTCACCGTAAATTTGCCAGAGCTTCAACTGTCCTGGTTCCATGTCAAAGTGGGATGCAAGCCAATTTCTGCATGAACACTCACTTATTCCCCCTTTGTTATGCTGTAGGAAGTTAAGTGGTAGATTCATTAAACTAAAATAACATTGATAAACACTTCCAAACTCATTTAAAATATCAATAAAAATCCAATAGGAATTTCTACTGGACATTGAAGTGAAAATTTAAATGCGACCCAGGTGTTCTTGTTTTATTCATGTTTATTATTTAAATGTCGCATTTATAGCCTAACTGTGGCTACCCTACACTGACTTCTGGCTTGAGAAGTTGTCACTGAGGCAACCTACAGCCCCAGGCCCCCAAAAAAGATCACTTTCTCAATTCATAAGGAACAATTGATGGTCTTGTCTCATAAAATAATGGTGAATTCAAATCCTCTTCCAAACCCATCTATCTCTAACTCTTTCCCAGCATAGTTGTCCTCAGAGAATTACAGCAACTACTAACCTCTCTGCTGCAGACAACTAAAGACACATACAAGAAAACCTGGCTCCAAGAAGCTAGCAACAATGTTGACTGAATCACCATGGTTGTACTCCCTCCCCCTGGGTCCAGAACATAAACACACACACACAAGTGATCATCACTAGGACTTATGGCACTTTTGCTCAGAGGAGCAGAAACCCAGATCTATGTCTGATTTGTTGAGCTTTGTCAAAGTCACTCACTTATCTAAACCTTAACATCTTTTTAAAACAATTTTTCAAATATCAGAACAATTATTAGGAAATATTTAAGGTACACAAAAGGTATAAAAATAGAATGTGACAGACACTTGTGAATTATCATCTAACTTTACAAATATCATTAGCACTGCATGTGAAGTTTCCCATGTACCCCTCCCAGATAGAGAAGATAACTACCATTCACACAGTTCATCTTTCATAGGCTTCATAGGTGTTTATGCTATCTAATAAATAGGTAGAAATGTTTTCTGTATTTTGAGGTTATAATACTATACCAATTCTTGGGCAACTTGGTTTTTCCCTTAAGATTGTATTTATGAATCATATATTGTTATGTGTAGTTGTAACTCATTCTTCTTCATTGTTGTACAGTATCCTGTGTTATCTTGAATTGTACCATTGTTTATTCATTCTCCTGGAGATGAATATTGAAGTTATTTCCAATTTTTTGTTCTTAACAATGCTTCTATGAAAATGTTTGTATTTATTGCTTTGCTAAAACAGAGAATTTAAGTCAGTATTCTGACCACTTGAGGCACAAATGGGTGTTCCAGTAAATGTATCCCTCCCACCCTCAGATTTGCCCAGGTCAGAGCCCAGGTTGACCAGGGCTCTGACCTGGTCTCACTGGTCTACTCTATCCACAAGCTACCTCACCAATTAATAGCAGTGCATGCTGTGAAATAAGAACAAAATGACCTAGTCTCACACTCAGTCAAGATACTGAGGATGGAGACCAGATCTTACCATCCACGTTTACATGACTTTGTTATTTCACTACATTAGTATTACTTTACTTCTCAGGATTGTCTTGCTCAGACAAATTATTTGATTGATGATTGTAGAAACTTCCCAAAAGAATAACCAAATTTTTCTATGGAAAGCATCAGCAGACTGTGAGTGCCCTAAGATTCTTTGAATCTCCTGACTCAAAATCCTTGCCTTGGTGTTTCCATCAATCCTGGATTGTTCAATCATAATCCTTATTTAATCCCACTCAGGTTTCCACATTGAGGCACCTATCTTAAACCAAAATTCCATTTCCCAATAAATTCTGATCTTGATTTTACCATTCCAAGATACTACCAAAGTTCTGTGTTGGTATAAACAGTAAAAAAAACTATGCTTTGTCTTATTGACAGGTTATATGGGTGATATTTGGGGGTTGGTATTTGCATTAAAGAGGAATTTTAACATTTTCAACATATGATATGACAACAAAATATTTAGAAAGCATGGTTATTGAGTACATACCCTGGTGTGGAATGGCTGAATCTCAAGATAACTGCATTATCCATTTTACTATGTATTGGCTAAACTGTATTATTGTGAGACTTGTTTTCTCTGTAAAATAAAATGGTTGGGCAAGCTGAAACTTAAACTCTTTTTTGGTCTTATAAATGTTTTCATCTTCAGATTTAGAACAGGAACCCATTCTAAGAACAAAACACATCACACTAATTGTGTATGTGTCTCTGTATGTGTATGTGTATAGCAAAACTTCACCTACCTTATCTTATAATGTAAGGGTATTTTTAAATGACTTTAAGAAAGAAAAAGCAGAGAGAAGAAAAATTACTTGCCTAATATTTTTTAATGATCTAAGAAGTGGAAAAAGAAACCAAACCCCCAAGCCTTCTCTGGACTATCCTATAAACATACCTCTTTTCATAGGTTCCATTAGTAGGATATCTATAGCAGGAATGCCAAACACATGACACATGTAGCAATGCCTACCACCCCCTTGCTGTTTGCAGACATGACAAAGCATTCACAGTACTCATTCTACAACACAGAGTCTATTTCAGAATCCTCCTCAACACGCCATTCAGACAGCCAATGCCAGTTACCTCAGTTTGGTACTCAAGATAACACCTATTTATTACTATTTGTCTCTTCTTCACTAGTCAAACAACCTGGTTTACTTTCTGTCTTCCCCAAATGCCATGCCATTTCTTCATTATCTGGATGCTCTGATAACATTCTTGGCCCATCTAGAACACTCTTTTCTCACACTTTTGTCTACTTTCCCCATGACCATTTTTGAAGTTAAATTCAAGTAGAATATTCACCATGTTTGTTCTGCAATTCCACATCATGGTGACTGTCCCACTCATAAATTCCAGTAGAACTGCAGCCAGAAGCCATCCCCAGTGATTCGCCATTCTCTGAAGAAAAACACTGAAGGAAAAAAACTGACAAAGTCTTTGGAAATATAACACATGGTTGGTCAAGAATAAAAAGTGAGTAGAATCAGATGGCTCCTTGAGTAATTGTTTTTTGCAGTCAGGTCATCTTTTAAAAGGAAACTGTGTGGAAGTTGGTGATGACAATGAGGAGTATCTAAGAAATAGGCTATTTCTACTCCCTGGGTTCTAGTTTGCAGCTTGCTTTTCAGGTATTGAAGTTGGAGTAAGGAAATGATATTAGAATTAAAACTTCTCCATAAAGATGCTCGGCAGAAAGGATCCACCTTGACTATAAAGGTGTAGGGATGATGTAGAACTATCCCTACAGTGGAAAGTCCAAGACTAATAAAGATCATCAAACCATTGTCAGGTCATGCTCCATCAATCTAATTTCACCATTAGGGCAGCAAAAGCAACCAGATTGATGATTTTAAAGTCCAACTCTTTGTTGTCTTAGAAACAAAATGACTCACCCCTGTATGGAACTGATCAATTGCTCAGCACTCAAACTGCAAATTATGCTCTGGCTGGATTGTATACCTGGCAGTTTTTGGACACAGGAGTAATTAGAATTCTAGGCAGGTTTCCTATCACAGAAGGTTAAAGAGACTTAACCACCACAAAGAATTGAGGTATTATATATATTTGAAATTACACAATTTTCTATTTTCTTGGTCCCTTCCCAAACTCACAATTGCTTTCAATAAAGTTGCCTGTTTAATTGGTTTCTCTGCAACCAGTGAGAATGCTTATTTTAATCTAGGAACTAAAGGTAATGATTACGGATACAGAATTTTAGTGACTTGTCATATAGATACAATTTCTAAAAATAAAGTTACATACATCTTTTTTATTTTGTTTCCTTTTGATAAAAGCATAAACATTGTGTTAGAGGGGCTAATTTTGAGGTATTAAGCAATTTTTCTCCATCCTATATAGAAGGTCATGAATGAGGATTTGAATAAAGGAAAATGTTAATGAAGCAGTTGGGAAGCAAAATGAAGAAAGCAAAAGTTTTAAGGATGCTCTAAGTGGTCTTTAAAATAAAAAGGAAAACAAAATAACTGGGGAATGATCTCTTCCCTCCCCTAAAGCCAAGGATTAGAAGAATTATAATTAGTACATAATTATGAAAAAGAAATAACCAATGAATTCCTAAATGTGTATACCCATACTATGCCTCATTCTTCTTTTTATATTAGAGGAGGTGACCCTCTTCCCACCAGTTCCATTTTGTGGTACCTTCACTCTCTCCTATAGAAATCAATCTCTTCCTTTCAATTGGTTCTTTCCCATCAGCCATAATACATGCTCAAGATTATCCTGTCTTCAAAAAAGAATTCCCTTATCACTCTATAGCATTCAATTCCTCTGCTTCCCTTTATAGATAGTCTTTTATTTATTTATTTGTTTTTAAGATCTTATTAATTTATTTAACAGAGAGAGAGATCACAAGTAGGCAGAGAGGCAGGCAGAGAGGGAGGGAAGCAGGCTTCCTACTGAGCGAACACTCCGATGCTGGACCCAATGCTGGGCCCGATCCCAGGACCCTGAGACCGTGACCCAAGACGAAGTCAGAGGCTTAACCCACTGAGCCACCCAGGTGCCCCTACAGATAGTCTTTTTTTTTTTTCTTAAATTTATTTATTTATTTTAATTTTTAAATTTTTTAATAAACATGTAATGTATTCTTATCCCCAGGGGTACAGGTCTATGAATCGCCAGGTTTACACATTTCACAGCACTCATCATAGCGCACACCCTCCCCAATGTCCATAAGCCCACCACCCTCTCCCATCCCCCCTCCCCCCAGCAATCCCCCCAGCAATCTGTTTTTTGAGATTGAGTTTTTTATGGTTTGTCTCGCTCCCAATCCCATCTTCTTTTTTTTTTTTTTTTCATCCAACACATTTTATTGAGCAAGTGATGTGTTCGTCACTGCCCCGTGCACTGGGTGCTGTGGCTGATTCCAAGTTGAGTGAGACATGAGATACGTCCTTTATACACTCAGCCAGGGTTTGGGCAGAATGTCCATGGGCTGGTGCATGAACAAAATGGCATGGAGGGTGAGTGGTTGGAGTGATTGTCCCTGTCGAGAACCCCGTGTTGGCCCCATGAAGCATACACAGTTCGATTATGGTCTCCATGGGATTAGAGAGAGGGTATTTGAATCTGAGAAGCGGGATCAGTATAGTGAGGGGCTCTCAAGCAGGCCCTGTGTAGGTGGGACACCGTCTGCAGGAGTTGGGTGAGACACTGCTGGAAGGGAAAACGGGGGAGTCCACTGGCGGGTGTCTGGCGGGGCTGAGACGCTGAGTCGGGTTTTGGTCATCAGCAGAGTCGAGTCTGTGAAGCTGTTCTAGGCAGGGAGAGTGGTACTCTGGAAGTAGGCTGCTTTTGAGGTGGCTCTTGGGTAGGGATTGAGTTTGACAGGAAGACAGTCAAGCATTGAGGAAGACTTTAATGTGTCCGGGTAGTATTCAGGATCTTAACTAGATTAGTGACTATGAGATAGGAAACCAGTAAAAACGGTGAAGTTGGTGCCTGACTGGTCATCGGGGTGTGATTTCTTTTCCCATCTAGAATACAGTGGGCTTAAAGTGTGCTACTGCCGATACGGTCCCCACAAAAGCAAAGTGTAGGTACGACTGTACCCATTTTTCAGATGAGGAGACTAAGGCGTAGAGTGGCTAAGAGGCGTCTTTGTCGTCCTCCACTTCTGCTGCTCCTGCTCTTCCTCCATCATGGGCCTTTTCCCACTCACACAGTTTGTGACCGCTCGGCTCTCTTCCCTCTCTGGCCTGTCTCACTCCTGTCTCCTTTGTTTGGTCTTCATCGGTCACCGCAGCATGCCAGGTCATCATTTGCACTCTAAAAGTGTTTCCTCTAAACCTAAATTGGGATAAGCCTTTTCCTTTCTTTCTTTCTTTCTTTCTTTTTTTTTTAAATTCATTTATTAGAGTGCGTGTATGAGCACGCACGAGTGAGGGGAGGGGCAGAGGGAGAGAATCGCAAGCAGACTCCTGGCTGAGCTCAGAGCCAGAAGCTAGGCTCCATCTCACAAGCCTGAGATCACCCCCTGAGCTGAAATCAAGAATTGGACACTTAGCTGACTGAGCCAGCCAGGCACTGCCTCCCTCCCCTGCTTTATTTATTTATTTATTTATTTATTTATTTATTTTTGGAATCTCACAGTTTCTTTTTTTTTTAATTTTTTATTTTTTATAAACACATATTTTTATCCCCAGGGGTACAGGTCTGTGAATCGTCAGGTTTACACACTTCACAGCACTCACCAAAGCACATACCCTCCTCAATGTCCATAACCCCACCCCTCTTCTCCCAACCCTCCTCCCCTCAGCAAACCTCAGTTTCTTTTGTGAGATTAAGAGTCACTTATCGCTTGTCTCCCTCCCAATCCCATCTTGTTTCATTGATTCTTCTCCTACCCACTTAAGCCCCCATGTTGCATCACCACTTCCTCATATCAGGGAGATCATATGATAGTTGTCTTTCTCCGCTTGACTTATTTCGCTAAGCAAGATACGCTCTAGTTCCATCCATAATGTCGCAAATGGCAAGATTTCATTTCTTTTGATGGCTGCATAGTATTCCATTGTGTATATATACCACCTCTTCTTTATCCATTCATCTGTTGATGGACATCTAGGTTCTTTCCATAGTTTGGCTATTGTGGACAATGCTGCTATAAACATTCGGGTGCACGTGCCCCTTTGGATCACTACCTTTGTATCTTTAGGGTAAATACCCAGTAGTGCAATTGCTGGGTCATAGGGAAGTTCTGTTTTCAACATTTTGAGGAACCTCCATGCTGTTTTCCAGAGTGGTTGCACCAGCTTGCATTCCCACCAACAGCGTAGGAGGGTTCCCCTCTCTCCACATCCTCGCCAGCATCTGTCATTTCCTGACTTGTTGATTTTAGCCATTCTGACTGGTGTGAGGTGATATCTCATTGTGGTTTTGATTTGTATTTCCCTGATGCCAAGTGATATGGAGCACTTTTTCATGTGTCTGTTGGCCATCTGGATGTCTTCTTTGCAGAAATGTCTGTTCATGTCCTCTGCCCATTTCTTGATTGAATTATTTGTTCTTTGGGTGTTGAGTTTGCTAAGTTCTGTTTAGATCTTGGACACAAGTCCTTTATCTGATATGTCATTTGCAAATATCTTCTCCCATTCTGTCAGTTGTCTTTTGATTTTGTTAACTGTTTCCTTTGCTGTGCAAAAGATTTTGATCTTGATAAAATCCCAATAGTTCATTTTTGCCCTTGCTTCCCTTGCCTTTGGCGATGTTCCTGGGAAGATGTTGCTGCGGCTGAGGTCGAAGAGGTTGCTGCCTGTGTTCTCCTCAAGGATTTTGATGGATTCCTTTCTCACATTGAGGTCCTTTATCCATTTTGAGTCTATTTTCGTGTGTGGTGTAAGGAAATGGTCCAATTTCATTTTCCTGCATGTGGCTGTCCAATTTTCCCAACATTATTTATTGAAGAGGCTGTCTTTTTAACATTGGACATTCTTTCCTGCTTTGTCGAAGATTAGTTGACCGTAGAGTTGAGGGTCTATTTCTGGGCTCTCTATTCTGTTCCATTGATCTATGGGTCTGTTTTTGTGCCAGTACCATGCTGTCTTGATGATGACAGCTTTGTAATAGAGCTTGAAGTCCGGAATTGTGATGCCACCAACCTTGACTTTCTTTTTCAATATCCCTTTAGCTATTCGAGGTATTTTCTGGTTCCATATATATTTTAGAATTATTTGTTCCATTTCTTTGAAAAAGATGGATGGTACTTTGATAGGAATTGCATTAAATGTGTAGATTGCTTTAGGTAGCAGAGACATTTTCACAATATTTATTCTTCCAATCCAGGAGCATGGAACATTTTTCCATTTCTTTGTGTCTTCCTCAATTTCTTTCATGAGTACTTTATAGTTTTCTGAGTATAGATTCTGTGCCTCTTTGGTTAAGTTTATTCCTAGGTATCTTATGGTTTGAGTTGCAATTGTAAATGGGATTGACTCCTTAATTTCCCTTTCTTCTGTCTTCTCGTTGGTGTAGAGAAATGCAACTGATTTCTATGCATTGATTTTATATCCTGACACTTTACTGAATTCCTATACAAGTTCTAGCAGTTTTGGAGTGGAGTCTTTTGGGTTTTCCACATATAGTATCATATCATCTGCGAAGAGTGATAGTTTGACTTCTTCTTTGCCGATTTGGATGCCTTTAATTTCCTTTTGTTTTCTGATTGCTGAGGCTAGGACTTCTAGTACTATGTTGAATAGCAGTGGTGATAATGGACACCCCTGCCGTGTTCCTGACCTTAGTTGAAAAGCTTTCAGTTTTTCTCCATTGAGAATGATATTTGCAGTAGGTTTTTCATAGATGGCTTTGATGATATTGAGGTATGTGCCCTCTATCCCTACACTTTGAAGAGTTTTGATCAGGAAGGGATGCTGTACTTTGTCAAATGCTTTTTCAGCATCTATTGAGAGTATCATATGGTTCTTGCTCTTTCTTTTATTAATGTGTTGTATCACATTGACTGATTTGCGGATGTTGAACCAACCTTGCAGCCCTGGAATAAATCCCACTTGGTCATGGTGAATAATCCTTTTAATGTACTGTTGAATCCTATTGGCTAGTATTTTGATGAGAATTTTCGCATCTGTGTTCATCAAGGATATTGGTCTATAGCTCTCTTTTTTGATGGGATCCTTGTCTGGTTTTGGGATCAATGTGATGCTGGCCTCATAAAATGAGATTGGAAGTTTTCCTTCCATTTCTATTTTTTGGAACAGTTTCAGGAGAATAGGAATTAGTTCTTCTTTAAATGTTTGGTAGAATTCCCCAGGGAAGCTGTCTGGCCCTGGGCTTTTGTTTGTTTGGAGATTTTTAATGACTGTTTCAATCTCCTTACTGGTTATGGGTCTGTTCAGGCTTTCTATTTCTTCCTGGTTCAGTTTTGGTAGTTTATATGTTTCTAGGAATGCATCCATTTCTTCCAGATTGTCAAATTTGTTGACGTAGAGTTGCTCATAGTATGTTCTTATAATACTTTGTATTTCTTTGGTGTTAGTTGTGATCTCTCCCCTTTCATTCATGATTTTATTTATTTGGGTCCTTTCTCTTTTCTTTTTGATAAGTATGGCCAGGGGCTTATCAATTTTATTAATTCATTCAAAGAACCAGCTCCTAGTTTCGTTGATTTGCTCTCTTGTTTTTTTGGTTTCTATTTCATTGATTTCTGCTCTGATCTTCATGATTTCTCTTCTCCTGCTGGGCTTAGGGTTTCTTTATTGTTCTTTCTCCAGCTCCTTTAGGTGTAGGGTTAGGTTGTGTACCTGAAACCTTTCTTGTTTATTGAGAAAGGCTTGTACCGCTATATATTTTCCTCTCAGGACTGCCTTTGTTGTGTCCCACAGATTTTGAACCGTTGTATTTTCATTATCATTTGTTTCCATGATTTTTTTCAATTCTTCTTTAATTTCCCGGTTGACCCATTCATTCTTTAGAAGGATGCTGTTTAGTCTCCATGTTTAGGTTCTTTCCAACCTTCCTCTTCTGGTTGAGTTCTAGCTTGAGAGCATTGTGGTCTGAAAATATGCAGGGAATGATCCCAATCTTTTGATACTGGTTGAGTCCTGATTTACGACCGAGGATGTGATCTATTCTAGAGAATGTTCCATGTGCACTAGAGAAGAATGTGTATTCTGCTGCTTTAAGATGAAATGTTCTGAATATATCTGTGATGTCCATCTGGTCCAGTGTGTCGTTTAAGGCCTTTATTCCCTTGCTGATCTTTTGCTTGGTTGATCTGTCCATTTCAGTGAGGGGGAGTGTTAAAGTCCCCTACTATTATTGTATTATTGTTGATGTGTTTCTTTGATTTTGTTATTAATTGGTTTATATAGTTGGCTGCTCCCACGTTGGGGGCATAGATATTTAAAATTGTTAGATCTTCTTGTTGGACAGATCCTTTGAGTATGATATAGTCTCCTTCCTCATCTCTTATTATAGTATTTGGCTTAAAATCTAATTGATCTAAGGATTGCCACTCCTGCTTTCTTCTGATGTCCATTAGCATGGTAAATTCTTTTCCACCCCCTCACTTTAAATCTGGAGGTGTCTTTGGGCTTAAAATGAGTTTCTTGGAGGCAACATATAGATGGGTTTTGTTTTTTTTATCCATTCTGATACCCTGTGTCTTTTGATTGGGGCATTTAGCCCATTAACATTCAGGGTAACTATTGAGAGATATGAATTTAGTGCCATTGTATTGCCTGTAATGTGACTTCTACTGTGTATTGTCTCTGTTCCTTACTGATCTACCACTTGTAGGCTCTCTCTTTGCTTAGAGGACCCCTTTCAATATTTCCTGTAGGGCTGGTTTGGTGTTTGCAAATTCTTTCAGTTTTTGTTTGTCCTGGAAGTTTTAATCTCTTCTTCTATTTTCAATGATAGCCTAGCTGGATATAGTATTCTTGGCTGCATGTTTTTCTCGTTTTGCTCTGAAAATATTATACCAGCTCTTTCTGGCCTGCCAGGTCTCTGTGGATAAGTCAGCTGCCAATCTAATATTTTTACCATTGTATGTTACAGACTTCTTTTCCCGGGCTGCTTTCAGGATTTTCTCTTTGTCACTAAGACTTGTAAATTTTACTATTAGGTGACAGGTTGTGGGCCTATTCTTATTGATTTTGAGGGACATTCTCTGAACCTCCTGAATTTTGATGCTCGTTCCCTTTGCCATATTGGGGAAATCTCCCCAATAATTCTCTCCAGTATACCTTCTGCTCCCCTCTCTCTTTCTTCTTCTTCTGGAATCCCAACTATTCTAATGTTGTTTCGTCTTATGGTGTCACTTATCTCTCGAATTCTCCCCTTGTGGTCCAGTAGCTGTTTGTCCCTCTTTTGCTCAGCTTCTTTATTCTCTGTCATTTGGTCTTCTATATCACTAATTCTTTCTTCTGCCTCATTTATCCTAGCAGTAAGAGCCTCCATTTTTTATTGCACCTCATTAATAGCTTTTTTGATATCAACTTGGTTAGATTTTAGTTCTTTTATTTCTCCAGAAAGGGCTTTTGTATCTCCCGAGAGGGTTTCTCTAATATCTTCCATGCCTTTTTCGAGCCCGGCTAGAACCTTGAGAATTGTCATTCTGAACTCTAGATTTGACATATTACCAATGTCTGTATTGATTAGGTCCCTAGCCTTCAGTACTGCCTCTTGTTCTTTTTTTTGTGGTGAATTTTTCCCTCTTGTCATTTTGTCCAGATAAGAGTATATGAAGGAGCAAGTAAAATACTAAAAGGGTGGCAACAACCCCAGGAAAATATGCTTTAACCAAATCAGAAGAGATCCCACATCATGAGGGGGGAGAAAGGGGATAAAAAGAGGTTCAAAAAGAAAGAAAGAAAAAAAGAAAAAAAAAAGAAAAGAATTAAAAAAAAGAAAATGAATAAAGAAAAATATAAAAAAGAAAAAATATATATATTAGATAAACTAGTTAAAAAACGTTAAAAAAGGGGCGCCTGGGTGGCTCAGTGGGTTGAGCTGCTGCCTTCGGCTCGGGTCATGATCTCAGGGTCCTGGGATCGAGTCCCGCATCGGGCTCTCTGCTCGGCGGGGAGCCTGCTTCCTCCTCTCTCTCTGCCTGCCTCTCTGCCTACTTGTGATCTCTCTCTGTAAAAAAAATAAATAAAATCTTAAAAAAAAAAAAAAAAAAGTTAAAAAAGAAAAGGATAAAAGTTAAAAAAAAATTTAGCAGAAGAAGAGAAAAAAAATGACAAAGAAAAAAATTAAATTAACTGCAAGACTAAAAAAATCACAGGGTGATAGCCATGAGTTCCGTGCTTTGCTTTCTCCTCCTCTGGAATTCTGCTGCTCTCCTTGGTATTGAAACCGCACTCCTTGGTAGGTGAACTTGGTCTTGGCTGGATTTCTTGTTGATCTTCTCGGGGAGGGGCCTGGTGTAGTGATTCTCAAGTGTCTTTGCCCCAGGCAGAATTGCACCGCCCTTACCAGGGGCTGGGCTGAGTAATCCGCTCGCGTTTGCTTTCAGGAGCTTTTGTTCCCTGAGCGCTTTCCGTAGAGTTCCGGAGGACGGGAATACAAATGGCGGCCTCCTGGTCTCCGGCCTGGAGGAGCCGAGAGCCCGGGGCCCTACTCCTCAGTGTCCCCTCAGAGAACAGCGCCCAGTTACTCCCGTCTGCCGGACCTCCAGCCATGCTCCGAGCTCACCGAGCCTGTGACCGGTTCAAGGTAACCCCGAGCTGTGATCTTACTGTCAGCTCTGTCTCTGCAGCCAGTTTTCCTGTTCCAATACCCGCAAGCTCTGTGACACTCAGACACCCCCGATCCTTCTGTGACCCTGCGGGACCTGAGGCCACGCTGACACCGCATGGGCTTCGCCCCGGTTTAGCCTCTGGAGCGATGTCCCTCAGTGGAACAGACTTTTAAAAGTCCTGATTTTGTGCTCCGTTGCTCCGCCACTTGCCGGGAGCCGGCCCCTCCCCCCGGGGTCTATCTTCCCGTCACTTTGGATTCACTTCTCTGCCGGTCCTACCTTTCAGAAAGTGGTTGTTTTTCTGTTTCCAGAATTGCTGTTCTTCTTCTCTTCGATCTGCCGATGGATTTGCAGGTGTTTGCAATCTTTAGATAAGCTATCTGGCTGATCTTCTGCTAGCTGAAGTAGTCTCAGCCTGCTACTTCTCCACCATCTTGACTCCTCCCAATACCATCTTCTTTCATTTTTTCTTTTCCTACCCCCTAAATCCCCCACATTGCATCACCAATTCCTCACATCAGGGAGATCATATGATAGTTGTCTTTCTCCAATTGACTTATTTTGCTAAGCATAATACCCTCTAGTTCCATCCATGTCATCGCAAATGGCAAGATTTCATTTCTTTTGATGGCTGCATAATATTCCATTGTATATATATACCACATCTTCTTTATCCATTCATCTGTTGATGGACATCCAGGTTCTTTCCATAGTTTGGCTATTGTGGACATTGCTGCTATAAACATTCAGATGCACATGCCCCTTCGGAGCACCACGTTTGTATCTTTAGGATATATACTCAGTAGTTTAACACAGATTTCTTAATATCAGGATCCAAATGAGATTAATCACACATTGCATTTTGTTGATCTGACTCTTAAATCTTTTTTTTTTTAATTTTCAGCAAACAGTATTCATTATTTTTGTACCACACCCAGGGTTCCATGCAATCCATGCCCTCTCTAATACCCACCACCTGGTTCCCCCAACCTCCCACCCCCTGCCATTTCAAATCCCTAAGATTGTTTTTATAGTTTTTTTATAGTTTTTATAGTTTTATAGTTTTTATTGTTTTATAGTCAGAGTCCATAGTCTCTCGTGGTTCACCTCCCATTCCAATTTCCCCCAACTCCCTTCTCCTAACTCCCCATGTCCTCCATGCTATTTGTTATGCTCCACAAATAAGTGAAACCATATGATACTTGACTCTCTCTGCTTGACTTATTTCACTCAGCATAATCTCTTCCAGTCCCATCCATGTTGCTACAAAAGTTGGGTATTCATCCTTTCTGATGGAGGCATAATACTCCATAGTGTATATGGACCACATCTTCCTTATCCATTCAACCGTTGAAGGGCATCTTGGTTCTTTCCACAGTCTGGCGACCGTGGCCATTGCTGCTATAAGCATTGGGTACAGATGGCCCTTCTTTTCACTACATACAGATAGTCTTTTAAAAGAATTGACTAGGGACACCTGGGTGGCTCAGTTGGTTAGGCCACTGCCTTCGGCTCAGGTCATGATCCCAGAGTCCTGGGATCAAGTCCCACATCGGGCTCCTTGCTCAGCAGGGAGTCTGCTTCTCTCACTGCCTCTGCCTGCCTCTCTGCCTACTTGTATGTACTCTCTCTCTCTCTTTCTGGCAAATAAGTAAAATATTTAAAAAAATAAAACAGTTGACTAAATTCAGTTTCCACACCTCACCTCCCACAAACTAAAACTTACACCTACATGGCTTCTATGATTAACATGCCATTGAAAAAGCCTTTGAGATACATGTCAATAAATCCAGAGAACATTTTTTTAGTGTCCATCTTACCGATAGCATATGTCAGTCTCTCCAACTTAAAACACTTTCTTCTTTGGAGTCTATGACACTCCACTTTCCTGGTCTTCCTTCCATGTCTTTGATCTTTTCACCTCCTTTGCTATCTCTGTCCTTTAAGGGGCCCCACGGTAGAGATCCTTCAGACTGTGCCCTCTACCACCTTCTTTTCTTATTCTTTGTTCTCTTCTTGGGCAATTTCACCTAGACCCATGCCTTTGACTAGCATTTTCAGTGCCTTAGACTCTCAAGATCAAACCTCTTCTCTGGGCTTCCAAATAATATGTCTAATTCCCACCAGGAAATCTCCAAAGGAATAGCTTGAAGGCATTTCAGTCTCAATGTATACAAGACTGAACTCATGATCTGCCCCTAAAACCTGATCTTACTCCAATGTTCTCAGTATCAGTGAATGGTGCCAAACTAGAATCCTAGCTTAAATATTTCTCAACTATGTCTACCATTTTCCTCCTCCACTATCATGCCCCTAATCTATGCAACCACCTTTTGCAAAATCTTCTGCAATGGCCTACTATCAACTGGGCCTGCTACATACTAACCCTCCTCTAGTACATTCTCCCCAAGCAGCAGCCTGAGTAACATTTTCTTTTTTTTTTTTAATTTTATTTATTTATTTATTTGACAGACAGAGATCACAAGCAGTAAGAGAGGCAGGCAGAGAGAGAGAGAGGAAGCAGGCTCACCACCGAGCAGAGAGCCCAATGTGGGGCTCGATCCCAGGACCCTGGGATCATGACCTGAGCTAAAGGCAGAGGCTTTAACCCACTGAGCTACCCAGGCACCCCCTGAGTGACATTTTCAAAACCAAGATCTGATGATGGCAGCATCATTATAAACACTACTATTGACTTCCCACAAATCACCAACTAAAGATCTGAGTCCTGACATGGGCTTGTATTCCTGGCCCTTGCCCATCTTTTGAGCATCAAATAGTATCATCTTCTCCCTCATTTTCCAGTCTCTAACCCCACTGACATTTTGCTCAGTTCCTTGAGTTTGGCAATTATTTTCTCCCGCAGGGCTTTAGCACATGTCACTCCCTTTGCATGGAATGTTCTCACTTCCCCTTCTCACTCCTACCTCCCACCAAGTTAACAGTCTACTCATCCTTTATGCTTTAGCTAAACCATCAATTCCCCCAGAAGGTTCTTTGCCACCCCAGTCTATGGCTCCTTTCCTCCTTCAGATAATTTAGCTATGTTTATAATTATACATCCATTAGTACAATCATTTGTGTAACCTATCTCACCCACCACCAAAAGATCCATGAGTAAGCTTTAGATATGCTTTTGTTCACTACTCTTTGCAAGGAACTCAGCAGAATATCCAGCACATAAAGATCACTTAATAAAGAATGTGCTTAATAAAGAAGTGTTTTTAAAGTATTTCACCTATATTTTATATTTCTGTCATTGAAAATGTGATAAAATATCCCGGAATGGCTGTTAGATGACTCACACAACTACTTTGTGTAAAGGCAGGTATCATAAATGTGGCATAAATGTTCTGGGAAACATGGGGAATAACTGAGTCCATTTATTTTAAGGCAAAGGATTGGAGAACCCACTGAACAATTCTCCAATATTCAGGGTATCCAATGAGAGAAATTACTAATGGGAATGTGCTGTGACCATAAATGTGTGGAAGAAATAAAAGGTTGTCTCTTTTTCGCATCTAATCTTCTCAATTTACAAAGTAGATGAGTTCCAGAAAGGTAAAAAAAACTTGTCCAAGTTCCTGTAATGTAGGACCCAATAACACCACTTTATTTATGTCCTTCCAGGTACCTAACATTGGGCTCAGTTCTCAGAGGGCATATGATAAAGTGTATTAATTAAAAGGAACATGTAGGTACATAATAAATATAATGCATTCAACACATATTTCTGCAGCACATTCTATTTGTTGGGTCTGGATAAGTACTACAAAACTGAAAACAAGACAAACATGATATCTTCCCTCATGGATCTTACATTAATTAAGATAATTATAGATTGTGAGAGTTGCTATAAAATGCATAAACTAGGCAAGGTGATACACCACAGCCACTTTGGATAGACTGGTCAGAGAAGACCTGTCCTAGGAATCACACTGGAGGTTAGACATAAAAGATGAGAAGTGGCCAACCCAATGAAGGGGATGTGGGATAACACCAGTGGAAAGAGGTAATGGCACATGCTTACACCCTGCAGAGTACAAAAAATTATCTTCTTGAAGGCAAAAACTACAGTGTGATTGGGAAGGGGTGCTTAGTGGAAGTATCATGTGGGTTGAAGCTGAGGAAACTAATTGGAGTCAAATCAACCAAGGTTTTGAAGTGCTTGGAAAAAGTTTGTACTTGTTTCAAAGAACAAGGCATAGCCACTGAGACAGAGCTTAAAGGCCTTGAATTTATCAGCCTCTATCACCACGTGTGTGAGTCAGTTTCTTATAACTAACTTCTAGCTGCCTTTAAGTTCCAAGATCTGCAGTTGGGAAGTGAGAGACCCAAAAGAGCCACTGGTGTAGTGTTAATCTAAAGGTCTTTAACTGGAGACCCAGGAAGAGTTGATGCTTCAGTCTGAGTGCAAAGGCAGGAAAAAGCTGATATCCCTGCTCAAATACAATCAGGAAAAAGAATATTCAGTCTTCTCCTTTTATTAAGACCTTCAGCAGACTAGATGAGGCCCGCTCACACTAGGGGAGGGCAATCTGCTCTCTCTACCAATTCAAATGTTAATCTCATCCAGAAACACAACCAAAACAAGTTTGACCAAATATCTGTGTGCCCTATGACCCCGTCGAGTTGACACATAAACTTAACCATCATACTACTTAATTTTATAAGGCTGGCTTCTAGATGTAGGATTATGTTGTGTTGGGGGCTGCTGAATAAATGCCAGCAGTTGTGCTTGGCTATGGTGACCTTGGACTAGCTCTAAGGTTGAGCAAAGTGCTGATGAAGAATAGCAGAGGTAGTGAAAGTGTGTGGGGGTAAGAAAGAAAACACTCTAAACTGATTTTGCCCACTTACTTAAGTAAGCAAATTATTACAGAGCAAGAGGAGTTGTGAACATTTAGAAAATTCTACAAAGTAGTTTGTGAAAGTCTATAAAGCAGGACGAGCTCAAGAAAGCTTAATTGGAAGAGACTGTACACTAGGAAGGTGAAGCCAGTAGAAAGAAAATTTCATAATCTGAGAAGAATACAAAAAATCACCAGACTAAGGTTTGAAATGGTATCAAGAAGAACAAGAACCAGGGCACCTGGGTGGCTCAGTTGGTTAAGCAACTTCCTTCGGCTCTGGTCATGGTCCTGGAATCCCAGGATCAAGTTCTGCATCCAGCTCTCTGTTCAGCAGGGAGTTTGCTTCTCCCTCTGACCCTCTCCCCTCTCATGCTCTCTCACTCTCTCTCTTTCTCAAGTAAATAAATAAAATCTTAAAAAAGAAGAAGAACAGGAACCTGAATCCAACCTGATTCAGAAAGAAATCCCTCAGTTTACTTAGCTGTAGAATGGACATAATAATATTGTGTGACTTCTAAGGTTATTATGAGGATTAAATAAACCCCATGTTTATGGCTCACGCTGCTATGTGGGCAATTTGTTTATTTATTCTGTGGGGACCATTACACTAGGTCATGCTATGGTTAATAGAAAAATTTGTGCATTAACTATTATTCTTTTGTTTGTGAGAATTGAATAACGCAAGAAACAATGAGCAAGTACCTGGCACAATATAAAGGTTACTTGCTTCTGCAGTACTATGACATTTTCAAACACTGCCTGCCATCCTTTGTGCTGAAAGAGAGGGTCAACACAGAAGAAAGTTCTTGAATCAATAGGCTTCTACTATTTGTCCCAGAAAATTCTTGCCAAGGAAGATAAGGGCATTAAAGAATGTAAACCCTTGGTCCACCCATCCTAAAGTATAATTTGATCTGTACCATATTCCAAACAGATCCTCACACTGAATTTTTCCCTACCTTCAAACGGATTTCCAAGTACTATGAATCTCTGCCTCTGACGTTTCTCTTCTAAGATCGTAGACATGACCAAGCGCGCATTCTCCCTATTTCAGCAAGTAATAAACTTGGCTTTGTTTGACCGATAGATCTAGTGAAGGTATCAGAAATCAACACCTATGTTCCTTCCCTATTTTATAGTGGGACTCTAGCTAAGTCAGTTACACTATCAAAGGTTTCTAGATGCAAAACAAATCCAATAATACCACATATCTTCCTCAGAAAGTCTTTAGGAGAATGAAGTGTGCTATAATTTTCTACAGCACTTTCAGTCCAAGGATCTCAAAGCGTTTTATTTCTGCCAAGTGAAATATATTACATGATTAATAGCACAGCTTCTGAAAGTGACAGAAAAAAGGATTTCACAGCTCCAAGGAGTGTGCTGTCAAACTCAGCATTGTCTGAATGCAATGACTTTATCATCCATTACATAAGAGCAATACAGTTGTTAGAAGTGGATGAAAATTGAGACCTTAAACTTGCTGCTAGTTTCCTAATTAAAAACTAAAGAATGCTTCCCAACTGCTGATTTCTTTATTTGACTTCATTAGAAAATCACACATGGATGGATTCATAATTACTCTTAAATTACAAGCACTTGTTTATTAATGTTACCAAGCTGAGGAGCAGTACAACTGTCTATGATATGTCAATTTTAAAAAGCTGTGAAGCAAACTGATACTCTGTGTTAATTATGTTGAACCTTTCACATTTTGGATTCTAAATGGTACTAATGCTTTTACAGACTTGGAACATTTTGTCTTTACCCTTCACAGGGAGCAAAAAAACTACTTACTGTTCATTGCCCAACAAAATGGTAGATAAAAAACACAACAGTTAATGCTATTTTTTTAAGGATCATAAACCAACTACATTAGACTCCAATAAAATCTGATTACAGAACAGATCAGAATTGGAATTTCTGTACAAGAAAGTGTTGGTTTGGGAAGTGTTCCTTTCCTGATTCTTGCTGCCTATTTGTTTAAGATGCAAAGAGAAGGTTTAGAGAGTCAGTCAATTCTTTTAAAATAGGACTCCACTAAATTTCTAAATTTACTCCTATATATTAAGGTATATATAATTCAAAGGATGTAATTTGACATTCAAATAATTATACTGAATTTACTGGACAATATAGAAAACAATGAGAGAAATGTGAGGTTTTCTATGAACTTGAGATAATTGCTTTATCCTTGCCAAGATTTAGTGAAACTGGATTTGTAATCACCAAAGAGGGTCCTGCAGGAAATCTGTCTCAGGACCTTTTTAATTTGTGCTAATTGACTAAAACACTCATGATGAATTATAAAATTTTGTGAATTGGAGGAATAAATAATATGATTATTAAGACTCCAAGGCAATGAATCAAGCCAAGTGTCTTCATTGTACATAGAACAATGCCCTTCAACAGTGACCAGAATGTATCCTAGCAACATAATAAGCTCTTCTCTGATAACAAAGAACATGTGATAGTTAAAGCAAATAACTGCTCATCTCTAGTTTTGTATTCATTCCTGGTTCAGCTACTAATTTGTAGCCATGGTAAATTATAATCTACCTTCATGTCTCTAGGTCTGTTTCCATTAAAATTAAAGGAGTTGTTGAGGGATGTTTAGCAAGAAGAACCAAGAGCTAGACTAGGTTAAGTAATATTAATTTAACTCAAATTCGAGGTCAATTAAAAAAGGAAAGGAGGTAAATGTCAGAGACAGCTCAAACCTCCCCTTCCCCACTTACAACAAATTTCACAAAACATAGCTCATTCGTTTGATTGGCTCCAGAGAACAGCCTTTAAACTCTCATTATAAGTATTGTCAAAGCTCAGCCATAGATCAAGAGTGATTTTTTTCTGTTTCTCCATTAGTCCTTTCAGATGCCTAGTCCCTTCTTGCTTTCCCAGTGGGATGATTTCTGGAGCAAATCAGGGGCAAGGAAAAAGAACCTAGGAGCTTACCTGTCCATCAGAGCTCCTTTTCCCTAAGCATCTGTCCCAATCTTTTTTTTTTTTTTTTTTTTACTTTTTTTTAAATTAAATTGATTTATTTATTTTCAGAAAAACGGTATTCATTATTTTTTCACCACACCCAGTGCTCCATGCAATCCGTGCCCTCTATAATACCCACCACCTGATACCCCAACCTCCCACACCTCCGCCACTTCAAACCCCTCAGATTGTTTTTCAGAGTCCATAGTCTCTCATGATTCACCCCCCCCCCTTCCAATTTACCCCGACTCCCTTCTCCTCTCTAACACCCCTTGTCCTCCATGATATTTGTTATGCTCCACAAATAAGTGAAACCATATGATAATTGACTCTCTCAGCTTGACTTATTTCACTCAGCATCTGTCCCAATCTTAGTACTACCTTGCTGCAGAAGCGGAAAGGTAAACTAGACTCTAGAAAACAGTCACCACCAATGCTTCCTCTCTCCCATACCCATTCACCCATGGATAACAGAATTTACTCCTGGGCATGCTATAGAAATATAGTAGAAGGAAACATCCAGTGAATTTCTCATCTCCATTAAGAGAATGTTATTCTTTAAAAAAAAAAAAAAAAAAAGTTTATCTTTGTTCTCCTCCATGGTACTTCTTTTTCACTACTAAAGAATCTAAGCCCAAACACTACAATGAGTCCCAGGACAACTAAGCTATTAGAAGCTACTCTCAAATCTTACCAAAGGTGTCTCCTTGGTGGTAATTCTCAGCATTCCTTTCAGCAAATGAAAATGTATCTCAGAAGCAACGTACTCATTTACAAATTAGTTCCCTTGCAGTTAATATATTGTTGCTAGGATTTAATGCTCTCATTATCTTTCATTATTTACAGCCAATGTATTAATATCCCATGAAATGTTTCCTCTGAAATGATTTTAATCTTCTTATTTAGCTTGTTCTAAACTCAACCACTTTGCAGTAATGAACCTGCTCCCCTAATTAGCTGTTCATGGGAAGCCCATACTACCCTGAGAGGAAGTTATTACTAATGTGAAATATTCAAATGGCCCTGGTGGGGAGCTAGGATGCCAGCAGGTTCAGTATTCACAGTTCCATCAATTCTTTCATAACCATGGGCTTAGATTCTCAGTAGTAATACCTTCTAATACCTTAAAACCTGCACAAAGGATTATCTACATGTCCTATAAAAGATCCTTTTACTCTGTGTCTAGGACTTCAACAATCAACACTAGAATTCATTTATTGAATAAAACAGCTCTTATTGATACACCTACCAAGAAACTATCACATTGCAGGTCAGTAGTATTCAAGCTATAGTCAGTATTTAAGTTATGGTCCCAAGGGTCTCAAAATCTTACAGGCAACAGAAGAAATTCCACAGGAAAGTTATTTCTAACAATAGATAGAATTAAAACTCCAGTATAAACAAAAATATACAAAAAAATTAGCAGATACTAATGGTCAGATAAGTATACTAGATAGTTCAGAGCAGCAAGAGATCACTGTGGGCTAGAAGGAGCTGGGAAACTCTTTGCAATTTAAAAAATGCTTGGGTAAAAATCTTGTTGAACGGGCAGGGGTTGAATGGTCATAGATGAAGGAGGGCATTCTGAGTAATTACAAGTTACTCATTCACTGAGTAGCCATTATTTGAGTACCAATAAACTCAGCACAATTATCTCCACTAACTCATTCATACCTCAAGACTTAGGACAAGTAGATCTTTTTTTTTTTTTTTAAAGATTTTATTTATTTATTTGAGAGAGAGCATAAATTGGAGGGAGTAGCAGAGGGAGAGGGAGAAGCTGACTCTCCCCTGAGCAGGGAGGAGACTCTCCCCTGATCCTGGGATTGATCCCAGGATCCTCGAATCATGACCTGAGCTGAAGGCAGATGTTTAACCGCTTAACCGACTGAGCCACCAACTGATCTTGCACCCTGGAGGTTACAGGGAAATCTGTGGGGTTCAACCACTGGGAATCTTGCAACCATCAGCACATGCAACTTAGCAGACCAAGTTCATACTTGCAGTGCCCAAGTCGTAATCCCAGCCAGCAGTTCTGCTCATCTGTGGAACCCAAGCCAGGGGCACACTGGCCTGGGAACTTAATGGGAGTATAGATCTGCCTCATTGGGATTTTATTTCTTTTCTTTTCTTTTTTTTTTTTTAAGATTTTATTTATTTGAGAGAGAGAACACAAAAGAGAGAGCAAGCAGGGTGGGGAGAGAAGGGGTGGGAGAAGCAGACTCCCTGCTGAGCAGGGTGCCCAATGCAGGGCTTGATCCCAGGACTCTGAGATCATGACTTGAGACAAAGGTAGGCACTTAACAGACTGAGCCACCCAGGTGCCCCCTCATTGGGATTTTCAAACAAAGGGTTTTGCCAGCCCTAGAGCCCACTTTGCCCATGTCAGCTCATTATATAATTATAAAACAGTCAACACATCAAGAAGATATAACAATTGTAAACATTTATGCACCCAACATTGGAGCACCTAAATGCATAAAGCAAAAACTAACAGAGCTAAAAGAAGAAATAAACAGTAATACAATAAGTTAGATATTTTAATACCTCACTCTCAACAATGGATAGATCATCCCAACAGAAAATCAATAAGGAAAATGTGGATTTGAATAATACTATAGACCAAATGGACCTAACAGATATATAGAGAACATTGTATCCAATGAAAGCAGAATACATATTCTTCCCAAGTGCATATGGAACATTTTCTAGGATAGATCATATGTTAGGGCACAAAACAAATCAGAAAATTCAAGAAGATTGAAATCACACCAAGTATCTTCTCTAAACACAGTGGCATGTAACCAAAAATTAACACCAAGTGGAAAACTGGAAAACTCACAAACTCATAGAAATTTTAAAATACTCTCCTGAACAACCAAAGGATCAAAGAAGAAATTAAAGGTGAAGTTAAAAAGTTTCTTGAGGCAAATGGAAAAAAACACAACATGCCAGAACTTGTGGGATGCAACAATAGCAGTTCTAAAAGAGAAGTTCCAGCAATAAGCACCTACATTCAGAGGAAAAAAGATTTCAAATAAGCATCCTAACTCTACACCTTAAGGAACCAGCAAAGAAGAACAAGCTGAGCCCAAAGTTAGCAGGCGAAAGAAAACAATAAAGATTAGAGTAGAAACAAATGAAATAAAGAACAGAAAAATAGTAGAAAAGATTAACCAAACTAAGAGGTGGTTATTTAAAAAGATAAACAAAACTGATAAACCTTTAAATTGATAATCAAGATTTAAAAACTCAACAAATTAGGCATTGAAGGAACATACCTCAATATAATAAAGGCCATATAGGACAAGCCCACAACTAACATTATACTCAGTATTGAAAGGTGAAAGCATTTCCTCTTAAGATCAAGAATAAGACAAGTGCCCACCGTCACCATTCCTATTGAATATAGTACCAGAAGTCCTAGTCTTGCCAGTCAGGTGAGAAAAAGAAACAAAAGGTATCAGAATTGGAAAGCAGTAAAACTGTCCCTGTTTGCAGATGATATGATTTTATATATAGAAAATCCTAAAGACTCAACCAAAAAACTGTTAGATCTAATCAATAAATACCGTACAATTTTAAGATACAAAATTAACCACATGTATACACCAATAACAAATTTTCTGAAAAAAAAATAAAGAAATATATTCCACTTACAGTAGCATCAAAAATAATAAAATACTTCATAATAAATTTAACTAAGGAGGTGAAAGATTTCTACTCTGAGAACTATATGACACTGATGAAAGAAATTGAAGATTACACAAGTGGGAAGGTATCCCATGTTCATGCACTGAGAGAATTAATATCATTAAAAGGTCCATACTACCTATCAAAAGTCATCTATAGATTCAATGCCATCCCTATCAAGATTCCAATGGCATTTTTTATAGAAGTAGAATAAACTCCTAAAATTTATATAGAATGATAAAAGATCCTGAATAGCCAAAGAAATCCTGAGAAAGAACAAAGCAAGAGGACCCACACTCCTGATTCCAAGTTATACTATCAAGCTAGTCATCAAAATAGTATGGTAATGACATAAAAACAGACAGGCCTGTGGAACAGAACCAAGAGTCCAAAATAAACACACGCATATAAGGTCAACTAGTATTTGTCAAAGGAGTCAAGAATACTCAATGAATAAAAGACAGTCTTTTTAAAAAATGATGCTGAAATAATAGTATATTCACATGTAAAAAAAAAAAAAAATGAAACTAGACTCATGGGGAGGAGCAAGATGGCAGAGGAGTAGGAGATCTAAATTGAGTTGGGTCCCAGTAATTCAGCTGGATAGTTACCAAACCATTCTGAACACCTACAAACTCAACAGGAGATTGAAGAGAAGAAAAGCAACAATTCTATGAACAGAAAAGCGACCACTTTCTGGAAGGTAGGACATGCGGAGAAGTGAATCTGAGGTGACATACAGGAAGACAGACCATAGACCACGGTGGGAGGGGCTGGCTCCCAGCAAGCGGTAGAGCAGCAGAGTACAAAATCGTAACTTTTAGAAGTCTGCTCCACTGAAGGCTGTTGCTCCAGAAGCTAAATGGCGGGGAGGGGGAGCTCTCGTGGGGACAGTGTGGTCTCAGGACCTGCAGGGTCACAAAAAAGACCAGGGGTGTCTGAGTGTGGCAGAGCTCCCAGGTAGCAGAACGGGGAAACCAGCTATAGAGATGGAGCCAAGATGGGGGCTCTCAGCTCAGGGCTACATTAAACCATGACCCCAGGACAGCTAGGCTACTACTCTTCAAGCAGGACAAGTGGCAGATCCAGGGAGACTTACCATCCTCCCCCATGGGGAGTGGCGCCAGAACACACTGCAGGAATCTGCTGGGTTTGGAGACCAAATGGGGCCATGTGCCAGAGATAGAAACACTGAGTCACAAGCTTGGTGAACACAGAATATGGCTGAAGACCAAGGAGATGGGAAGGATTGACTGCTTTTTTTCTGAAAAGGTGCATTAAGGTGTGGGACCCCAAGCTCTGAACTCCTATAGGACCATAGATTAGGAGGTTGCCATCTTCATTCTCCTCTTCCAAAGCTGAATGGAAACTGTTCAGGGAATAAAAGCTCCTGAGAGCAAAACCAAGCACATTATTTAGCCTGGCCCCTGGCAAGAGCATTACAATTCCACCTCAGCAAAGACATTTGAGAATCACTGCAACAAGCCCCTCCTCCAGAAGATCAACAAGACCATCCAGCCAAGACCAAGTTCACCGATCAATGACTCATTGTGCAGAACTTCAGAGCTATGGGAATACAGCACATAGAATTCATGGCTTTTTTCCCATTATACCTTAGTCATTCAAAGTTAATTTTTTTTAAAGATTTTATTTATTTATTTGACAGACAGAGATCACAAGTAGGCAGAGAGGCAGGCAGAGAGAGAGAGGAGGGGGGAAGCAGGCTCCCCGCTGAGCAGAGAGCCCGATGGGGGCTCGATCCCAGGACCCTAAGATCATGACCTGAGCTGAAGGCAGAGGCTTTAACCCACTGAGCCACACAGGTGCCCCCAAAGTTAATTTTTTTAATTTTATTTTTTTCTTATTTTAATTTTCAAACTTTTCTTCTTTCCTATTTTAACCTTTTTTTAACTATTTTATCAATACGTTTTTAAAATTCTTTTAAAATTTTCATTGTTGTAGTCATATTCTATACCTTCATGGTATTTAACCTTATTTTTTGTATCCATGTAAGTTTTTCTTTCTTTAAAATTTTGGGATACAGTTTCTTCTAACAGATAAAAATATACCCTAAATCTAGCATACGGCTTTGTTCTAGTCTCTAGCCTGATCACATTTTCTTCTTTTTCTCCCTTCTTTTTTCAACCAACTTCTGATCTTATCAATTCCTTTTTTAAAACCATTTTTAATTTTCACAACCAGCAAAGAGATTGAGGGAGTAATCAAAACTCTCCCAACAAACAAGAGCCCAGGGCCAGACAATTTCCCAGGGGAATGCTACCAAGGATTTAAGGAAGAATTAATACCCATTCTTCTGAAACTGTTTCAAACAATAGAAATGGAAGGAAAATTTCCAAACTCACTTTATGAGGCCAGCATCACCTTGATCCCAAAACCAGACAAAGACCCCATGTAAAAGGAGAATTACAGACCAAAATAGAGATAAATTCTAACCAAAATACTAGCCAATAGGATCCAACAGCACACTAAGAGGATTATTCACCACAACCAAGTGGGATTTATTCCTGGGCTGCAAGGCTGATTCAACATCCACAAATCAATCAATGTGATACAATACACTAATAAAAAAAAGAACAAGAAACATATGATACTCTCAATAGATACTGAAAAAGCCTTTGACAAATTGCAGTATACTTTCTTGATCAAACTCTTCACAATGTAGGGATAGAAGTTACCTACCTCAATATTATAAAAGCCATCCATGAAAAATACAGCAAATATCATTCTCAAAGGGGAAAAAACTGACAGCTTTTCCCCTAAGGTCAAGAACATGGCAGGGATGACCACTATCAGCACTGCTATTCAACATAGTACTAGAAGTCCTAGCCTCAGCAATCAGACAACAAAAAGAAATAAAAGGCATCCAAATTGGCAAAGAAGGAGTTAAACTCTCACTCTTTGCAGATAATATGACACTTTATGTGGAAAACCCAAAAGACTCCACTCCAAAACTCCTAGAACTCAAACAGGAATTCAGTAAAGTGTCAGGATATAAAATCAATGCACAGAAAACAGCTGCATTTCTCTACACCAACAGCAAGACAGAAGGAAGAGAAATTAAGGATTCAATCCCATTTACAATTACACGTCAAAACAATAAGATACCTAACCAAAAATCTAACCAAAGAGGCAAAGAATCTGTACTCAGAAAACTATAGAATACTCATGAAAGAAACTGAGGAAAACACAAAGAAATGGAAAAATGTTCCATGCTCATGGATTGGAAGAACAAATACTACAAAAATGTCTATGCTACCTAGAGCAATCTACACATTTAATGCAACCCCTATCAAAGTATCAACTTAAAAAATATATATAAACTTTTTTTGAAGAAATGGAACAAATAATCTTAAAATTTATATGGAACCAGAAAAGACCCCAAATAGCCAGAGAAACATTGAAAAAGAAAACCAAAGTTGGCAGCATTACAATTCCAGACTTCAAGCTCTATTACAAAGCTGTAATCATCAAGACAGCATGGTACTGGCACAAAAACAGACACAAACATAGATCAATGGAACAGAATAGAGAGCCCAAAAATAGACCCTCAACTCTATGGTCAACTAATCTTTGACAAAGTAGGAAAGAATGTCCAATGGAAAAAAAGACAGCCTCTTCAACAAATGGTGTTGGAAAAATTGGACAGCCACATGCAGAAGAATGAAACTGGACCATTTCCTTACACCACACACAACAACAGACTCAAAATGGATGAAAGACTTCAATGTGAGACAGGAATCCATCAAAATCCTTGAGAAAAACACAGGCAGCAAATTCTTTTACCTCAGCTGCAGCAACTTCTTCCTAAAAACATTGCCAAAAGCAAGGGAAGCAAGGGCAAAAATGAACTATTGGGACATCATCAAGATCAAAAACTTTTTCACAGCAAAGGAAACAGTTAACAAAACCAAAAGACAACCGACAGAATGGGAAAAGACATTTGCAAATGATATATCAGGTAAAGGGCTAGTATCCAAAATCTATAAAGAACTTATCAAACTCAGCACCCAAAGAACAAATAATCCAATCAAGAAATGGGCAGAAGACATGAACAGACACTTCTGCAAAGAAGACATCGAGATGGCCAAAAGACACATGAAAAAGTACTCAATATCCCTCGGTGTCAGGGAGATACAAATCAAAACCACAATGAGATACCACCTCACAGCAGTCAGAATGGTGAAAATTAACAAGTCAGGAAACGACAGGTGTGGGCGAGGATGTGGAGAAAGGGGAACTCTCCTACACTGTTGGTGGGAATGCAAACTGGTGCAGCCTCTCTGGAAAACAGCATGGAGGTTCCTGAAAAAGTTGAAAATAGAGCTACCCTACAACCCAGGAATCGCACTACTGGGTATTTACCCTAAAGATAAAAACTCAGTGATCCGAAGGGGCTCCTATACCCAAATGTTTATAGCAGCAATGCCCACAATAGCCAAACTATGGAAAGAACCTAGATGTCCATCACCAGATGAATGGATAAAGATATATATGGAGATATATAGATATATATATATATATATATATATATATATATGGATAAATGTGTATACACACACACACACATATGTATATACATAATGGAATACTATGCAGCCATCTAAAAACACAAAATTTTGTCATTTGTAACAATGTAGATGGAACTAGAGGGTATTATGGTGAGCAACATAAGTCAATTAGAGAAAGAGAACAATCACATGTTCTCTCTGATGTAAGGAATTTAAGAGGTAAGGCAGGGGGGTCGTGGAGGGAAGGAAGGGAAAAATGAAACAAGATGGGACCAGGGAGGGGGACAAACCATAAGAGACTCTTAATCTCAGGAAACAAACTGAGGGTTGCTGGGGGATGGGGGAGGAGGGATAGGATGGCTGGATTATGGACACTGGGGAGGGTATGTGCCATGGTGAGAGCTAAGAACTGTGTAAGACTGATGATTCACAGACCTGTACCCCTGAAACAAAAAATACGTTATATGTTAATAAAAAAAAAAAAAAGAAAGAAACTAGACCCATAACTTACAACGGTCACAAAAATTAACTCAAAATGATTGAAGACTGAAATATAAAACCCGAGGCCTTGAAATATAGGAATAAAACTCTTGGACATGGGATTTGGAAATGATTCTTTTGTATATGACACCTAAAGCATAAGCAACAAAATAGAAAATTAGAAAGTGAGACTACATCAAACTGGAAAGCTTCTGCACAGGAAGCCATCAACAAAGTGAAAAGGTAACCTATGAAGTAGGAAAAAAAATATCTGTTAATCTTCTATTTGATAAGGGGTCACTATCCAAAAAATACAAAGAACTCATACAACTCAATAGTAAGAAACCAAATAACCCAATTTTAAAAATAAGCAAGAAACCTGAGTAGATATTTCTCTGAAGAGGATGTACAAAAGGTCAACAGGTGCATGAAAAGATGCTCGGTATGAATTGTCATTAGAAAAATGCAAATTAAAACCACAATGAGATATCACCTGATGCCGGTTAGGATGGCCATCATCAAGAAGACAAAAGATAACAAGTGTGGGAGAGGATGTGGAGGAATGGGAACACTTGTACACTGTTGGTGGGAATGTAAATTGGTGCAGCCACTGTGGAAAACAGTAAGGAGAATTCTCAAAAACTTAAAAACAGAAATACCATAAAATGTAATAATTTCACTTCGGGGAATTATATCTAAAGGAAACAAAAACACTAACTTGAAAAGATATCTGCACCCCACATTTATAACAGCATTATTTTCAACAACTAAGACATAGAAAAAGCCAAAGTGTCCATCGATGGATGAATATCCATCAACCATAAAACGCAAGGAAATCCTATCATTTGCAAGAACGTGGATGGATCTTGAAGACATACGTGAAGGAAGTCAGAAGGGAAAGACAAATGCTGTATGATCTTATTTGTGAAATCTTCAGACTTGTTATTCCCAGAGGTGGAGGGTGGTGGGGGAGGGAATTGGAGGAAGGTGATCCAAACTCCCAGCTTATATGTACAAACTCACAGAAGATGAATAAGTGGGCGCATGCGTGGCTCAGTCAGTTAAGTGTCAGCACAGGTCATAACCCCAGTGTCCTGGGATAGAGCCCTCAGTGGGGAGCCTGCTTCTCCCTCTCCCTCTCCCTCTGCCTGCTGCTCCACCTGCTTGTGTGCTCTCTTTCTCCCTTACTCTGCACTCTCTCTCTCCCAAATTATTTTTTTAAATCTAAAAAACAGCAGGAGGAGAAAGAGGAGGATGGGGAGGGGGAGGAGGAGGGGAGAGGGAGCGGAGGGGGGTGAGGGAGGAGGAGGAGGTGGTGGTGGTGAATAAGGACAGAGGATATGATGGACAACATGATGACCATAGCTAACAAGAAAGTTAAAGACAGTAAATCCTAAGGATTTACTCATCACATCACAAGGATAATTTTTTTACCTTTTCTTCTTTTTCTCTTTCTTTCCTTTTTGTTGTATCTATATGAGAAGATGGTTGTTAGCTGAACCTCGTGTGGTGAACATTTCAGAATACATATAAATCAAACCATCATGTTGTAAGCCTAAACTTATACAATGGTGTATGTCAATTATTTTTCAATAAAACTGGGGAAAAACTAGATGCAAGACTCATTCCCACTATGTCCTTCTGGCTGTATGATCTCAAATCTGAGACTTAACTTTTCATACCTAACTCTCTCTATGGAATGATCTCTGTCCCTACTTCCCAGATAGCTTATGCAGTCTCTGAATACCTCTAGAGATGCCTGACACCCCAGCCCCCAAAATGTTCTTAGAACTTAGAGTAGTTCCCAAAACACTTTGTTTATGATCCCTCTCATTTAATATTTAAAACTGCCAAGAGCCCTCTCCCTTGGTGGCAGGAGTCTGTCTCAGCTGACTGAGAGAATAATGGCCAAAGCTTCTGCTGATATAGTCACTTTTTAAAATGAATTCACCTGTTACTAATTGGAGCAGCAGCCACACACACAGAGTTGAAAAAAATAAAATTATCAATCTATGGGAGCCTTTGTATTTTTTAACAGTATGGACAGTACCGATCTTCTAATAAAATAGATTAGCCACACTTTGCACTGACGTTAAGGTCCTTCCACAGATAATCAACCCTCAGACTGGGAACCACTGACTAGAGCTACTTAACTAATTAAGCAATTATTATCCTCAGAAAATTAATTTTTCCTAGTTTCCTCATTCAGTGGAATGAGATGTTAAATGCCGCTGCTGTTAGAGCAGACACAAGGAGCGTCTGGTTTGTTTGATATAACGTAGATTACAAATGTAGAGATTCTTAACTTAACCCTCATAGCACAACTGTATTCTGATAAAGGATTTGGAAGGCAGTTGCGTAAAGGACAGAACACTTGTTTGGCGTTTGCTAGTTTTCCCTTCTGAAAAGCCTCATTAAGCACAAGAAGCTGAACAGCAGAATTAAAAAGAAAAAAAAAAAAAAAAGAAGAAGAAGAAAGAAAAAGAAAGAAAGAAAAGGAAGCAAAACTGCCCTCCGAAATCCAAGGGTTCAAATGAGATTGCATACAAATTGCTGGGGTCTCTCTTCCTTCAGCCTAGCAGCTATTATTCCCATTTCTATGTGACTTGCATGGCAAACATGGGAACAGAATGCAGAGACAAAACGCCAGGACCAAGAAAGACAATAAAATTGTTGTGCATGTTTGCTTCGGCAATCTACCAGGCTAGTTTCTGCCTTGCAAATTTCTTCCACATTCTGCTGTCCATCATACAGGCAGCTTTTAGGAAATGGTTTTTGGGGGGTGGGGGGAAGCCATCAGTTGTCATAGAAACAATAGCAATCTGCGCCACCTTTGTGCAAGTGGAGAGAGGCCTGGCTGCTGCTGTTGGGCCCGTTTCCAAGGACCCAGATTGAGAAACACGGCCAGCTTAAAAGGGAGCCCCTGAATTTCTGCCAAACAAGCAAACATATACCCTTCAAGTGGGCTGTCACGTATTTGCCTGGGATTGAAAGTTAATTAAAACAGAACCCTGGATGTGGGAATGCTTTGAGAAAGACATGTTACTCAACCTCAGAATCCCCCGTGTGAGGTCTAAGGAGGCAATTGTAACCTTGTACCCCCAGGTCATCCTGTGGGGAACAGCCAGAAGCAGGGTGTTCAGCCCTCAGCCTAATGGGATCTGTTCTCCTCAGAGAAAGATGTAATCATCTCTAAGAAACTCTAATTAAGCTGGTGATTAAGGCTAGCACTGGGAAAGGAAACGTCCCAAGGGTGAGGCCAAGCTGTCAGGGACCACACTGATGGCGTGCAAGGCCAGGTGGCTGTGGCTTTCTCAGAATTTATGGCCTCTTTAAGATGGCTGCAAAATGGCTTCCCTCATAGATCAGCAGGGTGACATGAAATAATGATCCCCAGCCTTCCACAGTAGGCTCTGGATGGCTGGCCATCCCTGGGGGCTCCCCCAACACAGAAAGAGCCCATCTGAGAACTGGGGCACAGCAACCTTAAAACTAAAAAGCTCATGTAAAAAGGTCCTGTGGGCTCATAGAGATGAAGAAATTCCTTTTAATGGAACTTCCAGAGGTATCACCTCTGCTCTTTATCCTGTGTCTACTTGTGAGTACTCAGAGAGTATCTAAGGGTTATAGACACAGATCGAGGCAGAATTGGAGTCTGAGGGTGTGGTGTTGAAACATGTGGGCTGTAGGTCTGTCACCAGAAGGCGGGGGCAGGGTGGGGGAATCCAAATGAAGGAGAGGAGAAACCAGAGAGCTGAGGGACAGAGGTCAGGAATCACATAGGAGCGGGAGCAGGAGGTCAGAGGGCACACACAAGCAAAGAGAAAGAGATTGCTAAAGGTTTCCATAGGCTGAGAAGATTCAAACTCCCAGAGCAGAGTAGAGAGTCCATCTGAGGCTTGATTTTGAGACATGGTCCAAATCCACCCAGAAGTTTTTCACATGCTCCTGCTAAGACAAGAATACTTTACACACCTAATTCGTTGGATTACATTTAACTGAATAGGACAGAAAATCAAAAAGGTCCCTGGCAAGAGCCAGAGGTTGGTACACCAAGGCTGCTACAGTGACTTTAAAGAAGTTAGGGACCCAGGCTCCTGTTAGTTTTCTGTTCCCCTCTAGGCTTGGGCCTTGGTCTCTTGACCCACAAGGGCCAAGATCTGCAGCCATCACAAGCACTGCATTTAATTGCAAACAGCAGGATGGAGGAAGCAAGGTTCACCCTTCCCCTTCTACAAAGGTTTACCATGAAGTATCAACCAACACTATCAACCAACACTGTCACTGATGAGAACCTACTCTGATGGCCACTTCTAGCTGCAAGGTATGTAGTGTGGTCTTTAGGTTTGATTCATTGCCACTCTGAATAAAGTACCAAGTAAAAGAAGAAATAGATACTTTTTATTTGTCAGAGAGACAGAGTGCACAAGCAGGGGGAGCAGCAAGCAGAGGGAGAAGCAGGCTCCCCGCTGAGCAAGGAGGACTTGATCCCCGGACTCTGCGATCACGACTTGACCAGAAGGCAGATGCTTAACTGACGCCTAACCACCCAGAGGCCCCAACAGTAATAACTTATATAGTGATTATCATATGCCAAATTCTGTTCTAAATGCTTTAGATAAAACTCATTTAATCCTCAAGACAGCTCTATAAGGAAATAACCTGCTTCACTGAAGAGAATGGTAGCCTAAAGAGCAAGGTCCCGCAGCTGGCGTGTGACACAGACAGTCTGACTGCAAGAGGGCTGACTCTGAGGTCTATGCCTTTCACCCCAACACAATGCTGCACTACTACAGTCTGGGCAGGGACTACTACCACTTGGAATTTGAACTGTATTCTGAAGGCAATGAGGAAGCTTGGGAGAGCTTTAAGCCAAATGGTGAAAGGATCACACACTTTTTTAGCAAGTCACTCTAAAGGCTATATAAAGAAAGATGGAAGGGGTAAGAGGTGAGTGATGGGTCAGAACTAGGACAGCTGAGACCTGAAGACACCCAGATCTCTTTGGCTGAGTAAGTGTTAGGAGGGAACACGAACCTGGGAGTGTCGACGTCACGAAGCCCTGTTGCGCCCAACAAGGATGATGGGCAGCTGAACACAGCCTTGGAGGGCTGAGTAACCAGGGCAGAAATGTGTATCAGGAGTATCCAGGGCTCAACTATAGCACAGCAAGGAAAAGTGGGAATTTATAGTCAAGGGGTGGGAGGGCGGTTGTGTCCTTGGGTGGAACATTATTAAGATAAAACATCAGGGGTGAGAGGGCATTCTGGCCCAACAAAAGAAACCTAATTGGATCCTTGCTAAAATCAGGCCAGGGTCATCAGACACCAATGAGGGACTTGAGGAGATATCAAGGGTGACTTGATATTGAGGGTGAGGGGCTCTGGTTAAATGACTTATGATTCTTGCTACAAATTGGACAGTGCCAAGACAGAGAAGTCCAGAAGTCAAGGCCTCATTGAAAAAGAGCTCAGAGGAGACTGAGTAGAGTTTGGTCAAGGAAAGGCTCTTCATCAGGGACTACCAAAACCAAAAAACGAATCAACAGAAAAAACCCTCAATAAAGTCATAATGACAAAGCAAGAACAGCTTTGGAGTGCCCACGTGTCTTCTATATTTTTCTTATTATTCTAAAGTCAAGATAACAACTCTGCAGTTGCACACCATCACTTAAATAGATATTCACTGCAAATGGGAGACAATGTAGCTCTAAGGAATGAAACATCATATGAGTTCAATACATTAAATCTGTCATCACAAAACCATGCTCTAAATGATTTTGCCCTTCCTTTTCCTATCTTTCCCCCACCCTTGAAAACAGTAGAGTATTTTCCATTGGAATGTATTGTTTAGAATAGATATGTGAGCACCTCAATGTAAACTGAGAAATGATGCCTGTGTATATTCTGAAAGTGAAAAAATATGTCTCCCTTACACCTATAGGCACTTGTCTCCTAGTGCTGATCCTAGAATCCCCTTTCCTGATCCCCCAAAGTAGAAGATGGCTTGAACATTTAAAAACCAATGAAGCAAAGACAAGGGGGAACCGTAAATGCATATTACTAAGTGAAAGAAACCAACCTGAAGGGGCTATATATGAGTCCAGCCATATGACATCCTGGAAAAGGCCAAACTATAGAGACAGTAAAAAGATCAGTGGTTGCCAGGGAAGGGGGAGGAGGCAGATGAAAACAGGCAGAGCACAGAGTTTTTAGGGCAGTGAAACTATTCTGTGTGATACCATAATGGTGGATACATGTTTTATTCATTTGTCCAAACTCATAAAATGTACAATGTCAAGAGGGAAGTCTAAGGTAAACCATGGGCTTTGGATGATTATGATGTGTTGGGGGGGTTCATTCTTGATTAAAAAAAAAAAATGTACCATCCTCTGAATGGGGAAGCTATGCATCTATGGGGGCAAAGTATGAGAAATCTCTGTACTCTCCTCTTGATGTTATTGTAAACCTAAACCTGTTCTTTAAAAAAGTCTTTAAAAAATAACAACTAATGAAATCTCATTATTTTGAATTATGCTATTTCAGAAGATGCAATCTTTTAATATGCTTTGGGATGAAATTTACAGAACACGATTGCAAAAAGGGTTTTAAACCATTTAAGAGCACAAACTCTGTAATAAGCTCTGATATGTTCATTCTTTTCTTGAACTAAATATTTCTTTGGGAGATAGCTAAGACAAATGCAAAACTCCAAGTCATCACGTGCCCATCCTCAGATTTCCTCATGTGAGTGTGACTCAATATAAAGGGCAGATAGGGACAGGAAAAAGGAAGAGTGGAGAGGTCCTATTGTTCTTACCCTGTCACCACCCCAGTATTCAGAGCTGTGTCTGGTGACAGCCCCCCAGGTCTTTGGCTGCAAAAGCCCTTTGTGCAGGAGCTCAGGCTGTGAATGGCACCACAGTGAGGGGCTCCCTCCAGGAAGCTGGAATAAAGGGAAAGAGGCAGGCAGGGACACAAATGCAACACTAAGGATCAAAAGGTGGTCGGCAGAGTAAAGGTGGCTGGGTCTGAATGAGGAAGTGGGAAAGCTGGGGCAATCCCTGCTCACACTTGACCGTGAACCCTGCAAAGGGCTGCAGAACAATGCGGAACCGAAATGACTGGTGCAGCCAGCAGACCTAATGCCTTTGACACCCAGAGTTTGTCAGCGTAAAACCTGATGTGTAGGAAAAAAAAAAAAGAGAACAAAGGAAAGTCAGAATGCTCGTGTATATCAAAGGAAAGGGGCTCGAAGAAATGCTGCAAAGAAATGATTCAGCCTAAGATGCTTCCGGAATTTAGGATGCTGATGCATCCTCTGCCCTCTGCAGCTGCGACTCTGAAGTGTTGCCTTCTCTTTAACTGCCACTTTGATACCAGAGCCTTTCGAAGTCCTTTTTCATATATTTGTAATTTACTTCAGCAACAGACAGAACTTACTGTTCCGGGGTTTACTCTGTCATTGGGTTTTACCGCAAGGCAAGACAAAAGACAGGTCCATCGGCGCCCTCTCCTGGTGCTATTGGAAAGCTGAAGCAATGAGAAGGAAGGAAAGACCATTTTGCCAAGTTTTCCTGTTCGGTGCAGCAAATCTTTATTAAAGTCTGCCCCATATCTGTGGTTATCAAACTTAAGCACTCACAAGAAACGCCTGGAGGACTCATTCAAACAGAGTTTCTGGGTTCCGCCCCGAGAGTTTCTGATTCAGTAATTTTGGATTTGCATTTCTAGCAAGTTCCCAGGTGATGCTGGTATGGGAGCACAGTCCCAGAACCACTGATGTATACACAGGGCACTGGGTGAGATAGCAAGGCACTTTATGAAAGTAGTGGACCTTATTCTTAAGCAGGAAGAGAGCTCAGTAACTGAAAAAGGTTTCAACTTGCTGGGGTCCCTCAAGGTATTAGGTGGTACCATCTGAATGAGAGGCAAAGTCTCAACACCCCCACATTATAATGTGCTAAGCATTAAGTACCCCAACAGGCCCTTGATGTGTGTAACAGCTGTAACTGCCACCCAGGGGAAAAAAACACACCTCGGATTGTTGCTGAGATAGGCAGATTTACCACAGACTCACAAACCCTCCCTTGGGGCACATTCACCAGCCACACCCACCTGTATTCTGAAGATTTATGGCCCAAGAGCACAGTCAGGTGTGGCTGTGGTAATTTTCCCCTGCAACCCAGCTTGTGGGAGCAGGTGTGAGAAAACCAGGTCTTTGTTGCTGCTGCTGTCAACCACTTTGTGGCTCTGCATTGCCCTCGGGATCCGTTCTTTAGCAGGACTCTATCACACCTCCCAACTCCCCTTTTCTTCTCACTTTATGCTTTAGCAACTCTAAATAATTATGAGTTCTCCTCTCTCCCCATTGAACTTCGGCGCCTGTGGGCTTTCTACCTGGATGGCCATTCCCTCAGCTTCTCAGTGACCCTTCTACCACCCTTGTCTGAAGCACTCCACTTATCCATGAGGACTCAACTACCTGCCCAAGACTGAGTAGGAACCCATGCCACAGCATTTCCACTATAGCACCCAGTGGCAGACCACAGCATCCACACACCTATGGCAATTGTGTGGTCACGGGGCCCTCCCACTAGATTCATTTAGGGCAGGGACTCTGCCCTTTCAGCTTTCACCTTCAGTTCTAGCACAGTACCTAGAATATAATGGTTCACACCTAAACTAGAAGATGTGAACACAGGATCAGGATGCATCCACATAAACTGAAAGGAGTAGGAGGTGAACCCAGAGGGCATTTGAAGGCCACAAGCATCGTTCTCAACCCCCTGGCCATGCAAGAAAAGGCATGCTTCCAAACGCAGGAGGTAACCACAGGCATGTTATGCTGAATCCTGGCAATCCCAGAAAAAATCATAAATTCTGAAGTGTCATCGTTGCAGGGATTACAGAGATTTGAGAAGACACAGGTGCATGAATTGTCCCTGCTCCCAAGGTTTTTTTAGCAAATGATAGGAAATAGTACTCAGGTGTCTGGATTCATTACCTGGTGTTTACCCCACACATTGTGATAAAGACATCGGATAAGCCCCATAATGAAAGGGTGGGGCAGAAAAATAGCACCAGGGTCTCCCAACAACAGTGTCGGCGATGTCATCCATGGGGGTGTGCTGATCACATCCCCCTTCAGAAAATATCCCAGCAGCAGCTACAAGGAGTGCAGTGAGCTGACAGCTCTCCAGCAACTCCAGGCTTCACTTACTTTTGAGCGTTGCCGATGCTCATCCCCATAAGCTCCCAGCCAAGAACACAGCACAGCAGTGGGCCTGCCTCATGGTCATTTCTGCCTAATACAGACCGGAACGCTCTGACGGCAACCTCTCTGCAAAAACTCCCACTTGGGTTGGCTGATGGTCAGACCTCTACAGTAGTCTGAGATTTCCATGGCCAGTCCTGCTTCTTCTCCCTTTTGTCTTTCACAGGCATTCCTCTCCACTAAACCTGTTGTACTCCTGACTTCATCTTCCCAACTACTTCATGGAGGACCCAAACAATATGTCAGCCAGAGTCAGGTGGGGTTTCCAGAGGCAAGAGTGGGAACCACAGAAGGAATGGAGGCCCTGTAGCCGCTGAAAGCACCAAACCCAGGGTCCAATAAGTGAGCCCTCACAAGCCCATGTAGCTTCCTGGGAGAATCAGTAAGAGCATCCTCCATGCTGTTAAGGATCAGGTATGATTTTTTTAAAGAAATCCAAACGTCCAGAGCTATACATCATATGGCCCTGTTTTTCTTGCTTGACACTCTTTCTTTGTATGTGAGGGGAATTTGGATAAAGGAGGATCAATCAGGGGTTCTAAAAGAGAGATCCTCATTCATATTTTAAGACAAGCTCCCTCAGCTACCAACTTCACCCTACACCCAGTCTCACAGAACTATGTCCTTGACACCCAAGGAACATTTCTGGTGTGTTAAGTAAAAAACACCAACCTCTGCATCTCTGGCATAATCTTCACCCTTGTGTCATTTTCTAGCCCACTGACAGCACCAGGGCTCTGCCCCTTTTGGTGAAATGGCCTCAAAAAGCCTAGGAGAATTAAAGGATTCTCTGCCTTAATTTCAAATCTTCTCAAATGTATATCTTCCAACATCCTAGAACCCTTTAATTTAAAAGCCAGAAGGGAGATAGGGAGAAGGAAAACAAAATAAAGAGGCTTATCATGCAGGATCATTCCCAGGTATCTCAACCTATCCATTAGTTGTCCCACTTCGATGTCTGTGACGCAGGAGGAATGCCAAGAGTACTTCAAACATATTTTCCCACCAACCCCACCTCACAGACCTGAATGCCTTTGAGATTCTAAAGGAGAGGGGGACACAGAGAGATCTGCCTCCAGCTGAGAATGTGCTAGGGTTGGAGTAATCCATCTCACTGAAAGGAGCTGCCCTTTGGGTGTTAATTTAAAAACTAACCACACGAACCAGCTACACTTCGTGCTTTATAGATTTCCTTAGCCCACCATTCAATATTGCAAAATAGTGTTAAGGCAACTTCTTCAGCCACCCCAAGTCCCAGGTGCATGCCTATCTTGAAATGTGTCCCTACCAGCCCCTACTTGTTCATTCATTGCATCTTTAAAAGATCAACCAAAAATAATTTTTTAAAAAGGTCAACCAAAGTATACTTTTAAATATATACATTTTATTTATTTATTTGACAGATCACAAGTAGGCAGAGAGGCAGAAAGAGAAGCAGGCTCCCTGCTGAGCAGAGAGCCTAATGCAAGGCTTGATCCCTGAGCCAAAGACAGAGGCTTAACCCCCTGAGCCACCCAGGCTCCCCTAAGTTTGCCTTTAAAATGCTGCCTTCCATTACGACCATCATTTGTTACTCCATCTAACTCTCAGAGACACATTTCTTGGTGAGAGTAGAATTAGGGACATGCAATGGACTGTAGAGTGACTCCATCTGAGCTCTTACTGTCAAAGATAGCTGAAAATCGGGTCCATTTTCTTTGCCTCCAGGCTGTTATAGAACCCTGGGAATCTGAGGGCAGCAACTTCATTTACCATCTCTAACCAGGGCCACATGTAAGCCTTCCCAACAGAGGAGAATTTGTTTAAAAATAATTCCAGAGATAATGAATAAAAGAGATCATTTTGTTAATTATATGGGGAATAGTGGACATTTCTGCATGTAGATGACACTGCCATCAGCCGTGCTGCCCGTAGACATCCAGCCTGCCCAGAAGTGCTCACTGAGGACTGTTATCTCATCAGGGACACGTTACCAAGAGATAAGTATATAATGGGGCAGAAGTCACAGAGCATTTCCCAATCTGATAAATGAATTAAGTCCACTTTCTGAAGTCATCTGGGAACATGTGTTAAGAAACTGGGAAAGGGAACATCCTTCTCTGAGCAACTATGATCAACTCTCAGAGTATTTCCTGGGAATTCACGGCCAATGAGGCCACTCACTGACCCAATTGTGCATATCAAGCCATTAACCCCAAATTGGACACTCATTTCCAGGGAATCCATCGCGCTTGAATCATTGTCACTTTAATAAGCATAAAAAGAGGGCAGAAGGATTTCTTCTGAAAGAAGCCTTTTTACCTAGTTCTAGAGAGTTGTTTTCTGGGCATCAGCCTAGAATAATTCTTCCAGGCTTCATGACTCGTCTCAAAAGAGGTTAATGATTCGTTACCAACTGCATTGGAAAAAAACAGTACCTCGTGAGTGCCACTGTGGCAACTGATAAAACAGAACTGGAATCCCAGGTGGATCATTTACTACATATGTATCTATGGGAAGTCTGTTTAACCACTCGAAAACTCCATTTTTTTAACCTGTAAAATGAAGGTAATACAATCTACCTTACAGGTGGTTGCAAGGATTGAATGAAATTCAGCACAGCAGTGTTAATAGCTGCTCTTTGGCAGACTCCCTGCGTTCAAAAAGGCTTCTTACTAGCTGTGTGACTTTGGACAAGTTAACTACCCTCTCTGTTCTTCAATTTCCTCATAAATATAACAGCTACTTTTGGTATTGTTATGAGAATGAAATTAGTTAACCCAGATAAAGAGTACAGCAGTACCTGGCACAGAGTAACCACTCAAAAGTGTTCGTTATTGGGGCACTCGGGGGTGGCTCAGTCAGTTGAGCATCTGACACTTGATTTCAGCTCAGGTCATGATCTCAGAGCTGTGGGATTGAGCCCTGCATCAGGCTCTGTGCTAGCGTGGAGTCTGCTTGTGATTCTCTTTCTTTCTCCCTCTTAAAAAAAAAAATCTAAAAAAAGGAATATATTTTTTTAAAGTGTTCATTATTGCTATTATTGTGTATAAAAAACCAAATGTGGTGCCTGCCCTACACATTCTAGACATCCAATAAACATGAGCTCTCACTCTCTCTGCACTATTCTTTTGGCAAAACATTACTCAGTACCTGTTATTTTTTAGTTCTCCATAAATCAGGAGTACAGCTAAGAACTGTCCCCTTATCTCCATGGACATAGGCCTCTTTGCCTCACTTCCCACTGGAAATCTTTCACATGTGACTGACCCCAAGCCCAACAAAAGTGACCTCTAAAGCCCTCCTGACAGAAAATACAGTCCCTCCAACCTACCTGACCCCAACCAAAAAATACACTCCCCCCCGTCTTGCCAACCCACCCATCTGTGTGCTTCAAATACACATGATTCCATAATCCAGCAAATATTTACAAAGCAAATATACCTGCCATATAGAAAGCAAGAAAAAGGACACAAAGAAGGAGCAGTCATGGACCTTGTCTCAGGAACTTAACCAGTATGGGAGAGGAGAAACAACAGGCAGAGGGTTATAGCCGCCAAGAGACAGAAACAAAGCTAGTCAGAAAATACTTCAGGAAGGAAGTGGCATTGAGACTTTATCTTGATGTATAGCATTTTTTAAAAAGATTTATTTATTTATTTGAGAAAGACAGAGAGAGAGAACGTGTGAGCTGTGGGAGGGGCAGAGAAAAAGAAACTCAAGCAGACTCTGTGCTCAGCACAGAGGCCAATGCAGGGCTTTGTGCTCACGACCCTGACATCATGACCTGAGCTGAAATCAAGAGTTGCACACTCAACCGACTGTACCACCCAGGTGCACCAATGTGTAGCATTTTTAATGGCATCCATGGAAATGGAGAATTCCAAAAGGAAGGAAGAATGGGGGTAAAGGTTTAGCCAACAGAAAGTATGCAACATACACCAGGAAATGTATGTCAGCAAATCAGGCAGGAGTTGAGGATAAATAAAAAATCAACATTGGAAATAAATATTTTTTTTATTAACATATAATGTATTATTAGCCCCAGGTGTACAGGTCTGTGAATCACCAGGTTTACACACTTCACAGCACTCACCATAGCACATACCCTCCCCAATGTCCATAACCCCACCACCCTCTCCTTACCCCCCTCCCCTGGGCAACCCTCAGTTTGTTTTGTGATATTAAGAATCTCTATGGTTTGTCTCCCTCCCAATCCCATTTTGTTTCATTTATTCTTTTCCTACCCCTCCAAACCCCCCACATCGTATCTCCACTTCCTCATATCAGGGAGATCATATGATAGTTGTCTTTCTCTGATTGACTTATTTAGCTAGGCATAATACCCTCTAGTTCCATCCATGTCATCACAAATGGCAAGATTTCATTTCTTTTGGTGGCTGCATAGTATTCCACTATATATATGCATATATGCATATATATATATGCATAGGTGCTAAATTTTACTGAATATATATATATCTCACATATTCTTTATCCATTCATCTGTTGATGGACATCTAGGTTCTTTCCATAGTTTGGCTATTGTGGACATTGCTGCTATAAACATTAGGGTGCACGTGCCCCTTCGGCTCACTACGTTTGTATCTTTAGGGTAAATACCCAGTAGTGCAATTGCTGGGTGATAGGATAGCTCTATTTTCAACATTTTGAGGAACCTCCATGCTGTTTTCCAGAGTGGTTGCACCAGCTTGCATTCCCACCAACAGTGCAGGAGGGTTCCCCTTTCTCCGCATCCTTGCCAGCATCTGTCAGGAAATAAACATTTTTAAAGATGGTTAGGGTAGAGTTGGGAGAGCATCAGGAGATCTATAAAGTAAGGAGCCAATGAAAGTTTTTGAAAGGCAAGGAAGTGGAATGATTAAAGCTTGTTCTTGGATGGGAAATCAAACAACACTGCAGAGGATGAATTTTGAGAGGAGAGAGACAGGAGTTTGGATTATTACAATAACACAGGTGAGAAAATTGGCCACTGGTGTGCGCAGGGTGGGAGAATAAGAAGATATGGGATGTGGCGTCCACAGGTCTCAACCACAGGTTAGATTTGGAGGTTAAAAAGAGAAAGACACCAAGGATGAGCCTCAGATATTGAACCCAGCTGCCCACTGGGACAAAGGAACACCATCCTCCACTGAAATAGGGAAAAAGAAGATTCTGGCTCTGGCATGAAATAGTGACTTGGATTCATCCTGCCCTTCCTTCATTTAGTCCTGCCCTTTCCACGTTCTTTCCTGAAACTGCAAATAATGGGCATTATTTTCTCAGTTCCTTATTTACCTGAGGGGTCTCTTCATGAAATCACAAGGCACTGGGATCCTTGAGAAGAAAGAATGACAAAAGTAGAGACAAGCTGGGAATAAATCTTCTCTTCTTTCCTTCTTTCCAGGTTTGTGTGATGAGCTTGTCTCTTGCTCACAGGGAGAAAGAAAGGATGACAGGAGGAACTTTCCCAATAGAATGTAAATTCCATGAGGGAGGAATTTTTTTTTTTTCTGTTTTGTTTGGCAGTGCTTCTCTAGTGCATAGAGCAGTCCTTGGCAATAGTGGGAGCTCAGTCATGTTTGCTGAATGAATGATCCCTGTTTCTAGGGATATGAAGAAATAAAGAATAGAAGACCCTCACAGCTAACTCAGGATACCCCTCCCAACCCCAGTCATGTAGTTCGTTCATTCTTTTAATGATTTTCATCCTTGTCCAAAAAGCACCTAGAAAGGATTCCCAAAGAGCCCTGCTTTGTAGTCTCATAGTGTTGCAAAGCTCTCAGGAATTGACAATTGTGGGCAATATAACCAAGGAAAAGGCAGCTCTCTGATGAGCAGGAAGCTCAATATTTATGATATCAAGCAAATAAGGTCTGTCACTGGGGAGGGAGGCTGGATTTGGAAGAATGCAAGTGTTTGACTTATTTCTTGATTTTATTTTCTATCTGTAGGCTCATTTCATAATGTTTATCTTTTCCATTTTAGAATATGACTGGGTAGAAATTTGCCATATGGAAACTATAATGCTATCCAGAAAAATGTGAGTCTCTCTCTCTTTTTAGATTTATTTACGTTAGAGAGAGAGTGAGAGGAGAGAGCAAGAGTGAGCAAGGAGAGAGGCAAAGGGAGAGCGGGGAGAGAGAATCTCAAGCTGATTCAGCACTGAGCATGGAGTCAGTTCCACATAGGGCTCGATCTCACAACCCTGAGATCATGACATTAGCTGAAACCAAGAGTCAGACACTTAATCAACTGAGCCACCCAGGTGCCCCAGAAGAATGTGAGTCTCTTTTAATGCTGTGAGAGGACACCTTACAACCAGTATGGGGAACTCCGAGGAGTGGATTCCTCTATAGACTCTCAAAAAAATATCACAAGGTCCAGGAGTTGATTGTGAAAAAGTGGAATCAAGGTAAAATATTTTTGAGTGTATAAAGATTGGGAAGTAAAAGGATGTTACTCAGAAGAGTAGTTTATGAGTCAGGTTGGTCTGACATCAGAAGCCCTAAATATCAGACCCACCCATCCGGACTCATTATGTTAAATTGTTTCTTATCTTCCTTTTCTGCTTCCTGAGACTTAATCATGGTTTCCTCAGTGAATATCATCAGCTGCCTAAAACTTTATAAGATAAAAGGAGGTTTTCTTTTTTGGAAAGTACTGCTCAAAGATTGCAACTGACTTCTGAACCTACAGTGTTAAGCCATGTAATGCTTAACATGAGCCACTCCTCCCTCTCTGTTTGAATTAGACTCTAAGGTCACTTACTATGTGCCTATTGCATGCAAGACACAGTGAGAATACAAATGGAGAGATGAATAAGACTTTGTCTCTTCCCTTAAGACCATCACAGTTCCTTTGTGGAGAAGTACATACAACTGCCTCTTCCATGACAGGCCACTACATGGGCTGGTGTGGAGCCACTGAAGGGTTTTCAGTAGTTAAGAGTCATGATCACCTAGATTTAGCCTTTTGCAAAGTGTTCTACTTTATCTCTGTCATGACTAAGTTCATCACTTCCAAAGAAGTGCAAGATAATGTTCATTGTGTTCATTTTCCAGATGTTTGCTGGTGAGTCCATTCTGAGGAATCATGTGGGCACCTACTTCTACTTAAAGTCTACAGAGGACTACTCAGAGTTGAGAGCTGTAAGAGAGAGCTGTAGCTGAAGGTGAAGAAAGTAACCAAATGCAGGGGGACAAAAAGTTAATCTGGCTGAGAAAACTGGGAAGAAGAGAGGAAAATGGTTGGGGAGGGGGGAAAAGGATGTAGGGACAGAGGTGGAATCCAAGAGAAAAAGATACAAAAGAATCTAATTTAAAGGCATGAAAACATCAAGACACATCAAGATGCATGGTGATAAGGCCCTGTCTGGCTTCTCCGCAAGACCTAGCACAGTGCCTTACATGTGGTATCAAATAAATATTTAGGGATAAAGGTACTAAAAAACAATCAGGTATATTTCTTTATAATCCTCACACTTGTGATTCATACCTCTTCTCTTGGGAAAGCAAAGCTTGAACATGCTCTACTATCTGTTTCATTTCCCAGATCATCTCAACATATATTAAGTTACAACATCATACTGTATCATTTAGACACTTCTTCCTGTCCCATATAAGCCACATCTTAGGTTCCTTGCAGCGTATGATTTTAATATTGTTAATATACAAAGGAAGGGAAGAAAGTATCTCAGTACTGCAGAGTAAAATCCCATGAGGAAACCAAAAGTAAATCAAAAAAAGTTCCTTGCTGGTTTGGAATTCAAAAGCAATCCTCCTGACCTGCTCAGTCCTCTCTCCCTCAGAAGTAGGCAACTCTGGTTCTCCCTCTACTTGACTCTCTCATTTGCAGGAACAAGCTTCTCTGTCCTCCTCTGTTTCTTTTCCACTATTTCTCTTGTTCCCTGACCCCCACCTACCCCTGCCCTTCTCTTTAGCATCAGATTTCTGCATGGGAGAAAACATGAATGGGTTAGTAGCTGCCCAGTGAAGACTGCCCCCAACAGACAGGATTCTTATACCTGGGATCTCCTAAGTGCTAATCCACAGGATCCCAGTGGCCCAGGTATCCATCCTCCCTTCTGTCCATGTAGCAATATGTGCCAGGGGAACTTCCTGAGGCTGCCTAAAGGGCTTAAAATGTAGCAAGCACTTGAAATTTCATGGATTTTTATGAAGTTTACATGAATGCTGGCAAACAAGTTTCATGGAACTACCTAGAATTAGCAGAACATTGAAAATATCATATATCCAAATCTGAGCTCCTGAGATTCCAAACTACCACTACCTACCCACTCCCACCAAACCTGCTCTCCCCACAGACTTCATCTCAGTAGAACACAACTCCATCCTTCTGTTTACTCATCCCATGAAATTGGATTCATCTTCGATTACTCTCTTTCTCTTATACCCCACATCTGATCTGACTGGAAATTCCACTGATTCCACTTTTATTTATTTATTTTAGTTTTTTAAAAGATTTTATTTATTTATTTCAGAGAGAGAAAGAGGGAAAGCATGTGCCCAGGTGAGTGGGGGTGAGGGAGAGGGAGAAGCAGACTCCCCTCTGAGCAGACTCCACATTGAGCAGGGAGCCAATGCAGACCTGAGCTTCATTCCACATGACCCAAGCTGGAGGCCGATGCTTAACCAACTGAGTCATCTAGGTGCCCCCCACTGACTTCACTTTCAAAATATCTATAGACTTAGACTTCTCACAGTTTGCACCATTATCACAATGGTCCAAACTGTTATCACCTCCAGTCTGAATTTATTACGGTAGGCTCCTAACTGGTCTCCATCCCTCCACCCTTGCTTTCTGCCTGCACACATCTCTCCACCAGTCTAGTCTCAACACAGCAGCCAGAATGGTCCTTTTAAACATTGGTCAGATCAAATCACTCCTCTGTTCAAAATTCAGTAGGTCCTCATGTCTCTTAGAGAAAACCAAAGACTTTACACAGCCCACACTATTGACATGATGTGGCCTCCCCACTCCTCTCCACCACCCTCACTCTTGCTCACCCTGTGCCGGCCCCACTGGCCTCTTTGATGTCTGGAACATGCCAAACATGCCCTCATTTCCGGCCTTTACACTGACTTGTCCCTCATTCTGGAACACTCCTCCCCCTAAAATGCAGAGGGCTAACTGCCTCAGCCACTCCAGGATTGTGCTCAGATGTCATCTTCTCACACCTTCTTAAAATCCCCCCAGCACTCCCAATCCCCACACTTTCCCCATGTGACATTTTGTAACATACTATAACATTTTCTTTTTATGTTTTGGGGGTGGGGGTTGGCGGGTTTTTTTGATTTGGGTTTATTTTTCTTTTTGGTTTCTTTCCCCCTGGTAAGATGAAAGCTCTGTAAGGAAACCTAGACCAGTCTCTGAAACTTGTAGATGCTCAATCAGTATATGTTGATGAACACCTGATGTACAGAATAACCGAAGCAGTATGCTGAGCTTATTAATTTAGAAAAGATCAAGCACTGTGAAAATTCACGTGTGGTTTGGGATTGGGTGTAATGGGTTAAAAAAATATATATGATTTTTCAAAGTAAACTCTTCTCTTTTTTTCCTACTATCTAACTTCTAATCACCAGTCTGTGCTGATAGCAATTTATATACAGATCCTGGTGTGTTAGTTCCATAAGTAAGTGCAAGCTAGTTAGTCCATCAGCTTATAGACAGATCGCTATCATACAGGGCAGAACAAAAAGGTAAGGTTCTCATTCTCAAGGACCTTACATGCAGCATGCTTGAAAAACTATTCCACTGTACTCAAATGAAAGAAATGTCACATTGCTGTTTATTTTTTTCTCTCTCTAAATCAAATTAAATCTGCTCTACTCCCTGTGAACCAAGCTCAGGCTGAAATCTTCTGCTATGGGCCCCAAGGTCACCACTTTTAGTGTGTGGCCACCCTGACTCCCCCCCGTCAGTGGTCCCACTAATCCCCAGGGTGCTCTGATAGAGTGTGGCACAAGAGTGTTACAGAACTGTGCCACACTCTATCCGGGGCCGAAACCCATCCTGGCACCCCTGCCAGTGATAGGTGGGGCCACCTAAGCCACTTCAGGCTTGTCTGCCATCCTGGAGAGTCCTTTCCGTGCTCCTTGAGCACCTGAGCTGCCTCAGATTCCATTTGTTCTTCTCCTTCCTGGAAGGTTTCCTTTCAAATTTTATTTTAATCCCAAACATCTGAATGTTTTGCAGTGTCTAGGGGGGCACAGTTCTGTGACACTCTTGGATTTTTCTACCACTAACCATCCTTCCTAAATTTTTGGAAAGCTCACCCTTTGTAGGGTTACCTCTTTAAAAAAAAAAAAAAAAAGTGTCAATCTCGAGTCCCTCCTTCTTAATTATCCTGAAACCCCAGAGGTTTGTTTGGCAGGTGGGGTGGAGGTGGAGAGTTCTTTAGGACACAAAGAATCAGACTCTAATTTATCTCTTTACCTGATATAATACATCTGGTAAGACAAAACAGCTCCAGAATGATTACAAGAGAAATGATAAAATAGTTTCTAAATTGAATGCATAAATTCTCAGACAATGTAAAATAAAGATTGATCCAATGGGCTAGAATTTATCAGAGAAGTGTTCCTGGAAGAAGTAGATTTTGAATCTATCCTAGAACAGGGGGAGGAAGACTGAAATTTTCCAATAAAGGCAGAGGATTTCGTTTTTGGTGCACACTAGGGGAAAGATGGGGAGGACACCAAGTCCGGAAATAGTGAGTCACAAGCTGAGGAGAAGAGTTAGAGGATCAGGATGTAGGATAGCACACTCAGAGGGGGGATTCTTCACCATGGCAGAGCAGCAAGTCTCTGGTGTGGCAGACAGCTGGGAATCTGAGCACATTAAGCATGACTCAAGACTAGTTTAGATTCTGGGAAGAGAAAGAGGGGAATAAAAATGCACTCACAAAGCCTCAGTGAAGGATGACCCACAAAAAAGGAAGGGACCAAATACGGCAATGAAGAATCCCAAGTGTGGTATTGGGTATGTACTTCATTCCAACTGAAGCATAAATTTGCTACCGTATTGTATTTCCCGGAGCTACTTCAGTCACTGGGCTCATCAAATCCAATTTCTCCTCTTGGAGGTAAAAAATGTGAAGCCACAGAGACTCGCTAACATAGAGAAACTTGAGGTTGTCTATCCTTGTTCTCTGAGATGGTGCTCAACTTTGTAGCACTTCCATCTACCTGAAGAGCTCGAAACCCTTACAAAGACCCAGAGCATTCATGTCACAGAGGGCATACTTCTAGCAAAAAGGAAGAGCTTTTAACAAACAACAGGAATGCTGTCCCCTTCGATAGTTTCAAAGCTACTTTCACTATGACTTCCAATTTGTGGTATATACTGGGTACCTGCTGCTAGCACTCAGGCATACATCTTCCACTGTTACTAAGATTTGTCGAATCTTTATCCTTTCGGGTAGGTGATGGTGTGAAATAGCTAAAGTGCTTTAGTTCTAGCTCTAGTGACTCAAGTGTGTGATTAGACTGGAGACAATGCCATTTTTATTTAAGTAAATAGATTGTACATCCTCAAGAGAACATGTTTAATAGTCACAAAAAGTGAAATACCATGATGTGTAAGACAGCAAGCCATTAATTTGATTTGAGGGACAGGGAAAGGGTTCACAGGAAAAGGAGTGTTTTTGCTGGTGGCTAGGGGATGAATAGAATCAATAAGCAAAGAAAGAATGAAAAAAACATTCCAAACTCAGTAAGAATAACAGAGTCACAGCCATGTGAAAGTGCAGGGTGAGTTCAAGCAATAGTAAACAGTTCTGCGGTTAGAGCAACGGGCACTTGGGAGATGGCAGTGGAAGATGAAACCAGATGATGGAGGACTGTAAATGTCAGACTTGGGATTACAGGACACCCAGAAGAGCACGTTCAGTCATGTCTGGAACAATGAAAGGCTTGCTGGAATAAATGGGTACCTTCCTGAGATGAGTTCTTTGAAGGACTGCGCTCACTGCAACGCTCAAGCCCCAGGGCCGTTGAAACACGAATCAGTCCTCCTTACTTGATAATCACATCTGATATGACTATGTCTCAGTAGAGGAAAAATAAGCAGTGATTAGGTAAGAAATCAGGCTTCAGAGCACGAAATGAGTCATCAGCAGACCCACAACTGAGGAGGAGATTCGGTCCTGCTGGGCTGTGAGGTTAAGGAGTATAAAGATAAACTCTGCCAGGACGCCCCCTTGAGAAAAATCTGTTTCTTCCTCAGAGTAATGACAGAGGTCTCTTCTGGAGTCAGGAGTCCCAGTAGATGAGGTGGCAAGAATGGAGGTGCACAGACTGAGTTTGGGAAGAGCCCAGTGTAGTAAAGTACTGAGGCACGAGTCCGAGAAATAGAGCAGGAAGTTGAGTTTGTTCTCTAGCACTGAGATGAGATGCAAGTGATGAGAGTACTGGAGGGAGATGGCAGCTGGCTCAGCCGAGGGGCACCCACGATGTACCCCGAGGGCTCAGGATAGAGCACCCCTAGATGCACAATTCATTCTGAATGTCACCAGCTCATGGCCTAAGGCTACCAAAATTATTCCTGTGAGAAGTGCCCCCCCCAAGAGTGGCTCTCAAACTTGGGATATACCAGAATGATCTGGAAGTTTTGTCAAAACACAGATTTCTTGGCCCCACCCCCAGAGTTTCTGACTCAGTAGGTGTGGGATAGTCTGAGGAATTTCATTTTCTAAGGAATTCCCATTAGTGCTGATGCTCTAGTCTGAGAAAGACTGATCTAGAACTTGATGGGCCAGAGCACTCAGGTAAAGCTCTCAGTAGTTGAACCTAAGAGGAACTGGAAAAGGTAGGATTTGATCAATTCTTTCTTGAACTACCTGAAGGGGTTTTGTATGCTCAGGAGACTGATAACTGTCAAAAGAGAAACAACTGAGTGACAATGTAATAAAAAGAAGAAATAGGAAGGCTGGTTTAAAGGATTTCAAGAAGGAATCTGGCCATTTGCCCAGAATGTTGGAGGAGGAAGGAACTGTATCACTGGCGGGTCACTGATAGCTACTGCTCTCTGTCACCTAGAATCATCTCTGGAGCTTTCCAAAAACACCAGGCCCTGGGCCCCATGCCCAGGTAAATTAAATCAGAATCTTCGCAGGTAGGGCTCCAACCCTGGAAGTTTCTGAAAACTCCAGATGATTCTAACAGCAGTAAGGGCTAAGAGCCACCAGTCTAAGGAAAATCTGATCCAGTTTAAAGGGGAAACAAAAACCTTATAGGGGATCTATGGAATGAGGAGTCCATCTCCAGTTAACACCTGGCAAAATTTCCCTTTTTTTTTTTTTTTTTTTTTGCAAGATTTCTAACCTGACCAATTCTCATACTCTTATTCTATCCTTCCCAGATGTTCAAATCCCTTTTACTGTTGATATGCCCAGTACCTGAGCAGTTTCTTTGCTGTGCTCCCCCACCGTTTGCTAACTGTGGATCACCTTGATGGTTTATGGCAGCCAAATAGCATACAGCTGAAAACACTCACCAAGCTGTTCTCCTCAAGTTTGTTTCCTCCCATCTCTCAGAGGCCTGACACAGAGAGCAGGTTCAAATGGCATTTGTCTCCACAGAGCCACAAGTCCATGAATCATTTTTTATGAAATCAAAATGTAGGTTTAAGAGTCCTGAAATGCCCTAGTGGAAAGGAAGATTTATAGATAAGCTAGTCAAATATTTTATAGATAGATAATCTCAGTACAGTGAAATTTCAATTAAATTCCAACATATAAAATAGATTTTAAAAGAAGCACTGTGGGACAGTGTGTATGTTGTTATTTGTGTTAATAAAAGGAAGGCAGAAAAAAAATAATAGAAAAAAATAAAATAAAAGGAAGGCAATGGGGCAATGGTGGGGAGGGAGGAGGCTACCTTTAGAACGATAGACCAGAAATGGTGACAATGGTTTCCTTTTAGGTGGAGATTTGGAGACAAGTTAGTAAAGAGACTTTTCACTACATACTGTCTTGCACCCTTTGAATTCTGAAACATGGACATGGATCACCTATTTCAAATTAAATTTTTTAGTAATTAATTTTTTGTAGCAGAGCGCTTCTATTCGAAGCAGGCTGGACTTCACTTCACTTTTCCACCTCTCCCCCTTAGCCTAAATCCCTCCCCAGACAAAGACCTATTAGAATTTCTAATCCTATGAAGTTCCTCAGAGGATGCCTCTATGGGATCTGGCTGGAGACCTACTGAACTTTTCCACCCTACATTTCTTAGCAGCCAGAACTGATGCTTGGAGAGGCCAAATAACTGGCTCGAAGTCACACAACAAAGGAATCTAAATCTCCTGATCCTTTCCTTTTTTCTCCTGATTCTTTTTTCCATGCCTTCTCAGATATGTAGTCCCTTCTGTGTAGCGTCTTAGATACTCATTGAGCCTCTGCAACTATGCCAAAGAAATACCATTATACAAGCACACATCAGCGGCAGAGGAAATGTATTGACCAGACACCAAATAAATACCAAACCTTCACTATCACAGTAGTGATATGACAATAATCCTCCCCATTTGTGAGACTTCACGTTATTAACCACCACATAATATAAAGGATTATGTCGTTTATTTGGGTATTTTGTAACATGAGTCACAAGACAAACATTTGGAAGATAAAAGCGCCATATATAGAAAGCAACTTCACTGTTTTTGTTGATGCTGGCACAGCCCCAATGACCACTAGGTGGCAGTAGTGTCCTAACAACGTAGAGCAGTAGGTCTAGCGCTCTAAGTGAAACTGCATTCATATCTCACAGCTGACCCACCTGGCTATGCGGCCTTGAGACCCATAGAGAATTACTAGTAGAAATTCCAAACAATTCTCCACTCTCCTGATAAACTGTGTCCTCTTTTGTAACATCCAAGAATGTTTCAGCTGATGTCACAAAGCAGGCTCAAACCAGCGCCCTTAGGCAGAACCTGGTCAGCAGCCATGTGTTTGCCTTGGTCAGTGTTTGGTTTTGTTGTTTTGTCTTCATCCAAAATGAGTTTAGGTGGAGCAGGTTATCTCCACTTTGCCAGATCTCCCACCATCCTTTAATGTCTTATTAAAGATATATAAAACTCCCCCATATTTTTGGATGGCCCCTGAAGCCATGTGAGTTTGGGATCTCTGCTAAAATGTCCTTCTTAAATAAACAATTAATTCCACATTTGCAATCTAACTGGTCTACTCAACTATTTTGTGCTGCCTCACGTCCTTCTTTTCTTATGTCATCTCTCTATCTGCAGTGTTCTTTTCCACAGCATGTCTTTTTATTTAATTCTTCTCATTCTTGAAGGCCCAGATTAAAGGTCACCTTCTTTTTTCCCAAACAAGTATGGATTAGAAAAAAGTATTGTACAGAATATCTTTTAAAATATATATTTTTTATATAAGTATAAGAAAAATTAAAACTATTGCCTCCTTAATACGCTAAGAGGATATATTGTGGGGTTCAGTATAAGCTCTGGAATCAGATACCCCTAACAAGCTGGAGTGACTGAGCAAGTTACTTCACCTACTAATATTAAGATAATAATAGCACCTACTTAAGAAGATTTGGGGGTTTTTTTTGAATTTTTAGTTTGAAATAACTTTAGAATTACGGGAAAGTTGCAAAAATTGTTTGGAGTTTCTACACATCCTTTATCCAGCTTCTCCTGAGGTTAATATCTTACATAAACATAGTCCAAAGATCAAAACCAAGAATTGACATTGGTGCAATACTGTTAACTAAATCTACAGACCTTATTTGAATTTCACCAGTTTTCCAGATATGGCATTGGGCCCCTCTCCATGAATCGTATCTGAAGGTATGTGATATCAATATGTCTATTGATGAGGTTAACTTTGATAGCCTGGATTTGGTGGTGTGCGGGGGGCTTTTCCACTCTAAATTTACTATTCTTCCTTTTGTAATTAATAAACTTGTTGTAGGGAGATACTGTGAGACTATGTGAATATCCTGTTTCTCATCATACTGTCACCCACTAATTATAGCATCCATCAGTGGTTCTTATCTGCAACAATTATTACTACGGTGTTTGCCCAATGGCAATCTTCTATTTCTCTCATTCTTTCTGCATATGTTAAGTGGAATTCTACCACAAGGAAAAACTGTTTCTCCCTGTGCCCCACTTATTTATCTAGGGGGTGGAGGGGGGGGCAGGATGAGAATGAAATGAAGTAAGACCGCAAAATTCAGTAAGTGTGAGCCACTCCTAATGTTATTTTGAGACAACGTGAAAGCTCTATGATTAATATGGCCATTTTCTGGTTGGGAATGAGTACTTCTAAAATGTTTAAGGATATTCCAAAACAGGGATGCCTGGGTGGCTCAGTCCCTTGAGGGTCTGGCTGCTAATCCAGTCATGGTCCCAGAGTCCTGGGATCGAGTCCTGCATCGGGCTCCCTGCTCAGTGGGGAGTCTCCTTCTCCTTCTGCAGGCTCCTCCCCCTGCTTGTGCCCTCTCTTTCTCTCTCTGACAAATAATTTTTTTTAAGGATATTCCAAAATAGTCTACTGTATTCGACTGCGAGGTGCTGCAACAAAATACCACAGACTGGAAGACTTACCCAACAGAAAGTGAGTTCCTCACAGTTCTGGAGGCTGGAAGTCTAAGACCAAGGAGTCAGCACGTTTGGCTGTTTCCCAGGCCTCTCTCTTTGGCTTGCAGATGGCCGCCTTCTCCCTACGTCCTTCCCTCTGTGGGCATCCCCCCGTGGTCTCTTTCTGTGTCCAAGGTTCCTCTTCTTGGAAGACCACTAGTCAGATCGGATTATGACCCTCCCGGAGTGTCTCATTTTCACTTAATCACCTCCTGAAAAAGCTTTTGTCTCCGATTATGGGCGCGTTCCGAGGTGCTGGCGTTAGGGCTTCGACGTATAAATCGCATGCGGAACACAGTTCAGCCCCTAATACTTCCTTCCTTCCTTCCAAGGACAATTGTGACGAAATAACTTGACCTGCGCGCGTGCTTTCAGAACTGGAAAGCCCAGAACGCACGTAGAGCGTGACGTAGACGTCCCCGCGGCTACGTCCCCGCGGCTACGTCACCTCGGCTACGACACAGCGGCTACGTCACGGCGCATACGCCTCACGCACAAATCGCTTCCGCGTCCTCACACAAGGTCACGGGCACTGGCTGTGACCGTCCTTTCATGGCGGTCTCGGAACCCTGGAAGGCGAACTGCAGCCCAGCTGCCTCTGCCTCATCACACGTTCGTTCGCCTTGATTGGCAGCCACAATGAGTGTGTTTTGGGTTTTTTGTCATCCTGGGGCTTGGGGCTTCTAGTGGCTCCCTTCGGGCCGTGCCTGCTGCCTCCGAGAGGAAGGCTGCCCGCGAGCCTGCCAGCACAGCGCCCGAGGTCTCCATCCACCAGCTGCATCGCCTTGGGCGAGGCCCTTCAGTGCTGCACTCCGTCTCAATCCCGCAGCTGAGATAAGGGATAACAACCGGGGGCACCTGGGTGGCTCAGTGGGTTAAGGCCTCTGCCTTTGGCTCAGGTCACGATCCCAGGATCCTGGGCTCGAGCCCCACATCAGGCTCCCTGCTCTGCAGAGAGCCTGCTTCCTCCTCTCTCTCTGCCTGCCTCTCTGCCTACTTGTGATCTCTGTCTGTCAAATAAATAAATAAAATCTTTTTTAAAAAAAAAGGGGGGGGGGATAACGACCCTCACACGCCAGCAAGGAGGATGAATGGGTTAATCTTGACAGAGCATTTGGAGAACGCAAAATGGACAAATTCCTATTCATGGCTTTCGAGAACCAGCATCAGACGAAACACCTGCTAGGAAGCTAATCCTTTTATATGATGTTTTCTTGAAGGAGGCACTTTGCCGATTTTAATAAATCTTAGCCTCCCAGAAGTGGGAAAAGGGCACACACGTTACTCTGTCTGTAAAAGTGAAAAATGGGGGAATGAACTCTTTCCACTGAAGGTTTTGCTTATCGGAGGCTAACAGAGGCCAGCAGAAGCTGCGACCCTGGTCTGCCCTGCCTGCCTTGGATAAGGGAAGAGAACCAGGGAATGCCCCCCCCCCCAGGGCTGCTAGGGCTGTTATTTTTTCAGCCTCTGACATCCTCGCCCTCCACAGCCTCCACACACTCTGAGAGTGTGGGAGGAGGAATGGATATAGTGAACTGCTGCCTCCACCAGCTTGCCAAGCTCACCAGGATAACAGTAGCCATTCCTTGCTTAAAAATCATGCTTTGAAGCTATACAGAATTAAGAGTACTTTGACAGCCTGAGAAAAGTCTTTTTTTTTTTTTTTTTTTTCCAAACCGGCCACTTCCGGAACATACCAAGGTAGTCTCTCTGTAGGAACAGTCTTTGTTTACTGTATTGTATTCCCTCTTTGCAAAAATTAATCTCTCTACCTGTGACTTATCCCCTTTGAGCACCTACACAGTTTTGTGGGAAATGCTATCTCCCTGGCATTTCCTTATCTTTGTCGCCCCACTGCCAGGTAATTATCACTTCACGTGCAGCAGCAGCCTTCTAGAATCTCCTCCTAAATCATCCTACATACTCCCCATCTAGCTTTGCCTGTATCTCTCCTTCCTCTCCCCCTAGTCAAATCCTAAAATTAATACAAAGTCTTTCCAATCTCACCTATATTCCCGTATCCCCTATGATGTCCCTTGTAGCTACTGTGGCTTCTGATCAGACAGAAAGAGAGAATGTTTGCACGCACAACAGGCTCACAAGGAGAAAGGAGGACAACAGAGGCTACCCTACAAAATTGTGAAGTGAGCACATGGCCCTGTTTGGAGAACTCCATATAATTCAGTAAACTGGGACCTAAGGAGCAAGAAAGAGCTGTGGTGGGTACATGATGCCAGATCACAGAGCCCCAGGCCCCATATGGAGTTTGGACTTGATTAAGAGACAGTGGGAGAGGCACCTGGGTGGCTTCAAACCAGCCATTGAAGGTTTTAAGGAAGGAAGTACCACATACAAATTTATGTATTGGAAAGATTTCTCTGCAAGAGTGGAGAATGCATGGCAGGGAACAGCTAGCAGCAGGGAGATCAATCAGAGAAGCTATTGCAGTAATCCAAAGTTGACGACAGCGAGGAAGGAGATGTGATGGTAGCTTAGGTAACGTTCCTCAGGGTGTTGTACTTGAACCAGGGTTAAGCCTCTGCCTTCAGCTCAGGTCATGATCTCAGGGTCCTGGGATCAAGCCCTGCATCCGGCTCTCTGCTCAGCCGGGATCCTGCTTCCCCCTCTCTCTCTGCCTGGCTCTTTGCCTACTTGTGATCTCTCTCTCTGTGTCAAGTAAATAATTAAAATCTCAAAAAAAAAAAAAAAAAGAGAGAGAGAGAGAGAGACAGTGGGAGCCATTGAAGGTTTTAAGGAAGGAAGTACCACATGCAGATTTATGTACTGGAAAGATTTCTCTGCAGGAGTGGAGAATGCATGGCAGGGAACAGCTAGCAGCAGGGAGATCAGTCAGAGAAGCTATTGCAGTAATCCAAAGTTGACGACAGCAAGGAAGGAGATGTAATGGTAGCTTAGGTAACGTTCCTCAGGGTGTTGTACTTGAACCAGGGCCACTGTCTGGACCAGTGTCAGTCTTCTGACTATTTTTGGTGATTCACTATGAGATAAGGAATGTGTGCCAGAAAGTAAACCCAAGGCCATGCTGTGCTTCCTTCATCAAGAAAGCCTTATTGTAGTGGGGGGAAAGTGTCCATTGAACTAGAAGTGTGTTTAGTGAGGTAGTTGTTTGACATTTTCCATTCTGACCTGAGTGCCTTATCTTTGTGGAGCTGAAACAAACAGTTCGCAGACCAATACCATGAGTGGTGCTGACCCAAAGTATGTTCTGACCTAGTGACAATTTGGATCAAAGTGAAAAAGTTCAGTCATGATGCACTAGGAAAGGGTGAAAGACAATATACACTTACAAGAAAAACTAGTAACTCAAGGTGCGGAAGGGATGAGACACTGAAAGAGTGATACATGAACTCAATCTCGGAGGGCTCCAATTGAGAAGCTGGATGCTAGGATAGAAGGACTGAGGGCTTTTGAGTAAAGCAGAACAGAGTTCAAATCCCAACTCCATGACATACTGTGTAACATTGTTAGTTAGCTCACCTCTCTGAGCCTCTTTCCCTGTCTGTAGAATAGAGGAATTCCTACCTGCCTCACAAGAGATGTTTCCATGATAGAGCATGTGCCAGGGATTTGTAAACATCCCAGAGATCTGGTGTTGGCAGGATTTCTTTTTCCTTAACACCTGCAGTTTTTGGTCACACCACCTGGAAGAATGAAGAGGTAGACCAGATGATGAGTGGTAGGCAGCAAAGCAAGGTTTACTGAGTGATATTGAGCGAGAGCCCAAAGCTCCCAAAGAGGGAGAGGATGGATGAGAGGGATTGCCTTTGCTTCTAAATCTAGGGGATTTTATGAGAATGTTGGTGGGCTATTTTATCAGATTAAGCCTCCAGGTGCCTGTCGCTCAATTAGGTTGTTGCCCACGCGCTCATCTACCTATCAGGTAGTTGTCCCCGTGGGAAAGGGTGGCAGGGCTCCTTCCAGGGTGGTGTTTCATAGCCTCAGGGATTTAGGGAGCTGTGGCTGCTGCTACCCTATGGCGAAGCCAGCTGCAGGCCACCAGATCCAGCTCTTTGGTTAAATATCCCACTGGCTGTTGAGCTGGCCTCTGGGTCTGCATTACGATGCCAAGGCCATTTCCTTTCTTTCTGGCACATACAAGTTATAAGCCTCCCAGTAGGAAGACTTAAAGCTGGAGCAGTGAGTAAAGCCCGGAATAACAGGATGGGGTCTTTTTCCTTTGAAGGGTCGTTTTCCTCTTAGAACGGGAACCCCTTGTCCCTGCCTGCCTTTCTTCTGACTATCATCCATCATTGGCACATAATATGCACTTATGAAAATGCATTGAGGATCATAAAAGTAAAGCAGAAATGTTTACAAAAAAATAATAAAGAGAGAGAGAGAGAGTAGTGTGAATAAAGACAAAGTTGAGAGTATATAGGTATTAGCCTCTCCAGAAGAGCAAACTCTGTAAAAAGATAGTAAAATGCAGAGATCTGTCCCAGCAGAGTTGTAAAATCTTCTATTCTACTGCCATTCCTTCCTCAGACTTTTCTTCCTACCTCTAGCTCCAGTCCCATATTCTATAGCCCAGTTTTTGAGTCATCCTAAGGATCCATATCCAACCTCCATTCCTGTCTGATAACAGGGTTCTGTCTTGGTGCCTATTTTAGTACTATTTCAACCCTGTTCATGTTGAAGATACCTACCCAGTGCTCAAGCCCCTCTACTAGACCATCTGGGCTGCTCCTATCAATCCCCTCCCACAGAGATTCCCAGACTCCGCCATGGCTATTGCCATGTGCTTGAGGACACACAGAAGCCCATTGCCTCTTCCCTTGGACCCCTTTACCATTTGCCTGCAGGACTCCAATGCAATACTTCCACTGCCCTTGGGCACCAAACCAGTCAGATGAAAACTATCCCAGTAGCTGATGAGTCGGGCATTCCCCCACCCCATGTTAACTGCCTTGCCTGGAGTATAAAAATCCAGCTCCAGAACCTAGCCCTCACTACACATAGACGAGGTGGGGGTTGGGGAGGACAGTACTTTACATTTCTATGGCAATTTACGACTTACCAAAGCTGTTTTACCTTATCTCATTTGACCCACACACCAACTCAAGACAAAAAAAAAAGAATCAGTTCCCCTATTTTACAGATAGGGCAAGTGACTTCCAAGCCCAGGAGGAAGAGGCTTCCAGGCCTGCAGGACTTTGCATGCTAACACCAAAACAGCCCTGGGTGAACTGAGATAGTTAATCGCCCTGGGTCCCTGAGCTAGTAAGTGACAGAGCTGGGATTTGAACCCAGTGCATAGAGCCCAGTACTGTAGTAGCTGCATTTAAAAAATATTTGTTAAATGAATGATGCCCATTCTGTCTGCTTCCCATTGCATCATGTACCTCTCATAAACAGCATCCCCTGTAGACTAATACATACAGGTCTTATTTGCCTTCTTTCTTCCAGAAATGGCAATCAGAAGAAAAGGTAGGGCGGAAGCACTAATTTGCATGAGAAAAACATCTTTGCATTAACTCCCATGTAGGAATAAAAACCGATAGTAATAATTTCAACAAAGGAATTAATTAAGCAGAGTCTGTGATTATCTTAATAAGAGCTTTAAATCAAAAGTGATTGTGAATGGGCCACTAACCCAATCAATATACACACTCTGCCCCAGAATAATCAGAGCCGATTGCATATATGAATATTCAGTACATGTAAATTTTAAATCCTAGAATCAGATAATAACAGAGGCTTGTAAGAGACATGAAGTGTATCTCTAAAGTCAAGCCTAGCCTCACCAAAACCATCTTGGAAAAGATGACAATCTGTGCTCCTTTTAAAGAGAGGCCCAAGAGCTTCTTCAGGTGACACTTAACATTTAATCATCAAGGAAGGATGAGAGAGAGTGAGGGGATTTATGGAGGGTAGCTACCTAACTCAACATGGAAAAATCTTTCCTTTTCCCTTCATACATCAAGTAGCTCTCTGTCCCTCAGTAGCAAAAAACAAGAGAGAGGGAGATAAGCATTGTTACCCTAGGAGAGTCTGTGGTTGCATACTGTTTCTAGTGGTGACAATTAGGGAGAAGAGGGCAACGGTTTCCATGGCATCAACAAAAAGGTATCAAAATATGGCCCCTCTAGGACCAACACTAGTGTGGGACTTTGTGCAAATCACAAAAACTTAGTTCCTCCAGGGGGACCAGTTAGAACAAGGTGTCCCATCCTCAGAGTTGTCACTGACCCTCTCTACTGGTACACAGCTAGTTGAGACAGGGCCCAGTGGCAGCCGGAGGAACTTACCCACTGCCAGACTCTTGGGTGGAGCCCAAGTCACCACCCATTCAAGTCTCTGCCAGTTCAGGCTCCCCTCTGTTATCTAGGATAACTACTGTCCTCCAGGACTATATCCAGCCTTTTTTTTTCACCTATTTCTTTCATTCATGTATATCACCTTTTGGGATAAGTAATTCCCAAGACTCAGTCACATTATAGGACCTCCCTTGTATGCGCCCAGCGTTTACTTTTTTCACCACTTTACAATCTTTATATGCACTAAAAACCTTCTGAATATCCCTTATTCATTCACCAAGCATTTATGAGATACCTATAATGTCTCAGGCACAGTACTGAAATCAACAGTGGAACAGTTACGAGGGGCAGGAATTCTTGAGGCCTTAACCATTCCTGGAAGAGAGGACAGTATCACACAGTCAAGACAAAATGCCCAGATAACTACAAATTAGTTCAGAAGGGCTGCAGGCAGGAAGTCTTTAGGAGTTGGCAGACATGAACCTGGATAATTCGGTACTTTTCCAGGAAGTCTTCGCTGACTGATCCCTAGAAAAGCAATAGCTTCTATCTTCTCTCCTTGAATAAACATAAGGCAGTCAAGCTTCCTACCCTCCCTTTCCCATTTTCCAATGCCCAATGCTTTTCCACCTTCCCTGTTTGCATTTTCTTTTCCATCTGTCTTCTGTATATACCTATAAATTAATCCACATTAGTGTTTTCTGCCAGTAACCACTGGGAAGGGTGGAGTTGTCAGCGTTTCCTGTGACCCAGGAAGAAGAGAAAACAGAGGTTATCAGTTCTGGGCTATATCAAGCCACTGTGTGTTTCCTCAGAAGCCTGGTTAACCTATCTTACTGTAACATCAAATACCTGTCTCTCCTAAGTATACCCTGTTAACAGAGAGAAGAGAATCCCTAATACTCCCAAAGATGCTTTCCAGTGGCAGAAAGGGAGCTAAGAAGAGGACTGGCTTAATTCAGCCTGGGTTAAGAGCAATACAAACAACAGGAAGGGAGAGAGGTTGAGAAAGGCAACAAAGAAGGGGAAAGAGGCCCTATGGGAAGTGCTTCTTTCTGGCTTTGAGCACCGTCATGGGCACGACAGTCAAGTACCTGCTCCACCCACAGGCTCAGCAAGAATGTCTTGCCCCGGCCCTAACTGCCAACCTCAGCCAGTTAGGATAGGAATAGGATCTCATCCAACGGCTGTTAACCCACAGGCTGGACAGTGACCTGTGATGCAGCTCAGAACAGGGACAACAGTGATGATAATAACAGCTGGAATGCATTGCAGGTTTACAGTGTGTCCAGAAGATAGGTTATCTCATTTAAACCTCACAACATAGCTATGAGGTAGATACTATTATTAGCTCCCTTTTACAGAGACAGAACATATTTCAAGAGGTTTTATAAATCTCCCAGGATCAGAAGATTAAGTCAAATCCTGGTCCATCTGATTCCAGAACCAAGCTCTTGCTCACCTTCAGTATTGCCTTTCATTCACTTTTTTATGTATTCAACAAATACTACTGAGTGTTCACTATTAACCAAATGCTGTGATAAGTGCAGAGGTACAATAGAGGCCAAGAATAAAAATGTCCCTGAGGGCGCCTGGGTGGCAGAGTCTTGGTTTTGTTTTGTTTTTGCAATTGCACTGCTGAATACTCACCCCCCAAAATACAAGAACATTAACTCAAAGAGATATGTTCACCCTTGTGTTTATAGCAGCATTACTTACCATAGCCAAGACATGGAAGCAACCCAAGAGTCCATTGATTAATGAATGGATAAAGAATGTGTGATATATATAATGGGATATTATTCAGCCATAAAAAAGGAATGAAATCTCGCCATTCACAACACCATGGATGGAGCTAGAGTATTATGCTAAGTGAAACAAATCAGAGAAAGACGAATACCATATGATTTCATTCATATGTGGAAATTAAGAAACAAACAACAACAAAAAAAAAACACCCAAAGGGAAAAAATAAGAGAGATAGAAACAAAACAAGAAACAGACTCTTAATTATAGAGGACAAATTGATGGTTACCAGAGGGGTGGGGTGGTGGGGATGGGCTAAACAGGTGATGGGGATTAAGGAGTGCACTTGTCATGATGAGCACAGGGTAATTAATATATGGAAGTGTTGTACACCTGAAACTGATATAAAATGTATGTTATCTAACTGGAATTAAAATAAAAATTTTAAGAAAAGAGAGAATGGGAGCATGAAGTAATAGTTAATACTTAGAAGCATAGATTCCAGAAATAGCATGCCTGGCTTCAAATCCCTAATTTGCTGCTTGCTAGAGTTAAAAAAGGGACAACAGGCCTCAATGGAGTCACTTGGGCTAAGCCCAGGTCATCAAATCAAGACTTAACACTGAACTTAATTACACTTTCAACATCTCCCAGGAGTAGAATCTTAGAACAGCTAATCTGGAATTTCCTGGTCAGTACTGAGGTAATCTACCTGATAGATCTCTACCTTCTCCTAAAGGAAGATGACCTTGCCACAAACAGTCCATTTTTTGTTAATGACCTCCTTGTCCAATGTTACTCAGTCCTCAAAAAGAATGAAATCTTACCATTCGCAACAACATAGATGGAGCTAGAGTGTATTATGCTAAGTGAAATAGGTCAGAAAAAGACAAATACCATATGATTTCACTCATATGTGGCACTTAAGAAACAAAACAGATGAACATATGGGAGGGAGAGGGAAACAAACCATAAGAGACTCTTTTTTTTTTTTTTTTTTTTAGATTTTATTTGTTTATTTGACAGACAGAGATCACAAGTAGGCAGAGAGGCAGGCAGAGAGAGAGAGAGGAGGAAGCGGACTCCCTGCTGAGCAGAGAGCCCAATGTGGGACTCGATCCCAGGACCCTGAGATCATGACCTGAGCCGAAGGCAGCGGCTTAACCCACTGAGCCACCCAGGCGCCCCCATAAGAGACTCTTAAAGATAGAGAACAAACTGGGAATTGATGGGTGTGGGATGAGCTGAATGGGCCAGGAGAGTAGTTGTTATGATGAGCACTGGGTGCTGTATATAAGTGATAACTGAAACCAATATTGCACTATACACATTAACTAACTAGGATTTAAATAAAATTTTGAAAAGAAAAACAAATAGATAAAATTAATTAGCTTAACTTTTCTTTTTTAACAGATATGATGGCAGCAGTGGGATCCAAAAGCAACTTTCAACAGCTTTGGAGACAGGAAACACAGACATTGTACCCATGGACCGTTTGAGTTCTCTGTCTTTCTCACTGTTTCTGAGGGCCATAGGTTAGTTCCTCTGGGTTTGCAGTTCCGCTCTCCAGCATCACACTGCTGATTTAATTGGCTTTCCAGTCCAGGGCTTAGCAGGTGAGCTTGAACTAGCAGACAGTTCCACCTGGAACTTGAGACCCTTCACATGATTCAGTCCCTAGTTCTGCATTTGTTTGGAATCCCCATTTGTTAGAACCTGCTGGTTCAGTCCTTTCCCCAGTCCCTGGTTCAGTGTTGGAAATTGCTGGTGATACACACAAGGCTTTCTACTAGTCAGCCTGCAGTAATATCTGTGGTTACTGCTGAGATGTTAATGGGAACGTGTTTATCTCTCTTGTTTTGTATAGGTAAAGGCTATTTTTTTTTAAATTAACATATAATGTATTATTTGCTCCAGGGGTACAGATCTGTGAATCATCAGTCTTACACACGTCACACCATTCATCATAGCACATACCCTCCCCAATGTTCATAACCCAACCACCCTCTCCCTACCTCCCTACCCCCGGCAACCCTTAGTTTGTTTTGTGAGATTAAGAGTCTCTTATGGTTCCTCTCCCTCTTGATCCCATCTTGTTTCATTTTTTTCCTTCTCTACCCCCCAAACTCTCCACTCTGCCTCTCAAATTCCTTCTATCAGGGAGATCATATGATAATTGTCTTTCTCTGATTGACTTATTTCACTCAGCAGAATACCCTCTAATTCCATCCATGTCATTGCAAATGGCAAGATTTCATTTCTTTTGGTGGCTGCATAGTATTCCATTGTATATATATATATACCACATCTTCTTTATCCCTTCATCTGTTGATTGACATCTAGGTTCTTTCCATAGTTTGGCTATAATAGACATTGCTGCTATAAACATTCAGGTGCACAAGCCCGGTAAAGGCTATTGTTAAAGGGAATCTTGGAAGCCAAAAGCCACAAATTGGTGGGCACAGGTCAAACACTTAGAGGCTATTAGAGCACTCACCACCCAACTCTAAGACTCCTGTGTTAGGATAAGTTGGTCACAGAATAGGTTAGATTGACACTAGGTCACCCAACAACTTCAAGAAATTTCCATGCAGTGAGGTAAAGTGTAAAAGACCACACAATCCCCAGCCCAGTGGCACATCCCTCTTGGGAATTAGCTTGGCTCCAGAAGACCCAAAGGCTTAGCTAAAAAAAATCGGATCCTTAAATTCCAAAGAGTTGAGCATGCCACTTTCCATCACACCTGCTTATTTTATGTCTAAGAACTATGATCCTGGAAGCTATAAATATCTACAAAAGTGGCAAAATCTTATTAAATTTGTGTACTAAAAACTTGGCTTATTGTCTGGTTAGGGGCCCCAGTAAATGGATGGAAAGAAATGTGGTCACACACCCCCATTTGCAGGTAGATATGTGTGCACAGAAATGTGGGTCAAACTCCAATCCTGGCTTTTTAAGGATCCTACCAAACCACTGCCAGCCCTCAGGGAAATTACAGCCTGGAATGACAACGGTCATTATGGAGAACATTTCAGTTAGATAAGATTATTCATTTAAGCAGTACACTTTAAAGCAAGGGCTCCCAAATCAAGCAGAATGGGATACAGAAGTTTCCAAAAGGCTTCAAGACTCCAAGCACCTCCATTGAAAAAGTCATTACAAAAAGCTAATGAAAAAATTAAAGACATAAACGGTCCCTGAAACAGAAGACGATAGGATGAATACAACTCCTACTCCTTCTATTTTTCTTTGTTCAGGCACTCATTTCTAGCAACCCTCTGTCTGAATTGTCTTTCCACTCTGAAGAGACTACAATGGCCATTAACAAAAGCTTACCAAGTTACTTAGAGGCACCTCCATAGCTACCCTTGAAGGAGACCCCCGTATGGGCCCCTCGCAGGGCTGATGGGATTCTGAGGGGTCTCCTGCTAAATAGCCAAGGGAAGCTAAAATGAAAATTAATAAAAATCCTCACCAAGTCCTGGTACTTAGGTCCTAAGCTTACTTAGGCTTACACTCTTCACTTCAAACCCCACTCTGACCCTGTGGATGGGACCCAGGGAATACTTCCTTTGTGGAAGGATTTACTAAAATATTCCAAAGCCAAGTTCTAAATCCAGAACATAGAAATCTTTTGATTTCCATCTTAGTTGGAAATCTTCTGATAGAAAAAGCAAATTGACAAAAATGTGATGGGATGATTGGATGGCAGATCAGTCCCTTGATGTCATTTGGGCACAACCCAATTCTTTGACAAATTAAAAGCAACTTTCTTTATTTTACAGTCTGTAAAACCAGAAATGTGGCTCCAGAAGCTATTTAAAGTCTACCTACCTTTTTATTAATCCCCAAACCTCCCTTATTCCTCTTAAAAGACTTGTAACGTACTATAAAAAGCTTGGCCTTCAGGAACAGAAGTCCTTCTTAGAAAAACTTATATTCTGTCCCTTTGCTTTTGAGATGTAAATGTTCTACCTGATCATCTCCCAGAACTCTTTTTTTCTAATCTCCCAGAACCCTTATCTAGGCTCTCTCTTTGACAAAGAAAGAAGGAAAGAAAGAAAGAAAGAAAGAAAAAGGGAGGGAGGGAAGGAAGAAAAGGAAATTGAAACTTCAAGGAGGTAATTCTTTTTTTTTTTTTAAAGATTTTATTTATTTATTTGACAGACAGAGATCACAAGTAGGCAGAGAGGCAGGCAGAGAGAGAGAGAGAGGGAAGCAGGCTTCCTGCGGAGCAGGGAGCCTGATGCGGGGCTCGATCCCAGGACCCTGAGATCATGACCTGAGCCGAAGGCAGCAGCCTAAACCACTGAGCCACCCAGGCGCCCCAAGGAGGTAATTCTTAACAAGGGGAAAAAAAGGTGGAGAATATTTAAAAGTAGATGAATAAAAAGTTGTGTTTTCTCCACAAATGTTAGTAAAATTCTGTAGCCATCAAAGCAGGCAAACTTAAGTTATTCCATCTACCAAAACACAATTTGGATTCAACATATATTACAACTAGTGACTTTTGTATTATTGTACCTTATTCATGGATGACTGAAATTTAATTATGGATTTTAAGGTCTTTTTCTGCATCTATCTGTATGTTTATGCATGTGTGTGTGTGTCTATGTCTGTGATATATATGTGTATGTGTTATATATACATAAATGTTGTTATATACATAAACAATTGTGTTTACATATATGTTTAAAAATATATGCTGCATTCCCACCAGCCATAATTGTAAGGGCCTATTTAGCCAGAGCGGCCCTATCTCGGTTGAACAACCATTTTGTTGTTTATGCAGTAAAACTTAAATTGACCCTGTCCCCCTCAGGGCAACTTATTTAAAAGCAAATTCAGGAAAACAGCCCAGGTAACAAAGCCCAAATACAAGGGTGGGTCAGGGAAGGTAGAGATAACAGCCTGAATGCAGGGATGAGTCCGGTCAGGTGGAGACACCCAATCAGTAGAGCCCACATACTGTCTCCCTAGCTACCGAGGAGTGTGGGCCCTGCCTTTTGGGCGCCAATTCTCACCAAGGTGATAAGCTAGTTCAAATGTCTACTATAGGGTAAATTGTAATTCAATTGGTCACTTATGTGTGACGTAGCATGACTGTGCAGCTTTCTCTGTGTGTTACAATCTCATTCGCCACCTGTGTGTGGCCAGGCCCAACCACATGGTCTTTGCTCTATAAAAGTTAGTCTGTGAGGCAGGAGGGGTCCCGCTCTCTGTAAGAGGCATGGCTTCCCACCAGTCAGTTTGATTCTCGATGCTTGGCACGAAAAAAAGCTTTGCTTGACCTTCGCTTTGTATCAGTCTCACTCCTTTAATCACAGACCATTACTGGGGGACCCGACATTGGGGACCCAACATAATTAGTCTTCCATTCCTGAAGGGACATTTGGGTGGTGTATCACACTGTCTACCATAGGAGTGCTCTTGAAAACAATATGTGTGAGGAAGGAAGAAGGGGAAGCATGAGTAGGCAGAGGGAGAATTTGAACTGTGATACAGTTGCTAACAGTCTTCCTCCAGTTTTATAGGGAACTCTGGAACTGGCATGACCCTTCAGAGTTGTCCTGAACAGAGGCCTTTGTACCCTTGCTTCAACTAGCATTAAATGAAGACAGTTCTTGGGGAAAGGGTCGAATCTTGACCAGAGGACAGTACTCAATGAGGGAATGGACTGTGAGCTGCCAACAGACAACAGTGCAACTGGATGAATGAGTGCCTTCGTCCCAAAGGGAATAGCTGGGTGTTAGACCATAGTCTCCAGTAGGAGTGATCAGTATATAGATGATAAAGTTGGCCATGGACATGGATGGGATCACTGGGGAGAAAATGCAGAAAGTAAAGAGAATAGAACCCAGGACCTAGTCCTAAATCTATTAGAAGCCAGAGAGGGAGGGCTGGTAAAGAGAGGATAAAAGAGAAGCCAGAATTGTGGTGTCTAAATGGGATGTGTCCAATTGGCTGGGGGCCCCCCAAATGTGGGGTGACAATGGGATGGAAGTCAATGGTGAGAAAGATGAAAAAATTCTGAGGCAGAGTAAAGGAGATAGAAGTTTATTGAATACACCACAAGGGAGGAGTGGGCAAGACAGGAGAGAAGACACTGTCTGCACGGAGGCAGTGGGTGGGGGCTGTTTTTAAAGGGAGAAGAGGCGGCGGTATGGCTACATGTAGCATCTTACCTTTTTTGGTAACTGTGCCTAGTTATAAGTAGCACATTGGTTAGTGAGGGCCTATGGATATTTTGAAGCGAGGCACCTGCTGGGCCTGTCAGTCAGGTGGTCTCTGTAGGCCTTTTCTGCATTCCATTTCTCAAGACTGTTTGCCTGAAAGCAGCCTCTACGAGAATGGCAGAAGAAAACCCCGGCGAGCAAGGTGTCACTGAAATCAGGGATTAAGGATAGAATCGTTCCCCATGGGGAATGATGCAGAGAGGCTGACAAGAATAAGACACAGCCTGCCCATTGTCTTGTCAACAGAAAAGTCCTTGGTAACTTTGACCAAAGCTATTTTAGTGGCTGGTGGAGAGAGAGGCCAGATCAGGGTGTGATGAATGATGAAATGAAGTTCAGCAGGTGTAGATAACCCATGAATAAAACTTTTTTGAGATTTACTTAAAAGGGAACATAAAAACATGTGGGAGTAGTACCTGGAGGTAGGGAAGGGCTCAAACCTAGGATTTTGCGTCTGTTGTAGTTGTGCTCGCTTTTCAATCTGATAACTACTAGAATATGTTCGCACATGGAGGGAAGTTGTGGATGACGATGGAGAAAAGATAAGAGAAGGACAAGGGTCAGTGTCTAAAAAGCAGAAGCAATGGGTCCCAAGGCAGAATGGGAGCGACTAGCTTTTGGTAAGAGCAGGACCACGAGGAAAGAAGATGGGGAAAGATGTGGGCAGAATTATTGATTTGGAGGTAGCAGAATAAATAAATGCCCAAAGATGCCCTTTATTTTCTCAATGCAATATAATTGCCTTGATTGAGTAGGTAAATAACTGCTTGTGCACGGCAGTTCTGTTCCCACCCTAAAATATAATGGCCCCAGGCTCTGCTTCTCACATTAAACAGGAAGAGAAAAACAAGGTGTGGCTTTGCAGAACTAACAGCCGCTGGCATATGTTGCTTTGGTTCTTTGCCTTCTTTTATCTTCCACTTACAGTCAGGGGTGCCAACTTTCAGACTAGTAACAGAGGGTGGAGCTAAAGGTCAAAAGGTGATAAGATTTCAATCTGAACTCACTGGAGTGATCAGCTGTGCTTCCTCATTATAATTAGGAAATCCTGGAGTGACCTAGCCAGCAAGAACGCATCTGGGGAGACAGAAAGGGACAGAGGGAAAGGAGAAGGAAGAGTCATGTTGCAAGGAAGGGAGAGGCTCATATCTCTTCTCTGGGTCATTTCTTTAGTTCATATCTTTGCATATATTCATTTAAATGTGTGCACATTTGATCTCTGCTGTACCTCTTCTCTTTGAAGCTCTGTTGTTTTTATATTCTCTTCCCTGACTGGAGGGGATTTTATTGCATTTCTACATTAAGGTCTGTTGATTTCTAGACACAGTCAAGATAATCAACATTGTATCTTGCTATATTATAAAGCATACAAATATTAGTGGTAAAACAGATAAAATAAAACAACAAAAGTTATTTATTGGCACATAAATATAGTCCCAACATATTGTTTAATAACAAATGTAGGTTTTTAAAAGTGTAGATCAATAAGTAGATATGTATTCAAAGATACATATATGATTATATATGTACTTATATATATGTATATGTTATATATATATATATATATATATATATATATATATACCTTTAAATGCCTAATATTTATTAAGTGATTATTATATGCCAGCTATAATGTTAGCTCTGGGTTTTAAAAATAAAAGTGATATTTTAATTTAAAAATTTCATCAGTAGTTATTTATTTTTCTATATGCACTACTTTTGTAAAATTTTAAAGTCAAGGGGTGCCTGGGTGGCTCAGAGGGTTAAGCCTCAGCCTTCGGCTTGGGTCATGATCTCAGGGTCTTGGGAATAGAGCCCCGCATCGGGCTTTCTGCTCAGTGGAGACCCTGCTTCCTCCTGTCTCTCTGACTGCCTCTCTGCCTACTTGTGATCTCTGTCTATCAAATAGATAAATGAAATCTTTAAAAAAAAAATCTTTTTAAAGTCAATTTTAGAGCTACTATCAGGTCCCTGCTAAACCCTGTCATTTACATACAGATTCCATGATTCCTCCTCCCATGTGCAACCTATAATTGTATCAGATATGAGGTTGGAGAATTCTTTCTTCTGCTCTCCTCTGACTTTTCTCTGTTCTTTGTAACATTTGCTGGGTCCAAGTTTGGAATGTCTTGTAGAGCTGAGTATCTTCTGGGCTCTGTAAATCACTAATAACAAATTTCATGTGTTAAGCAACATTAGCTTAATCTAATTTCTGTTCTCTTCTCTAGGAAACTCTCTGATTTTTGAAAAGCCTATGCATGGGTCCCTGTTACTTCAGTGTTTGGGGCTTTGACTGAATGACAGAAGCAGTTCCATCCTATGACTGCCTTCTTGCTATTTATCAGAAAAAGGGCAGTAAATGCCTCCTCATGCCCTTAACAGTCTCATTTTTCACTCTATCTCTGTTGCATCTTTTCATAGAATGAGAAAGAAAACTTGACTCTTTCTCATAAAGTCTGGGCACAAGAAGAGAGATGGTAAATATGTGCTCAGATGAACTAGCTGTATTTTTGTATCAGATGTCAGTCATGTTCCAATCAGGAAAACTTACGCTGGAAACCAAATAACCAAGTGCCTTTTAACACTAGTCTCTGTGTTCTAAACATTTTGTTCCCTCTTAAAGAGTTTGCTTGCCTCCTAAATTCTGATAGCCAAATGACAGTTAAGCCTGCTGATAATGACAGGCATATTGTTAAAAATTGCTGGAAATCTTTTTCCCTATTTCTCTCTCTTGAGGTTGGAACTTATCTGAATATTGGCATCCCACATTTCCTTATTAAACTTCTCTATTTCCTTTGGAGATCACAACTGAAAGAGCTGGCAAAACCTCTCATAGGTGCTATTTTAAATAGTAGCAGGGGCGGGTGGGGGTTGGTGTGATAAAGAGATAGTAGGACCATTCCTTATTCCTATTAGAAAAGAATGGGCTTGGGCACCTGGGTGGCTCAGTGGGTTAAAGCCTCTGCCTTCGGCTCAGGTCATGATCCCAGGGTCCTGGGATAGAGCCCCGCATCAGGCTCTCTGCTCAACAGGGAGCCTGCTTCTTCCTCTCTGCCTGCCTCTCTGCCTACTTGTGATCTCTGTCTGTCAAATAATCAATAAAATCTTTAAAAAAAAAAAAAGAATGGGCCAGAGAACCACTAGAATCATGTTTCCTGGTTTGTCCTGCAGGCTTTTTGACCACTCTATTGGCCAGTCTTCTTTACACTGTGCTACTTTGTCATAGTTTCCAGGGAGTATTTTCCTGAATGATTATGCTTATTTTACTTAAAGGAAAAAGTCTAAGACTTTTATAAGTCTAAACTGTTCTTTTTGGAAGCTACTTCTTGAATAAGACCCTAATTTGAATTAAAAAGAAGGAAAAGTAAAAGTATAAGAAAACACAGTTAGAGGCTAAATTATTGTTTTAATTCCTAGCTTGTGTCTGCTATGCGTCCTGTTTGGTTGGTTGGTTGGTTGGTTCCTTCGTTTATTTATTTATTTATTTAGAGAGTACATGCTCAAGCAGAGAGGGGAGGGATAGAGGGAGAGGAAGAGAGAGAATCTTAAGCAGGTTCCATGCCCAGCATGGAGCCCACACAGGGCTCAGTCTCTGAACCCTGAGATCATAACTTGAGCCAAAATCAAGAGTTGGATCCTTAACCAACTGAGACACCAAGTGCCCCTCCCTGTTTATTTCTAATTACTTTTTTCCCTGTATTTATCTGGATTTGATTACCACCCCCCCCCCCCCTCCCCCAGCCCCCCACCCCCCCACTCCCCCCACAGCTAATTTGTGTTTCTTTAATCCAAATGCCTACTTTGGTTAAGGGTGGGGCTGAGCTTAGTAAAGAAGGCTGAATGGTAAGCCTAAGTCTTGGTCACAATTAGAAACATGATGTTGAATGCATTGCCATTCCAAGTGGATTGATGACCTCTTCTTTGTGAGGATCAGCATATTCACTGTATAAGGTAGGAAAAAGATTTTTCTCTACTCTTCTAGATTCTTTTGGCTAATCTATGAATTAAATTGACATAGGACAGATTAATGGGAGAAAAACAGATTTAATTATGTTTGTAAGGGAGCACTCTAAAATATATGAGAACCAAGGACAAGTCAGTCATTTGAAGTTTATGTGCTGCCATCCTGAGTTAAGAAATGAATAGGGTCCTGGGGCTTCAAAGGGAAGAAGATGATTCAGAAGACAATTGGAATTAGATCTTTGCCCTGACATAGATAGGTCTGGTCAGACAAAAAGTTATCTTTGCTAATAGCTCTCTTTCTAGACCAGGTCCCCTATCTAAATTAGTTAAGGGAAAAGTGAAAATTTTTCTTGAATCTGCTGGATCTTGATTGCCTTTAGCTGAAAGCAATCCACATGCCAAAGTGGCATATTTCAGGGTCATGTATTTTGCTCCTCCTCAGTCTCACCTTTGGAACTTCCCCAAGAAGTTTCACAGTCCAGAAGTTGAGTTGGTAGATTGCTTAACTTTAATGAACCAGTCTCTTAGTACTGTGAATAGGGCAGTTCAGTGAAAAAGCTTTCATTTCAGGATACAGTGATGCAAGTGGGCTTATTGTAGGCCTATATTGAAACCAATCTGATGTTTAATAAGAGACATTTCTATGGAAACAAAAGAAAAACAATGACTAATGATTGAAGCAGATTATAGTCACAATTTCTGAGTTCTGAAGGCAGCCAGTTGAGAAAATTTCTAGATGTCCAGCTTGAAGTATCTTCAGATGGAGTGAGGGCAGGCAGTGACAATAGGATAAATTTTCCTGATTTGAATATCTCTGGTGATCTTTCTAAGTGGCCCTTACAGCAACAGGCATGAAGATCACCTATACATGAGCTGTTGGGTTGATTTCTCTGAAGTTTACTTCAAGTTGTACAACTTAGCCTGTAGGGCCTTAGTAAAAGAGAACTTTAGTTCTCAATGACTGCAAGTTAGAAGGGTGAGAGAAAATTGGAAGTGTTAGTTTGAAGAGTTATAGCCAAATATTGGAGAAAAATAGAAGAATTCAAGACCTGTTCTAGTTTATAGGTAGAAAACTAAATCTCAAAGCAATTAATGACACTAGAATCTGAAGACCACAGGTATTTATTATAGTTTCCACTAGAACAGAATTTTTTTTTGTAGTTACCTCTATTTCTATTAAAGAAAACCACAATAAGACCAATTTTTTGACAAATTCAGTCAGTTTCAATAGATTTGGCCATATCATTCATACAAGTGCAGGAAGAATAGTGATTAACTATATAGGCTTTTAAAATCTACTTTGCTAGAAATTTTTCATAAGGAATCTCAGGTTCTAAATTTTTAAAAGCCTCTTGAGGCTAGAAAGCCAACTTGCTATCAAAAGTTTGCCTGCAAAACCTATAGATTTGGTTTAATTGGGTTAATTCCTCTCTTCTGGAGGTCCCCAAGATACCCTGAGGTTCTTGTGCCTGCCAGAAAGTGATCTTCCTTACTCACCTGGTGAGACTGCCAACAGCCCCATAAACAAGGCAGACCAATTTTTCTAAAGGTTCATTGGCTCCATAAAGTTAACCTTAGTTTCTTAAAACTGTTTGGTCATTTGAGTTTATCACGTCATCCTCAAATATGATTATAGTCAAAGCCTTGGTAATATAACCAATATTTCCAATTGTGTCTTATTACAAGAGCAAATTCTTATTGAACTTGCACAAATAAGTATATCACCATGAAAATATAAGAATACTCACATTTTTCAAACTCTAGAGGGATCAGATAGAAAATGTAATTATTTCATCTTTGTCCACAAAGATAAATCTTACCAAGTCATTAATAGCTTAACAGAACAAAGAAAAAGGTTTCCTTAAATCTGGAAAAATGGGACATACGGAACCAGCATTGTTTCGATCAAAAAGTCATAAAATTTTAATTATCATACTCAGTGCATTCAGTTCCATGTAATTAATATTTGTTCTTCTTGAATCAGGTTTTTCCATTAGTTTTGGAAATTCCTACTTCGCTCAGTTTTATGATCTTCATGTTATCAGAAACCTGTACTTGTCAGAAGTCCTTTCCTTACATGTCCTTGAAGATGAAGTATGTTTGCAGGAACAGTTTTGCAAAGCATCAGAGTAAAACAATAACTGTGAATGACAAAAGTCTCAGCATGCTCATTATTAAAGATCTGATTAAAGTTTCTTATGATGGAAGTGACAAAGAAATTTGATTGTTTCTGTGACATGCAACATTTTCATGTAATGGCTAAAATTATGACTGATAACATTATACCAGGACATATCAGAATTTTTAATACAGTTTCTAGAATAGTTATACTAATAACATTTACCCATACAATATAAGCTAAAAAGGTTTGTCACCACCACTTATTTGACAATGTTTCCCCAGTAATTTAATATACTTGGTAAGCCAAATTAATGTACCCTTTCTCTTTTATAAGACAGAACTTAGTTTGAGATTAAAGAAGCCCAGCAACAGTGGTGTCTGGGTGGCTCAGTCATTAAGCGTCTGCCTTCAGCTTGGGTCATGATCCTAGGGTCCTGGGTTTGACCCCCACATCAGGCTCCCTGCTCAGCCAAGAGCCTGCTTCTCCTTCTGCCTGCCACTCCCCCTTTTTGTGCATGCTCTCCCTCTCTCTCTCTCTCTGTGTCAAATAACTAACTAAATAAATAAATATCTTTAAAAACAACAACAACAATTTCATTTAGAATATGATTTGGGAAGATTGTCAAAAATATCAGAAGGTTTGGACACGTGACCAAATAGGATCACAGATCATACTCAATTATCTATTTAACCAAACTGACAAAAGATTTTAAGGCAAATACAAAAAGTTACATAGTTGTGAGCAAAATGAGTCAAAGACCTTATAAAGCACTGAAAATTATTTTGATAAAACAAAGAATATTTATTTTCTAGGCAGACTACCTAAAAGCTAAAGACCCATCCCCACGGCCCCCCAAAAAAGGTAAAGACAAAATTTCCACAGCACATGAAAGAAAATTAAGTTTTAGTTATGTAAGTACACTATTGATTTTAAAACTTTATTTTATAACCCTTAAATGATAAGGACAACTGCTTTCAAGTCTTCAAATAATTGAATTGTAGCCTAAATGACATCATAGGTGGATCCACTCACCCAACTACATTATTTTCATTTTCCCTTTTTTTAATATATCAGGGATGTTGGAATATTTTAATAAATTCTATTACAAATGTTTTAGAAGGTTTTTCCTTTCCTCTGGGTACATTTAACTTCATTTTAGCCTCAGGGGGAGGACCTAAAAAAAATCCCTCCTTTTAAACATCTTACCAGTCTTCCGCAGGGACAAAAAGTATTTCTGGCAGCCTTGAACAACCCCCCTTGGATGTAAGAGGGTTCCCCAAAGATGGTGTCTTTAGGATATTGACATTCCAAGATCCAGAGTCACTCCCAAAGATAGATAGCTCAAAGGGAAAATCAACAATGTGCGTGTCCCAAGCCAAGTTCTTAGGACACAACAATAGATAAGCAAGAAGGCCAAATTATGGAAACAGTCCAAATGTCCATCAATTGATGATTGGATAAAGAAGATGTGATACACACACACACACACACACACACACACGGGAATATTACTCGGTATAAAAAAGAACGAAATCTTGACATTTGCAAGGATGTGGTGGAACTAGAGAGTATTATGCTAAGTGAAATAAGTCAGTCAAAGAAAGACAAATTTAAGGATTTAATTTAAGCAATTTAAAGAAACAGAATAAATGAGTATAGCAGAAAATAAATGAGCATAGCAGAAAAAAATAGGCAAACCAAGAAACAGACTTTTAAGTATAGAGAACAAACTGATGATTACCAGAGGGGAGTTGGGTGAGTTAAATAGGTGAGGGGGATTAGGAACACTTGTGATAAGCACAGGTATTGTAGGTGTTGAATGACTAAATTGTACATCCAAAACTAATATGACACTCTGTGTTAACTAATTGGAATTTAAATAAAAACTTAAAAAAAAAAAAAAAAGTAGGCGAGGGGCACCTGGGCGGCTCAGTGGGTTAAAGCCTCTGCCTTCGGCTCAGGTCATGATCCCGGGGTCCTGGGATTGAGCCCCTCAGGCTCTCTGCTCAGCGGGGAGCCTGCTTCTCCCCCCAACCCCCCCCCCTGCCGCCTGCTGCTCTGCTTATCTCTGTTTATCAAATAAATAAATAAAATCTTAAAAAAAAAAAAAAAAAAGTAGGCCATAGCTATCCCCGGGAGGGAAAGAATCAATAGTCAATAGGTTTAGAGTTATAAAGAAAGAAAAAATGTGAAATTTTATTTTTTGCTTTCCAGTGGACATGAGTTCCTTGGTGGCAAAGGATGAAGCTGGCAAAGCCTAAGTATAGAGCTTAACAAAATGAGTCCCACCGCCTGTCTCAGGTGTTTCTGCCCAACTCACTTTCTGACTTTCAGTATTTTTACAAGTAACTTGTATACCCTGGGCCTGGTGATCAGGCTGAACTGCTCTCTGTAAATCTTGAAGGGAAATGAAAATAAAAACAGGTAGATGGGGCCATATTTTGAAAAGGTGAATTTACTTTGGATTGAATTTTTGTTCTAATTTCCATTCTATAAGGGAGTCCCTAAAGTTAGCCATTACATCTTTTTGTATTCTCTTTTTATTTTGGTCTTTTCATATGTACCAATAAGACAATTTGTTCAGGATGAAAGTTCTCTAAATTCTTATTTCTTTCAAATATAGCCAGTTCAAAGGATGCATCATCTGGCCATTGATGAGTAGGATCTTATATTGATGCCAGTAGCAATTCAAACCAATAAACCTTTTTATGGCTTTCCCATGGATGTAAGAGGCATCCCTAAGAAGTGTGGGGGAAAAAAAGAAGAAAAAGCAGTTCTTGGGGCGCCTGGGTGGCTCAGTGAGTTAAAGCCTTCAGCTCAGGTCAGGATCCCAGGGTCCTGGGATCGAGCCCCACATTGGGCTCTCTGCTCAGTGGGGAGACTGCTCCCCACCCCTGCCTGCCTCTCTGCCTACTTGTGATCTCCTGTCTGTCAAATAAAGAAACAAAATCTTCAAAAAAAAAAAGCAGTTCTCACGAGATACAGAAAGTTCACTCCTAAAGTTAGCCCAAGAAAGATCAAGCTGCAAATGGGGTGCAACTCAGATTTCTATTGCCCCAAATTAGTGACGACTAATTGGAATGTTGAGATAACAGAGACCCCTTAAGGACTGGGACCCCTTAGGACAAACTCCCCTGAGAGCTGGCGCAGTTGGACAAAGAGAACCCTGCTTATCAGATCCACAGTGTACTCAGTTATCCACCAGATGCATGTGGTGGATGCATTGTTGGACCAGAGAAAATATTCTCACTGGTCATAAAGCCAAGCTCTCAAAACAAAAAACAACATGAAAGGGAAACCTCATCTGGTTTTTTTATATGCGTATTAACAGCTCTAGCTAAGCCCTGGGTCTCTTGGAGCCAAACTAATACCTAGAGAGATATGCTTCTGGGTTGAGGATTGTGTGGTATTTTTTTAATTTTATTTTTTTTAAGATTTTATTTATTTATTTGACAGACAGAGATCACAAGTAGGCAGAGAGAGAGGAGGAAGCAGGCTCCCTGCTGAGCAGAGAGCCCAACACAGGGCTTGATCCCAGGACCCTGAGATCATGACCTGAGCCAAAAGCAGAGGCTTTAACCCACTGAGCCACCCAGGCACCCTATATGGTATTTTTTACAGAGTACATTGTTGCACAGAAATTTTCTTGAGGTTGGCAAGTGGTCTAATGTCAGTCTAATTTGTCCTATAACCAGCTTATCCTAACACAGAGTCTTTGGCTTAGGTGGGGAGTGCTCTGATAGCTTTTATGAGCTCGACCCACTCCTACAAACTTCATGGTGTTGGGTTCTTTTCTTTTTGTTAAGATTTCATTTATTTATTTGACACAGACAGAGTGAAAGGGAGAGCACAACTAAGGGGAGAGGCAGGCAGAGGGAGAGGGAGAAGCAGGCTTCCTGCTGAGCAGGAGACCACAGGACCCTAGGAACATGACCTGAGCCAAAGGCTGATGCTCAACCAATCTAGTCACCCAAGTACCTCTCTCTCGTTTCTATTTATTTATTTATTTATTTATTCGATAGACAGAGATCACAAATAGGCAGAGAGGCAGGCAAAGGGGGCGAGGGGGAAGCAGGCTCCCTGCTGAACAGAGAGCCCAATGTGGGGATCAATCCCAGGACTCTGGGATCATGACCTGAGCCAAAGGCAGAGGCTTAACCCACTGAGCCACCCAGGCACCCCTCCCCACCAAGCCCCTCTCTTGACAGGATCTTAAGAATAAATCCTCTCAGTCAGATACATGTACAACCATTTGTCACCTCAGGCTAGATGTCACGAACAGCTCTAAATGCTTGAGGGCTACTTATACATGCTGTTCTTCATGGGACTTATGAACTAAATGACATGAACATGAAACAAACACATAGGTACAGATGTCATGTGATTCAGTGATAGTCCTGTTTATAAAAATCATTTCCTTAAATCGACCAATTAATAAATATTACACATTGAAATTGGTCTTTACTAACATCTCGTGCCCATCAATAATTGTGGTATCACGGTGTGCTTCATTTCCTCCCAGTGCCTCTGATATCACTAGTAGTGAAGTTTTCTGAAGGGTCACACCAGTTTGAAGACAAAAAAAATCTTATATTTCAAAATAACTGAGAAATTTGAGGAACTAATCTTGGCTTATTCCAAGCCATAAAGGATCTGGCCCTCCCATCCCCACTTCCTCTAAAACAGGAACCTGTGAAGATCTTTCTTTGTTCTAAAAAAGAAGAGCCTTGTAGGTATCCTCCCCCTTGTCTTTTAAGGACAAACCAATCAAGGAAAAGAAGGAAAAGGAGAACATCAGCAGGAGAGGAAAGAGATTAAATATGCTTTAGTTTTAATATATAGTCTTTTTAAAAACTCTTTTTTTTCCCCTCTCTTTCCTAGTTCTTAAAATATCAGTCACTTAACTACTCTGAATCGTCATTTTGATTTGATACCAAAACCTACCTTGATTCAAGAGGCTAGTGAGAGGGACGCCTGGGTGGCTCAGTTGGTTGAGCAGCTGCCTTTGGCTCAGGTCATGATCCCGGCGGCCTGGGATCGAGTCCCGCATCGGGCTCCTTGCTCCACGGGGAGCCTGCTTCTCCCTCTGCCTCTGTCTGCCATTCTGTCTGCCTGTGCTTGCTCTCTCGCCCTCTCTCTCTGATAAATAAATAAAAGAAAATCTTAAAAAAAAAAAAAAAAAAAAAAAAAGAGGCTAGTGAGAAGTAACTCACAACAACTAACTATACATTCTTTAGGTAGAATTCATCTTCTCATACCCAAAGTCATACGTTTTTTTTCCTAGAGTGAATGCTCCATCAGGTTTTCTCATTGAACCACCCATTACCTTTTAGCCAACCTCAGAGAATAAAAAATATACCGGCAGAGCTCCACACATCACCCCCAAATGTTACAATGGAACAAGTATAAGTGGTAAATGAATTGACCATCCAAGAATGAAGCCAAAAGCAAAGTTCAAAGGACTCTGTTTATGATGGGCAGGATTTTAGACATGAGGACTTTATTTTCAGTGACTTAATGGGGCAGAGCACTGTGAGCAAGGATGCAAGAAACTAAGTAAGAGAAAAAGAGGAAAATAGGAAGAACAGAGGAAATAAAGAGGAATGGCAAAAGACACTAATAAATAAATAAATAAATAAGGGAAGTAAAATATAATCTTAAAAATTAATAATCACCCAAACAGAAATGGGAAAAATAATTTGGCCTACAAGAACAAAACAGAAGAATGGAAGAGGAAGTGGTTAAATTAGCGCAGAGAAAAAGCTGCAACCAAAATAATATGGACATCTCCACTGTTAGCAATTTTGAGTAGCTAAAATCTGTGAGCTTCTTTCCATTTCCTAACTTGTACTGCCCTCTTTACCAACACAAAGATCAAAATAAGCAGTCATCAGACCATTAGTCAGCACTTTCAGTAGAATTGCATCCAAGATTAATCATCTCTGAAAAGGAGTTCCCCATTATTCCCTTCAAAGTAATGGTTTTTAAGACTAGTCATCATATGACGATGTTTGAGTTCCATATTCAGTGTTCCTGATCTTTACACAAAAGTCTAAACTATTGTTTAGAACAGTGTGCCTTAGTGGAATGGGGTTAGAGGCCAATGAAACCTACATTCAAGTGCTAGGTGTGCCAATTACTGGTTCTGTAGCCAAGAACAAAATTATTTTTAATTCTCTGGACTTCAGTTTCTTCCTCTATAAAATGAAGATTTTTAAGAATTAAATAAAAAAGCCAATATAAAAAGACCTTTCACACCTCTACCATGTAATAGGGGCTCAGTAAATTAGAGCAATGATTATCATCCCCTCGAAGAATAAATGTTCACATATATAGAAGGACAAAAGGGAAAGATCTAGAATAAGAGCTAGGGTGACAGGGGCTGTAATTGTGTACATATGGAGGAACAGAAGAGAGTGACATGTGTTTGTGTATATGCATATGTTTGTATGTGTGCCCAGTGTGGGAACAAAGTTCAAGCGTGGGATCAAAGAGAAAAAGAAACCCAATAGTGAAAAAAAGATAAGAGGAAGAAGAAGGGAGACCCCATCAGGCAGAAGAAGATAAGTTTGACTGAAAAGCATGTAATCTGTCACTGATACCCAATCAATGCATAGTAGGGCAACTTCCCAGGACTACCTACATCAGTGCAGTCCAGTCACATGGGCAGGTAGAGAACCATAACACTAATAAACAATGACTTTATTGAAGGCAACAGCCACGTCCTATAACAGTGGTAAATTTCTAAAGTACTTTTTGCTTTTTGTCTTCTTGAGCAGAAATCTTTGCATTAGTCTGCCTTAGGTAGAGATCTGTCCAAAAGGAAGATTTAACTTTTTTACAGAGCAAGAAAAAGAACAATGTTCTGCTTCTGTCGTTCTAAAAAATCAGGTGAGGCAAGCTTCTTGAAAAGGGATTTGCTGGACTCCTTTGTGAGACCCTAGTATTTTAACGACCAATCATGGAAGCTTCAGATCAGAGAGGTCTACCACAATAAGGTTACCAAAAACAAAAACAAAACCCGTTTATTACTAAGATTTAGCCAGATAAGTCAGGAAGAAGAAATGATGGAAAGAAAGATCTGCTCTTCGTTAGTATGGGGAATTGTGGGATGTGAAAAGAGCAAGGTAGAAGTGAAACTGGGGTGTGGGGTAGGGATGTGAAATGAAGGGAAAGGTACACTAGGAAAGCAAGGTTACCTTCAACGGTAGAGCAGGGGTCATTTGAAGATGCCTCCCCACAGACTGTGGAATAAGGTAGCCCCTTTTGTGTCATGCTCCATACAAACCTAAGGGTCCAGCCTGCCCTGAGGCAGTGTGGTAGGGTCAGACAGGAATGTAGAGAGAAACCAGAAATCAAGCCTCTGTGCTGCTGGTCAGAGGTAGGTGAGGCAGAGGCTAGAGAGGCCAGCCAGACTTCAAAGGGCTCTCCAGCACCCGGGGAAACCAAAATGAGGGCATGTCAAACAGAGCACACTACAGACTTTGACCAGCCAAGAGATCAACCACAAGTCACACCCATCCAGTTTTCAGCTATAAACACCCACAGGGCCTGCAGCACCCAGAGGAAAAGGGACAACAGTCTAGGGCCAAGGCAAGCAGGGAGCTCTGCCTGAAGACACCAACCCCTCCCACCACCACGAGGTTGCATAAGCCTCAACCCTTCCCCCATGTGCCAGACATGCTGGGGAGGAAGAGACCAGTCATCTGAGAGGCTGAGCATTTTTAGCTAAGGCAAGCAGAATAGTACCCAATTGGATTAAACTATTGAATGGGAGTACATTTTAAACCAGTGTTTAGTTAATGGTATTCCTTCCTCTATCCAGAAAGCAAGTTCTTAGAGAAGAAGCCACAACAGTATAGACTAAATAAAGCTTACTTTTTGCGCACCCAAGTTGTAATGTGGGTTACATTTCGCAACACCATCACACATTCTTTCTTTGGTCTCATGTGAAAAGGCAACCTAAGCACAATATGTAGTTGTTGACTGGCAGAACTGCCAAAGGACCGAATTCTTTGAAAGAACAAAAATTTTCTTTCTATGTGGTCCGGCCTTAGTGGGGAGGCTCAAGTGATAGGGAAGGAGGGAACGGGAAGAAAGGGAACTGGCCGTGGGCAAGGATTTTGTCTATTTTGTTCACTGCCATGTTGGCCGTACTGGAGCATACTAGCAGCTCCACAAATCTGGGTCAAGTGAATGAACATTTACACTCAACTTGGGCTGTCTTCTAGCAGACATTGTCAACGTGACCTGATTTAATTCTCACAACAGCCTATGAAGTTGGTACAATTGTTGCTCTTTGATAGATTACAAAAATGAGTTCAGGAAAGTTGAGCAACTTCTTCAGCCACACACCCGAGAAACGTGTGATGGGAGCAGAATTCCAACACAGGCCAAAGGGACTACTTTGACTTCTCGAAGTATTGCCTCCTATGAAGGGAAATAGCTTCATAAAGGATAAATTCCAGGGAGGTCTCTGCCCTCTGTTTGATATTATAAGAGAGATCCTGATGTTCTCCACCATGACCTGACTCCCAATGAAGAAGCCATTCTTCTTCGGCTGCCATGATTGCAATGCCAGAGTAGTGGGGCTCCTGGGCCTGTTGCTGTATCTAAGTTGAAATGCTAATAGGAAAGTTATCTGGGTAAAAAGAAATCACAGGGAAGTAGAAGGAGTTGTGTGGGAAACCGAAATGCAATCCTAGAAAAAGGAAAGGAAAGAAGAAAGGGAAATCATGACCATAATCAGTACTTAAACTGAAATAAGCATTTTTAAACGTCAAAAGAACCCTTGAGCTTTGTGTAATCAAAATAAACAAAACAAAAAACAAAAAAAACACAGGCTAAATTGCATAAAATAAACCCTTTCTTGGGTTTCCAGTGACATTACAAACCACAAGAGGCTCTACCATCTATTTAAATTACAGCATGAGCTTTTACTCTCTGGTGGGTTGTTTGGTCAAACACCGGCATCTAATTAACATTTACCACGCCTTCCTGCTTTGATCTGCTGCTCCCTCTGAATTCAACAGACGTTCAAGGGGTTGCAGAAGCAAAATCATTGTCATTTCAAAGACTTGCCTTCCATTTATGCCAGTTATAAAAATTAGCAAAGGGCCAATGGCCTAAGGGTCTAAAGAAACTCTGGCTGGATCTAACAGAGATAAAGCTGGAGGCAAAAAAAATGGAAATATTACCAGCAACACAAATTTTTCACTTTCGTTGCTCTTGCTAATATGACTATGATTTTCAAATACTACAAGGAAAGGAGAAATTATGACAAGTCAGGAGCAACTCACTTATCTCTGAAATGAGACAGCTGGATACATGAATCTCTAAGATCCTGTCCAACTAAGTGGCTCTCCAAATCTGGGGAAGCCTGAGGAAGTTCTCCTGGCTTCACTGTGTCATGAAAAAGCAAAGCCCAGCTTCACTGGTCCCTGGCTCTGTGGCGTGGGGGAAGTCATTTGGCCCCATTAACTTATAAGATTCCTCCTCCTCAGGGAACAGATGGTGATGCACAGTTCACAGGATTGTTTTGTATCGCTGCTGAAAAAGTGGGGATGTCAGACTTGCTCAGAGCTTTCAATTTTTAAGGAATTTTACAAAGGGAGTACAAAGTGGGGAACTAGCATTTGGGAAGAGCCTAGAAGGCAGCATCTGATGCACATGGCTGATTTTCTCGAAATGCTACTTTGTTGTCCAACACGGCTTCTTTCAGAAAGGTTGAGATGCTACTATTTTAGAACCCATCATCACCATGCAGTGGAAACCCAGGAGCTGGAGACCTCCCATTCAGATATGGGGCAGACTCCAATGATCAGACATGCCAATTTGAAAGATTGCCTAATGCTCAGTCCCACTCCACCCAGGGCGCTCACACCTCAGGCCACCAAAAGGAGACCACTCTGAAGTGGGACTGACTTAGCGCCTATGGTGGACCTCAGGTATTAGGAGCCCTGAGGTAGCGTATGGCTACTCTCCTGTTACATTTGGCCTGGGTAAGGTTTTTTTGAAATTGAATTAGTTACTGGTATTTAAAAATCAGTATATCACACATCAGAATCCATATTTTCTGCTCCTCATGGAACACCTAAGTCCACTGGGCTCACATATGTAGTTGTAGGGGCAGGAGGAGGGTGTCCATTGAGACGGACATCTAGTCTTAGGTTCACCACGTTGCTACCCAGCCCACTTCACTCTGGTACGTTCTCTGCTCTGTGCCTAGAGGCATTTCAACGCAATCCCCGATTCAGAACATCTAAGAAGACGGCCCTCAACTGCCACGATGCAATTGCCCAAGGCTGGAAGTGGCTGCTTGGGCATCTAGCTGATAGAGCGAGAGACCGATTTGAGGCAGGCCTGAAATCCAAATGATAGAAGAACACCCCACAGTTCAGTGGTGTGGCAGACAGGCTGCAGAGCCTTCTAATACTGACAAGGAATCGGGTCCAGGCCAGAAGCATTGCTTTAATACTGCAAGCGTGTTTTGGACTGTTCAAAATGTTATTTTGTAAGATAGCGTGTTCATTAACCCACAATATATGGAGACATTTCCACAATTATCAAGGATCAGTTCAGCGCCCTTAAAGCTGAATCCATTTCAGCTTCACTAAAATAAATGCTTTCCATATCCTACAATTCTCTTCAATAAAAATAAACCCAGTTCCTCGGAAAATAAAATAAATCACAGAGATCCTGATCTTAGCGGAGCTTAACAGATGGATCCTTATTTTTCCCAAAGCCCAGACTTGGCTCTTTTCAGTGGAATTACTTTTTGTTTCTCTGCGCGGTTTCCCGATATATGATGGTTGTCAGCCTGAATGCCAGTCCCCAGATCAGGTCCTACTTGTGGGAAAGAGCTCTGTGCGCTTAGACTCTTATGTTAGTTCATCCCATTAAAGAGCTTATGCTTTGTTATCCTTTCCTGAACCTTGGCAGGGCCTCTTCATTCTCTTACAAGTTAAGTGAAAAGCAAAACTCTGCACTGGGCTGTTAATGATTCCTAGTGAGAGCCATGAAATGTGAATGGTGTTTCGTCCTGAGATTATTCAAGTAGGCGGCCACAAATCCCAGGGGGAGCGTGTCAGTCTAAAAACGTGGAAAAACATCGTTGTACCCCCAATTTCTGCCCCTCCTTAAATTTACCAAAGAAGGAATTTGGGAAAGGGAAATGATGCTGCCAACTATCTTGCTGTAGGGTGTTACAGCCTCTAAAATAAGAGTTAATGCTATGGATTGGCTCCAAGTTACAGAAAAGTTCATGAAGTGACATATAAAGAATGTGGACAGTTTATAACACAGAGAAACTATAGTAATCGCTGATGTCTAAGACTCCTTTTGTATGGAAAACAAATTGCTCTTTTTCCTCTTTTTCCTTCAGATAGATGGAAATGAGAGTAGGGAAGAAGTAAAACTGCTTTCAACAATAAGAAAATGTTGTAATTACTTTGCTCCAAATAGAAGTTTCCTACCACTTACCAGCACATTCTTAATTGATAATGAAATGCAAAGTCTCCAGTGAACTTACTGTGGTAACACAGACACACAATTCCATGTGAGTCAAAATTCTGCAAACCACCTAATAACATCATCCACAATGCCAGGCTCGACCCTGGCATGACGAAAGGCAGCTGCAGTGGTCTGAAAACTATCTTCTCTGGGGAGGAAATCATAGCATTCGATAACTGCGTGGTTTTTCAGCGAAACGCCTCTTTGGTGTGCTTTTCTTTCCCTTCTGTGTTTATGTAATTCCTGCAAATTCTCCACAGGCATCTCTGATCCATTAGGCAAAACTTACGTGTAAATAATTGTTTCTTATAAGAGACTCTGACAAAATCATATAGTACTTCCCAAAAGCCAACTGTCCATAAATCAAGAAAGGTTCACAACACAAAATTTTATAACTTAAAGAAAAATAATTGTCCATTCCTTAAATTAAAAATAGTTTAGTTTTCAACGTTGAGCATTATTTTGAATTAACGCCTTCAGTCTGAAGTTTTACTTTGGAGAAGAACTAGTTAATTCATTCCTTTTCTGAGAAGACAAACAAAAGATTGAGCAATTTTTTTTTTTTTTTCTCTAGTGGAACTCTGATGTGTATTTAGGCAGCCAGCATCTCACACTAGCAATCCTCTAATAGTTAGCTGCTAGGAACATTTGGGCATTAACACATACACTTTAAAAATATGCTCTAGTTCCTTGATTAGTATTTAACCAAGACTTTCTGAGAATATCCAACACTGGCCTTTCTGCAAATTGAATAGAAAATCCAGATGAACATAGAAAGATACTAAATAAACAGTCCTAGAAATAAAAATTTCCTTATCTGCAGGCCACATAGACCTCAGCCCAGCTCCTGCCTTAACAGTACCCCTTTAAAGAAAGTATAATCCAGATATTTCCTTTAACTTTACCCTTGGTAACAAGCTCAGTAACTAAACTGGCTTGTACTAAATTCCTTGGAAAATGAACAGAGAGCAGAAATCCATTTGATACAGATCACCCACAGATGTTTAAATTATGTGAATGCATTTCAATTTTTGCTACTTGGGGCTACAATTCAAAATAACCAATTATGAAAAAAACAAGACACTGGATGTAAATCATTTTTTTTTAAAAAGGAAAAATTTAAAAATGAATATGTAAGATGAGAGAACATATGTGAAGCTTTGTCTAAACCTTATGTTATTAGTCGGGGTCTTTTTGCCCCTTTAAATCAGGAGGTCCTTGTGGGTATGTCTTCTAAATTCCTTATAATTTGGCAACTTTTTCTGTTGCGCTTTATAGAGTATTATAATTGAGCTGGGGAAAAAAGAAAGGTTGGCATAAAACATTCAGAGAATTGAGGCAAAGGTTTTTTTGGATTGAACAATCTAGGTAAGTCTTTGGTATCCTAATTCACTTTGCACGTGTGCGTGGGAATATGAAAATATGTGTTTTTCTAAATACCACCCTGACTAGCATCTAGACAAGGAAGAGAAACCAAGAACTATTTCTGCAGGTGGCCACATGAAGATCGCCGAAGCAGAACAGCATGTGAGAGTTAACCACTATTTCTGGGGCCACAGGAGGCTGGGTGAGTGAAGACTCTCCAGGCATATGATAGTTAATGTCTTTATAAGTCTTCTCCTATTTTAGAACATAACTTTACTGGTGATTTAAATTTGTTTTTCTCTGAAGTGTCTAGACAGGCACAAGAGAAAGTCTGAAATTGGAAATAAATATGCTTTCCTTTGTGCAAAAAAAAAAAAAAACCCATGAAACCACTGGTTCTGCCCCTAGAAGACCTTTGAGGGGTAGATCCGGTAATGGTTAGTGGGCATCTGAGCTAGTGGCATTCTCCAGGATCCACCCTATATGAAAGGCCCTTGAATGCGAGACACATAGCTCTGGTTCAGGGAGATTGGTGTTTAAGACTGGGGTGCAGAGTTCTTGGGCTGCTGGGAGTGAGAAAGAGCTCCCCAGCAGAAGGAGTGACTGAGACATACAGCACCCAAAAAGGCCTTTCTCTAACCCTGTAGCTGATTTTCAATCTCTCACGATTAGATGGATTTGCTCAGAATGATATTGATAAGGTAGGATGTGTCATGTTTCCTCTTGAGTTGTGCATTTTGGTCCTTCTCTTTTGTCCAAGTTAAATAAAGGACACCACCTAAGATTTATTCAAATGTAGGCCTCATTTGCTCATTTCTACCAAGTGGCTCCACCCAAGAGAGTTCAGAGCAGTGTTCTAAAAAGAAAAACACAAATTAAGGTGAGACAGAAACTAAAAACATGAATGCTTGAATTTCACATGGGTCCTCGAACTTGAAAATTTTAATACAAATGCTCTTATTTCCAACAGCATCCAAAAACATAAAGGACTTGTCTCCATTCCAAATCTAAAAGTTAATGCCCCATTATCTAATTTTAAGTTATTTAGAGATATTGGTTAAATAATAACTGCTAACATGAACCATATTTGCTAAATAAAATTATTTTACATTGCTTAAGAACTCAGTATACTAAGGGATTGCAACAGCAGTGGCAAACTCAGGTTTCCTGGACCCCAAAGAGAAGGAGCCAGTGAAGCATTAGGGCTGGAGAAGGGAATCCTATAAACTCTGGGAAGGCGGGGAATTTTTTAATGGTTTGCCTGATAGACATAGCACACTGCCTAGGGCAAGCATTCTTGCAGAATGCAATGGATGGATGTACCCATCAAGAGGGTGGGAGCAGGAAGACTGGGCCACACAAGGCTTCCTCAGTAAGGTTGTTCTTTCTGCCCTGGTATCACAAAGCTGCAGAAAAGCAGACCAGTAATGGGATCAGAACTCTAGGGAAGTAGATAAGCAACCAGCTTCCCCTCTGGGTCATCCCTGGTATCACTGCCCCTTCTTTCCTGTTCCCATTCTCCCTGTATCCAATCAGCCTGACCAAGGACCACTGCAGCACCTGAAGCACTTTGCCTCAACCCGGCAACTCCCGGAGATGGCTGAAGGAAGAAATCCTCCAACAGGGCTGAGCACAGGCAGTTTGTTTAAGCTATGACAAGCATATAAAGGCATCAAGAACGTGAGCCTGTCTTCCGTTCGTTCTGTGTCTCTGTGCATGACTTCTAACAATGCAGTGCTTGCACCTGCGGTGAGTGTTATTATCTCACTGGATGCCTTTTATAGGTTTGGTCACATAATAAGAAATGATTTGGCACCCTCCAGTCTGAAAGTCACCAGTACTAGTATGTGTCAGTGCCCATGTGTAAAAGCCCATTCTTCATAAGGTTACTTACAGTACATTATGTATTCCTAAGACTGAAACCAGAATGTCAATAGACTTTTATTGTGACAGTTTCATTACAATCCTAGACTCTTCCAAGATACAGAAATTCTTCAGGGATTACAAATACCAATACTAAGCCAAATTCTCATCCTATAGAAGCAAAGAGAATATCATTGGGTCACAATTATTTAGCATTTTAATGTTTTGGTTCTAGGACTTAGCAGAATGCTAAAAGAGCAAATGTTCCTTCTGTGGAACACTTTGGAACTTTTGCCATGTTCTATTGAACTCTTTGGAACCTCATTTCATAACTTCACAGAGAATGTCCCATATCACCCTCATATTCAAATGGAAGTCTGCCATCCTGATTTTTTTTTTTTTTTTTACAGTTCATAGGCCTTAATATGGTTGGATAAGTTTAGACAAATGCATACACCCAAGTAAATAACATCCTAAAAATAAAGATACAGAACATTGCTAACAATCTGTAAACTTCCTTCATGTTCCTTTCCAGTTTATCCTCTCTGCAAGGCAACCACTCTTCTGATTTCCATCATCATAGTTCAGTTTTGCCTGCTCTTAAATTTCACATAAATGGAATCAGGCAGTATGTTCTCTTTCGTAGCTGGCTTCTTCTGCTCAAGAGAATGGTTTTGAGATTTATGCAAATTATTGCAAGTATCAGTAGTAGTTCCCTTTTAAATTTCTGAATAGTATTCTGTTGTATGAATTTACCACAATGTGTTTATCCATTGTTAACACAGGATCTGGTTGGGCACATAATGGTACTCCAGTAAAAGAGAATGTAGCAATTCTTGTTAATTCAAATACACAATCCACACATGGTTTTGCTGATAATTATACCCAGAGCTAAATCTAATTTTTAATCCTTCAATCCTCAAAGGGATGAAAAAGAGAGCATGAGAAAAATAGGAACCACTTGAAAGGCTGATTCTAAGAAGAAAGCACAAGGAGTAAGAGATCGGATGTATTAGGTGAAATATCTTCAACATAAACCAAATTTGCTCTTTGTCCTGGTTCTTGTCAAGGACTGTGAAAATACTGATTTTAATGCAGGTTTAACCCTCCTTCACTGTTATCTTCCTCTTATCTCTCCTAGGTCTTTTGACCACTAGTTAAAAATTCTTTTTCTTTGCAAACAATCTAAAGGCTTTTGGTAATTCAGGTAGACCTTGCTTGCCTGGGCATTCTGGAAGATGACTCTAGTTCCAATCAGTGTGGCAGTGCAGGCAGTGATATGTGTAAAAAAATATTTTGAGTCCCTTTCTTTGGACCATGTAAAGACATCAAAAAAGCAGGAAGGTTGGGGGAAATGATGTAATCTATTATGATTTCTCATCATCAAGAACTTAACTGTGTCCACAGGGAAAGAATACTATAATAGGTCCTATAAAAGTTTCTTTTGGTTGTGATTTCTCTATCAAGATGTTTTAAAACTATTTAGAGAAAACACAGACAAATCTAGTTTGATCTAGTTAGTTAAGAAACAAACGAGATCCATCTAGTTTGATTTTATTAGTTAAGTGTCTGCAGGAAACATCATTTCAGCTGAGTATGGAACCAGCAATAGTAAAGGAAAGAATGAACATTACACAGATAGCACAGAAAATCATTATTGCAAATAATGTAGGTAAATAAGAGTTCCTAGTGAGAAATTAATTTTTGAACCAATGACTACAAGTTCAAATTTAACAGTTCTGTGTTAAGTATTATATCTTGCTTCTCAATTGAATATGGGGCTGCTAATATTTATAATTACTTGAACTTCAAGTCCTCACTTGGTAGGATTTCCCCAATAGAGCAAATCATCTTTCTGAAGTTGCTATTTCAGAGTAGTAACTCCCAAACCAAGCTGTATTTGTAATTACCTGGAAAACGTGAGAGGTCTCAGTGATATACTGGATAGAAGCATAAAGAGTCAAAATCATTCAAAAAGTACAGTCTGGGTTAGAAGTACTACAAAGTATTATATTGGGCACATCCTTATCACAGGCAGTGTCCACTGCAGAAATTAATCCAATTTGAAAAGAAGCTAAAATCTTCATAATAAGACTTTTTACATTGGGAGAACCTTAAAGATGCCATAAGTCACAGTCAAAGCACTGATATTACTAAAATAAAATCCAGTCTCTAATCAACATATATGCAAAATTTCTATTACTATAAATTTTGGAATTTCTAATATCACTAGATCAACTTTTATTAAAGAATTTAATTTTTCTACTTATAATGAGGCTAAAAAGCAAGAGCAAACACTTGTCTTATGTAAGATATATATTGAAATGTTCTGTAGAATTGTAATCACATTTAATGTTGGGAATAAAGTATTCTTTTTAAAGATTTATTTTACTTATTTGAGACAGAGAGAGTATGCAAGGGGATTGGGGCAGAGGGAGAGGGTCTCAAGCGGACTCTGTGATAAGCCTAAAGTCTCACACATGGCTTGATCTCAGGACCACAAGATCATGACCTGAGCTGAAACCAAGAGTCTGACGCTCAATCAACTGAGTCACCCAGGTGCTCTGGAAATTAAGTATTATTGAATGTCGATTTGTAACTTTCCTGAATATTTATGAGTCAGAGGCACTTCAACAAGCATATGTCAGGCATTGCTGCGATTGCCTGTTTTACTCCTCTTATAGAATGCTACCTATGTCTTTTAATCAGAGCTTTATGGATATTTGTCTTAGTATAAAAATATAGCTACTGAGGTTTTTTTTTTTTCATACTCAATTCTCAGGATACACTAAATTAAAACCAGATATTTGTGTTGAGATAAAACCAAGGATTCCTTTATGTTAGCCATTACTTCTTGGCCAGAGGTAGGACTCTATCCCACACCTGCCCAGGAAAACTAGAGTCCATGACTAGCTAGCTCTCTTGAAATAACATGCATGGTCTGGAATTTCCAGGAAGAATGCACATTCCATGATTGGATAGTGTCCTCACAGGTGGGCAAGTGAGGCTGTCCTCTCTGTCACTCATTGTCATGAGCTCCCCAACCTCCACCAAGGTCAGCTGCCCTACCTCATTTTCCCCATGTTGTATGAGTCACTGCTGTGCTTATAAAGATAAAACCAAGAGTAGGAACACTTATCTTCCATAGAAACACAAAATGGATAGGCTTTTCCATTATGCTTGACTGTAATGAAAGCTCTAGGAAGTGAGTGCAGCATGAACTCATTCCTTCCGCCCCAGCAGACAGATGGATAGAGACATTCCAGTTTGTTTCCAGTCTTTTGTCTTCAGAGCATTTTTGGCATTTCCTTCAGGAAACTGGAGGTTGTGACCTAAGGTTTCCTTAGTTAACACACTTCTGTTTCCCACAGTTAACCTTACCCAGAAATGACAACTACTCTGTTAGGTGAGGTTTATCTTCATGTCCCAACTGTGTCCTGTGCATATTCAATGACAGTTGAAAGCGCAAATTCTGAAAGTAATAATATGACTAAATGAGCCAAACACACCAAAATCCTTTGAATTAATCCCCAGTGAAGAGGACAATAATGTTGAAACAAGAATAAACTATTACAGTAACTGTGATGCTTACAAAGTGCCCTTGCTCTCATTGTATAGTCGGAGAAAGTAATGGTTAAGATGTTAAAACTTTTAGATAGTATTAATTGAAAGTTTTCAGGTATGAGATGTATACTGTTCCACCAAGGCTCTGCAACTTGCTACTTCATTGATACCGTATAGTCCCATATTGTTCAAAGGATTGTCTGGGCGAAGCCAAGATAGTGTCCTGAAAAAAATTAAGTGATTTAATATATTATCTCCCATATCCCTATCCCCATTTCTCCAGCATGTTGGTGGAAAGCCAAGAATGCAAGCTTTTGTTGATGGGTTTGCAATGACCATTGAGTTTCATAATTTAAATTAGATATACAACCACATTGTTGTAAATATATATTTTTAAAATCCATATTTTAGGACAAGACTTATTATATATAATTTACTTTGGCCTGAATACAATTTAAAACTCCAATAATTACATTTACTTGTCAATGTGGTATTTAGAAGTTGGTGGTTTTCGTCGTGTTTTTTACTACTCTTCAATGTTAACTTATTGAAGTTTCTCTTCCTGAAAAAGATAGAGTGGTTTTTAACAAACCACATTTTTTTTTCACACCCTAGTTTATCAAGGTAAAATTCTTTAAAGGGTAATAGAAATTTGCCCATAACTTTGATTCTAAAGAGTCACATAGTCAAACAGAATCTTAATAATTATTTTTTTAAAAATGCTCTTCACAGAGGAATCTTTAAAAAAAAATCAGTTTATTAATGTTTAAAAGTTGATAAAGCTATGTGCAAAATGATCCACAAAAGTCAGAAACCTATTAAATACTATTTTTTTAAAAGACATTTCTCAGTTTAATTGCACTGAAAACCATACTAAAGAGACAGCAATATATTTTTATTTTTTGTAACATTTATACATATCTTTAATTGACTATTTAATGAACAGCTGTACTGAAAAACTTCTGGTATTCCCTATCAGTTAAAGTAATGCTTTAATGGCACAAGAAGGTTGTATTTTCTTAGGAAATACACGTTCAACGGTGTTAACACAAGTTAGAAAAATCCGATAAAATGCTGAAACAAATACATTCAAAAATCACAGAAAGTACTTTTAACACAACAAAATACAACCATCCTGTTGGTTGCACTAATTCACAAAACACTCTGAAATAAACATCAACAAAAGTGCCAAAGACAGATGTATTTGTTAGACAGATTCATTTAGAAATCTCTCTTGGTTTACAGTCACCCCACCCCACCCCTAGTCAGTTTTCACCTGGGTTTGCTAGTTTGTTTCTCCTATGACACAAAGGATTCTGCCCGATACATTTAGATAAATTGGACTGCCTTATGCAGATTTCAGTCACAATGGATAACCACACTGTAACATATTTACTTGTAAAATTGTTAAAAGAGAAAAAAATCCAAGTGACTTTAACCAAATTCCAAAACTGATCCTAGCTTACATGGAAACTTTGGCCTCAGCAAATAAAATTGCTTTACACCTCCAAACCATCTCCATTCCTCACAGTTTACCTCCTGGACACAACCTACCTGCTACAGACCATCAAGATACCGACCATGCCACAACCCCAGCTCTGATGAAGGCCAGGTAGTTCGAATATAAAGTAACAGAATTTTGAGAAGGGGCATGAAGGGGGAAGGGAGGGTAGGATATGCAGAGCATACCCAGAGAAGCAGAAGTGCACACAATCACTTGGACTGAAAAGTAAGGTGAAAGAAAACATCTCCTCAAAGCTCCCCACAGACGCTTTCACACTGGGACCTTAGCCTTCGAGGAGGGGCCAAATGAACCCTTCAGGAGCTTGACAATGCTAGACCTTTGGCTCAGTGCAAAATCAAAGCTCCAGGGCAGGCCGGGCCAGGCGGTGGGGGTAGGAAATAGATTCCAGGCCAGGACCTGATCTCCACCCTTCCCAGTGCATTGTTCACAGGAACTAACCCGCCAACACCCCTGCACCACCAGGCTGCTCTTACTCTGCCCGTCCTCCCTCTGGCTCCCAGCAGCTCCTCCCTGGCAGCAGTTGAGACAGAGATTTTTTTTTTTTTTTTTCCAAACACTGGCTGGTGGGTCACCACACAAGAACTCTCTCCAAGGGTCGGCAGCGCTCGGTTTAGGAGGAAGAGTTGACATTTCCAGAGGACATAATGGTCTCTGGGTTGTCCCCATCGTCCTTCTGCGGGTGGGAGGAGTTGTCCGACTTACTGCGGCTGAATTCCATGCCGGCAATGATGGGTCGCTTGAATTTGCCTGCAGAGTCCCCGCTGGGGCACTTGCAGCAGGACAGGATCCGGATGAAGGCTCGGCGCATCTCCTTGTTGGTCAGGGTATAAATGATGGGGTTGGTGCCCGAGTTGAGCACGGCCAGCACCAGGAAGTACTCAGCTCTGAAGAGAATGTCGCAGGTCTTCACCTTGCAGCCCACGTCCAGCAGGAGCAGGATGAAGAGGGGCGCCCAGCAGGCGATGAAGACGCTCAGGACGATGATCACGGTCTTGAGCAGCGCCAGCGACTTCTCCGAGCTGCGGCTGGCCTTCGACATGTTCTTGCGGAAGGTCAGGCGGCGGCTCCGAGTCCTAACCAAGGAGTAGATCCGGCAGTAGAGGATGACGATGGCCAACAGGAGCAGAGTGAACACTGTGGTGCAGAAGAGGATATAGTGCTTGTGGTAGAGCGGCAGGACGGTGGAGCAGTTGTAGAGCGCGCTGATGCAGTTCCAGCCCATGATGGGCAGGCCGCCCAGGATGAGGGAGATGACCCAGCAGGCGCTGATCAGCAGGAAGGAGCGGAAGCTGTTACTCCCGTTGTGGAGTTTCATTTTCAGCATCGTGATATAGCGCTCGATGGCGATGGCGAGGAGGCTGAACACGGAGGCAGACAGCGCCACAAACATACTCCCTTCCCGCAGAAACCACTGGGCGGGGGTGAGCTTGTAGGTGGTGGCACCAGACAAGAGCAGGTTGGCTGTGTAGGCCACTCCTGCCAACAGATCTGAGAGGGCCAGGTTGCCAATAAAGTAGTACATAGGTCGGTGGAACTTCTTGGTTTTCCAAATGGTCAGCAAGACAAAGATGTTCTCTAGGATGATACAACAGCAGATGAGAATGAAGACCACCGAGCTCAGTTTAATGCCATTCTCCTTGTCCGCGCTGATGTTCAGCTTTCCTGTGTAGTTATAATGCCGGACGATGATGTCATAGTTAACATAGTCGGAGACAGGACTGCGGAGGGCCTTCACCAGCGGGATGCTGGTAGACCCCATGGTGCACGGTGTCTCCAGGAATCCGGGGGAGGCGCTTCTCCAGAAGAACGCTAGAGGGCGAGGCCGAGCGAGCCTTCACTTGCTGCGGGGGATGGTGGTTCCGTCGGAGAGATCCCGGCGTTTTTGCTTTTCCTTGGTTGGAGAGGCCCTCGGAAACCGCAGCTTTAAACAAGTCACAAAGAGGAGAGCGTCAGGGAAAAAGCCACAGTACACTGGCATAATTCATTCTAACTAAGGCACTGCTCCAGTTTTGTCTGGATTTGTTTTAAGGAAACTTGGAGAAAGTGCAAAGACTGGGATTTAAAAAAAAAAAAAAATCAAATTCACATTTCTTGCCAAATAAAGGGGAGATGAAGTAAGGGGAGGAGAGGGAGAAAAAATAAAATTTACCCAAATTGAAAACTCCCAACTGAACAAGACGAAAACTCTCTTGTGTCACACCAAAATGGAAATGGAAAAACGAGAGAAGCGAGCCCCATTTGTAACACCTCTCCGGGCCTCTCACTACCCCACCTCTAACCTCCTCCAAGTCTCCAGCTTGGAGGTTCTCTGAAGCATTGGCCCACTGGCCAGCCGGTTCACCACCAGCTCTTGGTCTCTCCTTCGAAGAGACCCAACCGCTAATACGAAGGTGGAGACGCACACCACCTCTGCTTTCTACCACCACACAGCTAAAAGAGCTGAGAACCACCACCTAATCGCCTTGCAACACATTAGATTTGCACGAAAAATCATTTGACAGAGTAAGTCATTCTTTGGGCTCTATTAATAACTCTCTAGGAACAGGTGTGCTCAGGGTCCGAGGGGTGTGGGCAGCCAAGCCCGCCCAGGCCTTTCGGTAAACAGGAAAGCTTACGCTTCTGTGAAGCAACTGCTTTTTCTTAATTTCTTCTTCTAGTTTTTTTTTTTTTTTTTTTCCTTGTAAACCAGTGCAAGAAAATATTAAGGTATTCAGTGAAAAACATTCATAAGAGATCGCAACAAATCCCAGGAAATTCGTACATTCATTGATTGTATAAGGAGTATGTTTAATTACTATGGGTTTGGCCAAAACACACATGGGCACACAGACAAAAGAGAGAAGTTAATACTACTAATGATAACGATACATGCCACTACATTCCTAATTCCAAGTTCAGAGCTTCTGTCCAGAAACATAAATGTAGGGCTGGTGCATTGCTGAACTACAGCCGGCCGTTTCATTTACTGCCCTCCCCCCCACATGTTGCCTCCTCTCTTAGAACTAGAAAGTGTGGAGAGAATGAAACGGCACTGGTTAGCAGAAGTCTGCTTGTAATGTTTCAAGATAACGCAGCAATGTGAAAGAAGTGGAGTAACAGAAACAGCAGTAACCGGGACAGCAGAGGCTGCTCGCGCCTAGACGCTGTGCATTTTCTCCCACCTAATCCCGCACCCTGCTCGCCGCCAGTGTAACTTTAAGCCCTTACCTCCCTACCCCCATATTCTTTGTCTATAGGATTTCCAAATATAAGCGCCTTCCCTCCCTCTGCGACCAACCGCAGGTTTCATTATCCCCCATCCCTGGTCGGGTTTACAGTTGGACTTAACCCTTTTCCAAACTTCGTAAATCACATGTGCCCCAAGAACAATCCGATCGGGTTGGGCTCCTTAGTGGCCCAGGGATGAATGTTTCCAGCGCCCAGATATGGATGTTTCAAAAGTTGGTCTTTCCCTCCCCTCCCCCGTTCCGATTTTAAAAATTCCTTTCTAACACTGAAGACCTCCTGCAGCGGGAATCCCCCGCGCCCCCGACCGGCGCTGGCAAGGCGCGCAGTCCCCTACCTCGCTCAGGCAGGACGAAGTTGCGTTGGGAGAGCTCCGGGTCTCCACTGCGCGCTTGGCATCTTGTTGCTGCGCGGGACTGACTGCGACGCTCTCCAAACTTACTCGAGTCGGGGTGCCCTCCCTCCGCAGCCGCACACTCCAATGGCCAGCACTGCTCGCCGCGGCCCACGCCGGCCCGTTAGCTGAAGTCGCCGAGCGCCCCGCTGAGGCTGGGTGGCTTCTCTAGGAAGAGGCGGGGAGGGGTTAATAGCTCAACCCCCACGCCCTCAGCCAGTGGCTGGGGGCCTCCGGATCTCGGCTGCAGAGACTCGCTGTCCAGGAAAGATCTGGGGCAGAAGCGCGGACACACACACACACACACACACACACACTCCTCCCCCACAGGCAACCGAAAAAAAAAAAAAAAAAAAGAAAGAAAGAAAGAAAAGAAAACAGAGAAGGGACGGAGGCTGGTGCCCCCTGGATTCTGATGTATAAATCACGGCCCTCGCCCTGCTGTCCGCCACTCTCGGAGACCGTTCTCCCGAGTCTTACAAAAGAGAGGAGGTGGGGAGCCTTTGGAAACTTTTCTCCTGAGAAGTCTTAGGACGCAGAACACAGCCCGGGGTCTCGCAGCGCACCTCTCTGGTCCCCTACACGCTGGAGTCCTTGGTTGGATCGGAGTCCGGGGACTTAGGACGGGGCCCCCGCGGCCGCTTCTGCACCGGCAGGGAAAACAGGGGCCGAGACCCCGAGAACCCCCGCCGCTCTCTGGGGAGGAGAAACTGGCAGGGCGCTGCAAGAGACACGGAGGAGATATGCAGCAGCCTAGAAGGGAGAATGGCCCCGGAGGTTCCTTTACTTCTCCCCACCCCCCATCCCGCTGCTGCCCTGAAACTTGCGGTCTGAGGGGCAGAAGGTGGCTTTCCCGGGACTCGCGGCGAGATGGGCCAGCCCTGGGGAGACGCTGGGTAAGGGTTTCCCTCATTCAACTGGGCGCAAGGTCAGCCTTGTGTCACAGATTCTGGCCAGTCGCGTTCCTTTGGGGAGATGGGCAGCTGCTGGGGCGTGAGAGTTTTAAAAAGCTTGGGCAGCTGAAGAACTTCCAAAACGGAGAAGCCGCTGCACCCAACCAGCTTAGTCTGAGGCCGGTGCCCTTCTCTCCCCTTCTACTCAGGAAAACTCAAAGGCCCCAAAACCTCAGTGCTCCCAACACGCCTACTCTTTTCTTTCGCTTAGATTCTACTTAAGACCGTGAGAGTAGAGTCGGCCTTGGTCAGCTCCGCCTAAATGACAAACTCAGAGCACTTCTGCCCTGCCCTGCTGCGACACTGAAGATTTCCACTCAGTCCCTGGTCGCATGGGCTTCCCATCCTGGCAGATGTGAACGCAAAACTTCTCCGTGTGCAGTTTCAATTGACAGACACGCCCTGTACCTGAATGACTCAGAAGGAGTCTAAATGAATAAACAGACCCCTGGCTTCTGGGATCTTATGAGTTTGCAAAAGAAGAAATCAAACGACAGTTAAAATCAAGTTCACAGCTGCCTGAAAGTCTTCATCAACGAGTTGCACCCCGCACATAGCCACAAATTCAACAGTACATGCATACAGCATAGAAACTAAGATAACCGTCCTCTAGATTCTAGGGCTCTGGTTGGGTTTGAGAACTTACTTAAAAGAAGAGATATGTGGAGTGCCTGGGTGGCTCAGTCGTTAAGTGTCTGCCTTAGGCTCAGGTCATGATTCCAGGGCCCTGAGATCCAGCCCCTCCTGGGGCCCCCTGCTTAGGTGAAGCCCTCCCTCTCCCACTCCCCCTGCTTGTATTCCCTCTCACTCTCTCCCCCTGTCAAGAAAATAAATAAAATCTCTAAAAAAAAAGGGGGGGGGGGAAGTATGTTGAGTCTACCCTGTACAACATAAGGTAAAATCCACCCCAACCACTAATTTATGAGTTAAGGGAAAAGAATTAAAGTGAATTGCACACCCAAACTCTATCTATCATGAGAGATATCTAATTGTTGGTCATTTTATTGATGAGAGAAATGTCACGCAGCTTTACTCACTAGATATCCCAGCTAGTATATGGTGGAGCTGGGTTCTACAACTTAATGCCATGTCTCCCAGATGTCATGGCTCCCAGTTCAAACACCTTCAGTCAATAAATAGTTAAGAAACTGAAGTGTTGGGGCGCCTGGGTGGCTCAGTGGGTTAAGCCCCTGCCTTCGGCTCAGGTCATGATCTCAGGGTTCTGGGATGGAGTCCCACATCGGCCTCTCTGCTCAGCAGGGGGCCTGCTTCCCTTCCTCTCTCTCTGCCTGCCTCTCTGCCTATTTGTGATTTCTCTCTGTCAAATAAATAAATAAAATCTTAAAAAAAAGAAAAGAAAGAAACTGAAGTGTTCCCCAAAGGGAAGCAAACCTCTAGCTTTAAAATTTTTAAATTGAACTAATTTCTTGACTATCTATGTATAAAATGTATACAAAGATACGCTAATGAATGCCCCTTTAAAATCACTTATTTTCTGACTATGCAAGTCTAAAAACATATACAAAATTTATGCTAATAAATGTCTTTTTTTCACCATGAAGCATTTTCTTTTTTGCTGAACTGTCTTGTTAAATTTCTTTATTAAATTATTAAATATTACATTATTTAGCAAGACAAATTTATTTCTGATTTTACCACCTTTAAAATCATTTAGACTTTTTTTAAAGAGTGTATTTTTTTTTAGATTGATTTATTTATTTGTGGGAGAGAGAGAGCACATTACATTTGTTATAGTTCATGGATGTCTACTGACATATCATTATCATCTACAGTCCATAGTTTATGTTATGGTTCACTCTTGGTGTTGTACATTCTTTGGGTTTGGACAAATGTATAATGACATGTAGCCATGATTATGGTATCATGCAGAGTATTTTCACTGCCCTAAAAAATCCTCTGTGTTCTGCCTGTTTATGCCCCCCCTCCCCTATGAATGTCTTTTTTAAAACCACTGATTTCTTGACTATATATTTCCCTACCCAGTGTATACAAATGTATAGTAATGAACATACTTTAAAACTTCTCATTATCTACCTATAACATCTAATGTAAGGTTGTATATTTGGGTAGCAGATTCTAAGTATTACACATATAAACTCTTTTAATTCTTCCAATGATTCTACAAGTTAGGAATGATTATTACCCTAATTTTACAAACAAGGAAACTGAGTCCCAGGCACATTATATTAAGTAACTTGGTTAACGTGGTCTGTGACCATAGATTGGCTATAGGCTCTTAGCCACATGTCCAAACCACTACAATAAACCTCAAACATGTCAAAGAATGACATGGGGAAAATCAGTCTTTTTCTTGCGAATACTGCTGGTGAGGACAACATCGATTCAGTATTACTCCAGTGTTTTAAAGAGCCCAGATATTGCAGGTGATTACTTAGAAATGTCCACCCTTAGTACACACCTCTAAGATGTAACATGTAGATGACCAGTCGGGCAGAATTTTAAAGTAGACAGAACTATTTGCAGCAATGGCTTCCTTGCCAATTCCAAGTCTCTGGTTCCCACACATATCTCTTCCCATTGCTCTCAGGAGAGGCCCTAGAATTGCATCCTCAAACTATCTCCTGGCTCTCAGCCCAGCTCCCTTTCCGCTGCTGCCTGGAAGGCCAGCCCGATGTTTTACCTTACTTCTCCCGGCAGTGAGGTTACCATCAGATGCCCACTTCACAGTGAGGTTGCAACATTCCACATTTCTCATTTCAAAGCAACTTTACTGTTCTTTATGCATGCTTTACAATCTCTTTGTAAGTGTTGCCAGAGAAAATACCATGTCACATTTGGGACTTATACTAAAAAAAAATTATCTGTCATTACTCTGCAACTCAGATTGAACTGAGCGAGCCGTATGTTTTGTTTGTTAAGTCTGGCAATTCTAATCTCTTTCCTAAATGCTCCAGGTACTTTCCACAACCACCCCCAATCCCCTTTAAAGATCCAGCCCTCCCCTCCCTCATCTATTCCTAGGAGAGCAAATAGCCTCCTATTAGTGGAGAGAACAGTGTCACTGAGATTCCTCTCCTCTAAGTTAACAGCAGCTTCACCCACCCTTACTTCCTGCCCATGGCTTTACTCCTAACCAAGGCAAACCCTTGCCCCATCACTGTGCAAAATCCCCCACCACACTTTTGAAGACATGGCTCTACTATTCCTTCTCTGTCTTGTACTTTCAATTCTTGGCCTCTGATGATTCTTTATCTTCAACTTACATTAGTATGTGTTTATTTCTGTTCCCCAAAACTCACTGTCTTCTCCTCATACGAGCTAAGTCCCGACATAAACCTCTCTTCTCTTGTTTGCCACCACTCAGAACTATGGAGCAGGACATGACAGCCTTGGCTTCATCCATCATTCTGCCAGTTCCCAGATGGGTAACTTTGGGCAAGTTCTTTAACTTCCTTGAGCCTCAGTTTCCTAAATGCTCTCTTTCTCCACAAGTGTTCCAGAATTATACAATAATGTATCTTGATTTTCCAAGTCCTCTCCTGGACGTACAATGGGCCCTGTGTAGTCTGAGAAATTATCTGAAATTATTTCTCTGATAACTTCATTTTCTCTATTTCCCTATTCTCTCTTTCTGAAACTCCTACTGTTCAGATTATGGACTGTGCAGGAAGTTTTCATAACAAATATTCCTCATATTTATTTTCCATTTCCTATATCTTAATCATTTTTCTGACTTCTGGGATATTTCTCAACTTTATCTTTTGACTCCTCGGTTAATATTTCCTTTTGTGTTATCAGACTTCTGAGTCTAAATTCTCTCTTCTCTCTCTCTCTCTCTTTCTCTCTCTCTCTTTTTTTCCTGACTATTTCACTGTTACAGAACGCTGTTTCTGTTTCAGGGATCCCATATCTTTACTTACCTCCAAGAATATTAGAATGCCATTGCTGTTGTCAAAATTTTCTCCTTTTTTTTTTTTTTTCTTATCATCTTCTTTTACCGTTTGTTTTGATCTTGGTTCTTTGAGTCAGTGGCTTTCTCAATTGCCAGGTGATCTCTGGCTGTCCATTTCTGTTTCAGACAGGGCTGGAAACTAACTAAAACTCGTTGTAGGGGGTTTGTCAGCGGAAGGGTGCTAGGTAATCAGGCTATGTTCTTTTATTGGAGGGCCCCCAAATACCAATATTTATAGATCTCTAATCCTGGACTGGTCAATTTTGTCAGCAAGGAATTCTAAAATCTCTTGTCTTCCTTCTACTATTTTCTGAAGTGAATCAAGAAAGGTAGGGGAGAGAAGGAGAAAGAATCTGATCAATCAGTGTTTCAATTTGAACTGAATCACAGTGATGGGGACCTCCATGCACAGATGTCCCTGTGTCCAAATACCCTCTGAGATTGTCCATTTAGAAAATAAACCTCCAGTCTTCAACTGAAACGGGCACTGGTCCTTGTCCTTTTGTATAGGTTGGAGACAGAGGGCTGTAGATTGGCCGCTAATCTTAATTTGATTTTTTTTAAAAAGGCATTTTATTCAAAAACCAGAAAGTAAAAAGAGTGGAAAGTAAAATCTTGTAAAAAATGTGTATAACAGGGTTAGAAAGAGGTGGGGTTGGTGGTGTGTGAAGCATCATTTGTCTGCTATAGTCGATGCTTCACCTTTAATCCTCTTGTTTTCAGACTGGCATTTACCACCACCTCAGAAACACCTGGAGCCTCCTTTTCCTGATCCTATTTGAGAATCTTTAGTGTGATGTTCACTCATTTCTGGATCCTCCGCTTCTAATTCAGGTTTCAACTTTCTCTGGTCTGACATGCCATTTACACACAAAAATTTGTTTTCCAAAATTTCATTGCTTTTGTCGGAGGTAAATTAACCTTGAAGCTAAATGTAGCTTAAACTTTAGAATTTCATTTCCAAAGTCCTGGAAAGAGTTATAACAATATGTCTACGTGATTATACAAATATCAAAAGTAAGGAATTTTAAAAATGACTGGCTTAGCTTGCTGTCTCTTTCCATTAGGAAATCTCTACTATTCCATGTCCCTGTGTATACAGGCTGGTTTGGGAGTTGCTGTGGGCATTTTGGGATCTGAACAAGGGGAACTTGAGTTTGGGTACATTTAGATTGAATTTAGAAGGATCTGTGAGTGAGATTCCAGTTGCTTCCATATTATTTCCAGCCACCCTGGTGTAGAAATGACTTTCAAGACTATTTCTACACCATGGCTACTCAGGCTGTCATGAAATAAACATGTAGGACCAGTGTCATGTGACTCTGAGCCAGAATCTAGTCTGGGGAAAGTTATTCCAGGGATGGCATGTGTAAACTGTAATTGGGGAATTTGATTCTCACTGACACCCAGTTAAAACAGAAGTTCTCCTCTCTTCAGAATATATTTGATGACTCAGAATATATCATTACTAAACATGCCGTATGTTTTTTCCACTCTTGATGGAATTCACACAAAAAAGATCGATCAGAATTTGTATATTTGTCTGGTATTTGTAGGGTGTAACTATCGCAATTTGAAAATAAGTTTAGGGTAATTTCGATAAAGTATGGGAGAAATTGCAGACTTCTTATTTGGATATACTCATAAAGGATACTTTATTTTGTCATCTATATATCATTTAACAAGGATTGAGAGCAAATCCATTCTAAAGATCATTGAAATGTGTAATAAAAACAATAAAATGAGCAACTAAATCAATAGGAATTATTCCGATGCTGGGAAAAAAGTTGTACCAAAAAACCTTCCAGATCATACCAAGAACACAATTAGACAAGTATAATACATACAAGAGGACAAGTACCATTATCGCCATTCCATTAAAGGAAGATACATGTTTTGCGTAGTCCATATAATAAAGGGGAATGAATTATAAGAACCAGGAAAAGATAAATTTCCTGCTGATTTGACCCACAAAACAACTGACACAGTGAAAGGATCTTAATCTCAATTCAAGTGTATTTATAATTAGATCAAAAGAAAAAAATGTTTTGAGATTCTACAGCTTGCATATGAAAAAAAAAAAGTCATAACAATTTTCCTAAATTTGGCAACAGTCCTGAAATCTCACATGTTACCAATAATGAATTTTGGGTTTTATTTTTGTTTTGTTTTTTTAGACAGAGAGAGAGCACAAGAGAGGAAGGGCAGAGAAAGCAGAGAGGATCTTAAGCAGTCTCCACACTCAGTGCAGAGCCTGAGCCTGAGATCTTGATCTAGTCCAAAATCAAGAGTGTGATGCTTAACTGATTGAGCCACCCAGGTGCCCCACCAATAATGAATTTTGAAGCTGAAAGAAAGTTTTCTAAACCAATAACAAAACATTTCTTTTGATTAAGCATACTAGAACGAAGACTAAATTATCTCTCTGTTCACTCTAAAGAAAATGATATTTTAATATTTTATCCTGTGAAGTCGAAATCAAAGGGTATATAGCCAAAGATAAAAGAAAAAAGCATTATAAAATGTTTTGGCTATTACTAGAAACCGTTATTTTTATAATTTCATGATATTTGTTAGCTTTTAAAATTAGTGCTTTGTTGTGATGTCTTTTCTTGTTCTAAATTCATTTTCATACCTACCTTTCTAAATGAGGACCCTCTGTCTCCAATTGTATAAGTTCCTACCTGACTCTCTTTCCTTCTTCCATTTTCTTTGTCCTTATAAGTTGATTTATTGCATTTAGGGGTTTGGGAGGGGAATAAAATGTTTGCAGATCTCCATATTTTGACAGAAATGTTCATTCATGGTTTTTTAAAATAGTAATTTTTAATTCAATTATGTGCACAGTATTTAAATGAAAATTTCTATAAAAGTTATTAAGTAAAAAATAGTTTCTCCTCCAATTTTTGCTTCCCCATGGAACTACTTTTACCTCTTTCACTTTTCCTTTGCATATTTGCCTCTATGTTTTCTAATAATGTGCTTATGTTGGCTTTTAGATTATTTTCAATGTTAAATATTATATATTGAATTTGTCCTTCGGGAATTAGGATTTAGCTCCTTTACCTATACTGTACCCCCATGGTTTCCTATTTTCCAGAGATTAAATTTAATTTTTTATATTATTATAAATATGCAGATTTTACTCACAGTTTAGCCATGTGTGTCCAAATCTACTTTTATGTAAATCTTTTGGTTTTCCCTAGACTTAAATATTGTCTTTCGTTGTTTGCTTGGTTTCCTATGTACTCATTACTAATCCATTCCCACACTCTCAGAACATTCAAACACAACAAAAAATGCATCATATTCATGGGAACATCACTCCTGAGTCCTCTGTCCCCCTCTCTAGCCAAATTGCTGCAAGGTTGTTGTCCTAGGAGTCATGGGGGGGCTCCCTTCACATCTCTCCTGTTCTGAGCCTCAATTCCTAGATCTCCTCCATTGTCCATTTATGCCTTCATGTTGATGGAGTTTCCAGAAGTTTCCTGATTAAGGGCACAAGGAAGAGAAATTCCTTCAGAAATTGAATATATACAAATGTCTTCATCCTGTCTTAACTCTTTAGTCATAGCTTGGCTGAGTAGGGAAATCTAGGTTGAAAGTTATCTTCCTGTCATGTTTTTAAGGCATTGTTCCATGTCTTCCATCACCTAGTGATGCTACGAATTTATCATGTCATTGCTATTCCCCATCCTTTATGTATAAACTGTTTTAATTGATTTGTTTGTGTCCCACTCCGTGTGCCCTTCTTACAGTATAACAACTTATACTCCCCATCAAGGGTGGGGTCTATTTGCCTCCAGTTGGACCTGGAAGACCTTTGTAAGCAGGCTGAAGTACAGAGGATGCCACTTCCAAGGCTAGGTCATTAAAGATGATATGACTTCTTCTGGCCCTTTTTCTTTTTGGCTTTAAGCACTCACACCATAATGCAGACACTATATGGAAAGACAGAGAGAAATACCCCAGGGTACCATTCGTCCTTTGTGAAGACTTTTGACACTCACACAAACAGACAATGGAAAAGCTTTGTGCATGAACAGGGCTTATTAGCTGGCAGACATCACTGAAAGATGATCTGGCTGAGTCATTTCATTGGTGGACCCCTAAATATTTAGGTTATTTCTCCTGGGAGTGCTCATACATCAAGAGAAAAAGGTTTCTATTCTTCTTCCCAGAAGATACAAACTTGGTTGCAGCATCTGGGAGAAGACAATGAGAATGAAGCTAGGGTAGCTCACCTTTCAGCATTGGGATTTCCACTTACCCTTCCTGTCTTTACTGTGGGGTTGCACCATCAAAGTCATTCTGTGCACCCTCTCTACCCCGACTCCTCTTCCTTAGTGGGGGAGTTTCGGTCCCTTGGGCTATACAGGGCTGGGGAAGGTCATGGTGAGACAGCATGAGGGGGTAAGGATGAGTCTAACTGCTTCTATAGCAGACCTTTCTTATTTCATCTTCACTCTCAACCCTGCTTTCAGAGATACCTAAAATCCCCAATTTCTGGGCCTTTCTGGGGTTCTGTAGAGCAACTCCGCTTGCTTCTGGGCTTCCCCCACTGTTGGATTAGTTTTCGGTTTTCTTGGTTTTAATAAGAAAATTAGACTCATCCCTCTTCTTTTCTGTTGCCAAAATTTTGTTGCTGTTATCTCTTATCTTTTCTTTCTCTTTGCTTATGCCCAAAGCAAAGGAAAGCAAAACAAAACCAAACAAAACAAAAAAACCCTTTACTATTATGTCAGTGGACTATAGGAGTGGAGGGAAGTGAAAGTGTTCAATTTACCAGCTCTGAACAGAGGTTATTTACATTTCTCTTAAACCCATGCTTCTGAAACCATTCTTGTAAGCCTGCCCTTTCTAAGGACACCAATGGCTCCCTAATCAACAGAGTCAAAAGCTTCTCATGAACCCTCACTTAGGGGAACTTAGTGTCACACGGACACCGTTGACCACCCTCTGCTGAGACGCTTCAGCCTGTGCTTCTGTGGCAATGCTTTCTCACGTTCTCCTCTGACTCAGATAGCTCTGTCCCAGTGCTCTTAGCAGCTGGCTTCTCTTTTTCCATATTCTCTTAAATAGCTTTACCCCAAGAATACTAAATAATTATATAACCTGTATTATGTGCCAGGCATGGTACTAGATAAGCTTTTTTTTTTTTTTTTTTTTTAATTAACTGTGGTCAGGTAGCTTGCCTGGGCTGCCTCTGATCCTTTGTGCTATACTTTGACCCCAAGTTATCAAGCCTCTGACTAGAGCTTGCCAGAAGAAGTCACCTTAGGAGAACAAGAGACCTAGTGGCAAGGATTTTATTTATTTATTTATTTATTATTTTTTAAAGATTTTATTTATTTGACAGAGGAAGACACAGCAAGAGAGGGAACACAGGCAGGGGGAGTGTGAGATGGAGAAGCAGGCATCCCCCTGAGCAGGGAGCCCAATGCAGGGCTCGATCCTAGGACTCCAGAGATCATGATCTGAGTCAAAGGCAGATGCTTAACAACTGAGACACCCAGGTGCCATTACTATACAATGAATTCATCCCCTCAACACTCTACATGAGAGGTACTATTAAACAACCCATTTTACAGATGGAGAAACTGAGACACAGAAAGCTTAAGTAAGCTGTTCAAAGTCCCAGCTTTTTCTCATTGTGTGTATTGCCTCTTCATTTTTTTTCATATTGCCTCTTCAAATGCTACATCCTCAGTCTTCCTTCTTAGCCATTTGAACTTTCTTGGCTTTTGTCATTTACTTCTAGGGCTTTATCTATCAGATACATGCAGACAACTCTGAACCATACACCTCTATTCCCACCTTTCTCCTAAGCTCCAAACTCAATATCTAAATATTTATTGGAAACCTCCATTTGTGTGTCTCACAAGCACGTCAAGATTAATATAACTGCGGCCCAACCATGTCATTCTGACCATCCTCTTCCCAGGACAATTGGACCTGCTCCCTGGGTATGTATCAGTGAATGGCATCAACATTCACCTCATCACATGAGCTACGACATTGCAGACTCCATTCTGAATGCCTCCTCACCAAATGTGAAATTTGCTGCCAAGACTGTTGTCCTCCAAAGGGCCTTCTGAATTCATTTCCTCATTATCCTCACATGCCCTTGTGAGGTTCTTACCCACCCCCCATTTATAACAGTTTCCTCCTCAGAGGTCTCAGCTCTGAGCCTCCACCCCACCTTCAGAGCTGCTTTTCTAAATGCCTGAGATCTATTCATTCTACTTACTTAAGAGTGACAGGTAGTCTCCATGAGAGGGAAGGGGTTCCTTAAATTACCAAAATATAATGGGATTTCTTAAAAAAAAAAAAAATCTCTCATATACATTTAGAGATCAATAAACACATACAAGAGAAATTAAAAGCTGTATAATGTTCCAAACCACTGATGATTAAGTACCAATCAGAAACTAAGATAAAACCATTCTGAGACTATAGCAATAAAAATGTATGCACATTTATTTATTCATCTTTGCTTGAAAAAATAAAGACAATTAGGTATTTTTTCATTGAAAAATTCCAGAGGCACCATTTGTTGCCTTTGTCTGTAGCTTGTTCTCCTGTAGCCAGTCACTTTAATCTCTCCTCGTTCCATAATTTCAACTGCACAAAGGATGCTAGTTAGCCCAGTGTTTTGGGGTATCCAGGGACAGACCAAGTTTTTGTGTGTCTGTCTTAAGTCAATCCATCTTTATCCCTCTTATTTTGAGAAAAATCCGCTTAGCAAGTTTTGCATGAAGATGCAAATTTCGTTGACATAAATGGCTAGTATTATAGTCCAAATTTGTTAATATCAACATTGTAAAATCACCTAAGTCTTTATCGCCAGGAAAAAGCCAAATGAGATTGCTGAGACAGTTAAATTAGAAAGTATTTAAAAAGCAATTTCATCCTAATTTCTTTAAAATTCCCTGGCTTATAAAAAAAAAAAAAAATCCCCTGGCTTATAAAAGAAGGTATTGTTCTGGAGATGGCCTTTGCTGAATGAAAGGAAAAACCAATTCTCATAGAGGTGAGGTACATGAACTCAAGTGCTTGAGGGACCCCAACATGTTTACTCAGAGGTAAGTACTGGGATTAGTAAACTTTGTCTTCAGAGGTTATTTTGCCCTTGGCCCATTCTCATTCTCTTTGTTTGTATTTTTTTTTTTCCCTATCATTTTTTCTGTGGTGGGAGAACTGATAATTGAACAGAGAGGCCAAAGGATAAACAGATAAAAGGGACTTATTTGTTTCCACAATTCAGTCAAGGATCTCCAGCCACTGAAGTTTTGTCTCTATCCCTAAATTTAAACTGCTGCAATCTGAGGAATTTTGGAAGATTACATAGTAACTACTCTCTTGCCTATTCAGCATAAAAGGAACACTACTACTTTAAGTAATAGAAAGGAATACTAGTACTTTATGTAATAGAAAGTGAAAGAACAGAAGGTTGTTATTTAAATCTACTCATAAATAAATGTGTGCCAATCCCTCAACTCTGGGCCTTTGCGCTTGCCATTCTTTCCATCTGGAATGTTCCTATTAAACTCAACTAACTCCCACCCTCAATTCATTTGGGTTTTAGAGTGAAGGTCCTTTCCTCTGAGAGGCTGGCCATGACCCTGTCTAAAAATGCACACATTATCTCTGCTCTCTATCTCCTTAGACCTACTTCATTTGTCTTTATAGCACTTAAATTGTTGCCTAACACATGATTAGTTTGTGATGGGTTTGTCTTCTACCAGAGTGCAAACTCTGGAAGTGAATTGCTTTGTGTAGCCCAGAAGAGTCTCCATGACAGTAGTCTATCAAATATTTGTTATATGGGGGTGCCTGGTGGCTCAGTTAGTTGGGCAGCTGCCTTTGGCTCAGGTCATGATCCTGGAGTCCTGGGATCAAGTCCTGCATCGGGCTCCCAGTTCTATGGGGAGTCTGCTTCTCCCTCAGACCTCCCCTCTCATGCTCTCTCTCCACTCTTTCTCTCCCTCAAAAACATAAATAAAATCTTTTTTTAAAAATTTAAGTGAATGAATTAAAATCACAAAAAAATTAGTGATATTTCTTTCTCCTTATACACCAAATGCCTTTTTTTAAAATTTAGAAAGTGAATATTCTCCCATTGAAAGAAAAAAATTGTCACTGAAAGTCAAAACCTCTAAAGCATCTAAATCTCTGAAAGCATCAAAACCTCTAAACCTCTAAAGTAAAATCTAGAACTTTCTTAAAAGTGTTTATGGACAGGGGCACCTGGGTGGCTCAGTGGGTTAAGCCTCTGCCTTCGGCTCAGGTCATGATCCCAGGGTCCTGAGATAGAGCCCCGCATTGGGCTCTCTGCTCAGCAGGGAGCCTGCTTTCCCCATCTCTCTCTGCCTGCCTCTCTGCCTACTTGTGATCTCTGTCAAATACATAAATAAAATCTTAAAAAAAAAAAAAGTGTTTATGGACATCCTCAAACTACACCTCACACAGACATTGTTTCATCCTTAGAAGAGGGGGTATCTGTTAAATTACAACGAAATTACTAAATTCAGTCAATTCAATGAAAGAAATCAACAAAACTAGTTGTCTGCCATCGAATAAAGAAGACAACTAATTGCTTGGTTATAGCCGTTACCATCAACTTGACTTCTGGTAAGAGCATTGGATAAATAGGAACAACCCAGTGGCTCAAAGATGGCTTTCTTCTGGGTTCTTCCCATTTCTTTTCATAACTTATCTCCCTGTAAAGAAGATTTATTTATACGTTAATCAAATACACAAATATCCAATACTGCATATATGCTAATGCTCAGGGTATAAAATCTCTGGCCTTTACATGCTCAGTCTGGCAAGGATGACTAAAAGGAGCAAATCTGTACCATACGATGTAGTATATCATGTAATCCCCTTGTGACTCTACATCCCCGCTGAGCTTGTGTTCTTAGGAACCCAGGTGTTGAGAGTGTTTCTTCTGGCAGATAACTACTAGAAGAAGAACTTTGTGTACCTGAGCCTGGGCTATCTGAAACTTGGGCTCAAAATCATCAAAACCTCTGTAAGAGGTGGAAATGGAGTTGGAAAAACTCATACCAAAACTGCAAGCAATTTTCTGGAGAATTTCACACTGAGACACTCAGTTTTATCTTATATTCTTAAAAAAAGTGGGGACGGGGAGGCTACAGTTATGCAAATAAAAAGTTAAAAAATCCAATGAGGACAGGTCACTTTTGAGAAACTATGGCATTTGAGAGTGAAACTTTTATTTCCACAGAGCAAAAGCAAACAAAAAATAACCTACTTAATATCCCCAGTTGACTACCTCAGACATCTCACACAACTTAACTACAGTGGAACTCGTGATTTCCCCTTCCAAAAACCCCTGTGCACCAGTCACCCCCCTCTCTCCCATCTTCCATTTCTCAGTAAATAGTATCACTAGTCACCCTGGGGGCATCCTGAATTGTCCCTTCCTTTAATAGCAGATTCAACCCCTCAGCAAACTCTGTTAGTCCTATCACCAAAACACATCTGAACCTGCCCACCTCTCCCTTTTTTCACTGTCATGCTTATGTTCTTTACTACCATCTCTCACTGAATTACCATGGTGGCTCCTTCAACTCCCACTCTTGCTCACCTCCACCTCCCTGAGCTTGTTCTCAGCTCAGGAACAAGAAGGAGCTTCCCTTACCCCAAACTCTTTAACATAGTAGTTCTGTTTTCTTTCTATTTAATAAATTTTTTTTTTGGAGCAGTTTTAGGTTCACAACAAAATTTAGTGGAAGGTAGGAGTTCTCATATACCACCTATCCCTGTATGCACAACTTCTCCACGATCAGCAGCTCCCACCACTGTGGTACATTTGTTAAAATCCCTGAACTTACACAGACACATCATAGTCATCCAAAGTCCACAGTTTACATGAAGGTTCATTTTCAGTGCTGTACATTCTATGGTTTTGACAAATTTATGATGGTGTATATCCACCATTATAGTATCATACAAATAATTTCACTGCCCTGAAAGTCTTCTGTGCTCTGCCTCTTAACCCCTCCTTCCCTACTGTAACAACCACTAGATTTTTTTTCATTGTTAAATATTTTTTTTAATTTCTTTTCAGCATAACAGTATTCATTGTTTTTGCACCACACCCAGTGCTCCATGCAATACGTGCCCTCCTCAATACCCACCACCTTGTTCCCCCAACCTCCCACCCCCCAGCCCCTTCAAGACCCTCAGGTTGTTTTTCAGAGTCCATAGTCTCTCATGGTTCACCTCCCCTTCCAATTTCCCTCAACTCCCTTCTCCTCTCCATCTCCCCTTGTCCTCCATGATATTTGTTAAGCTCCACAAATAAGTGAAACCGTATGATAATTGATTCTCTCTGCTTGACTTATTTCACTCAGCATAATCTCTTCCAGTCCCGTCCATGTTGCTACAAAAGTTGGGTATTCATCCTTTCTGATGGAGGCATAATACTCCATAGTGTATATGGACCACATCTTCCTTATCCATTCGTCTGTTGAAGGGCATCTTTGACAACCACTAGCTTTTGACGGCTTCTGTAATTTTGCCTTTTCCAGAAAGTACTATAGTTGGAATCAGATAATACCGCAGCCTTTTCAGATGGGCTTTTTTCACTCACTAATACTCGTTTTGGTCCCTTCTCATCTTTTCTTGGCTTGATAGCTCATTTATTTTCAGCGCTGAATAATATTCCATTGTCTAGATGTACCACAGTTTATTTATTCATTCACCTACTGAAGGACATCCTGGTTGCTTCCCCAAGTTTTGGTAACTGCAAATAAAGCTGTTATAAACATCCGTGGGCAGGTTTCTTGTGTGGATACAACAGTTCATTTGGATAGATACCAAGGAGCACAATCCCTGGGTCACCTGGTGAGAGTATGTTTGGTTTTGTAAGAAACTGCCAAACTGTGTTCCAAAGAGTCATCTTTCATTCCCACTGGCAGAGAACGAGAATTCCCGTTATTCCACGGCCTCACCAGTACTTGCACTGTCAGTGTTTTGGATTTTGGTCATTCTACTAGGGCAGTGGTATCTCATTGTTGTTCTAATTTGTAATTCCCTGATGATGCATGTTTGTGAGTAGCCTTTCACGAGTTTATTTGCCTTCTGCATGTCTTCTTTGCCAAGGTGTCTGTTCCTGTCTTTGGCCCATATTTTAACTGAGTTGTTCATTTTCTTATTATTGAGTTTTAAGAGTTCAAGGTATCAATAAGCACAAGTTGAGCAAAGAAATGATTGCAACTTCTAGCCCATAGCTTTACAATCGTTGCATTAGAACAATACACATTACATTAGAACAATTATTACATTAGAACAATATTAGTCTGTTCCACTAGAACAATATTAGAACATTAGAACAATACTAGTCTGTTCCAAATAACATCTGTCAGTCTTTCCAGTACTGGAATTCATTCACAAGAACAGAATTCATATATAAAGAGTAATTTTTTTTAGAGGTGGGAGGGGCAGAGGGAGAGGGAAAATCTTAAGCAGGCTCCACGCCCAGCATGGAGCCTAATGTGGAGCTTGATCTCACAACTCTGTGATCATGACCTGAGCTGAAATCAAGAGTGTGACATATTCCTGGGATTGCGTCCCACATCCAGCTCCTTGCTTAACAGGGAGCCTGCTTCTCTCTCTGCCTCTGCTTGCCACTCTGCCTACTTGTGCTCTTTTTCTTTAACAAATAAATAAATAAATAAAATCTTTGAAAAAGAAAAAAAGAGTGCAACACTTAACCTACTGAGCCACTCAGGTGCCCCTAAAGAGTAATTTTTATACATTCTGCTAGTAATTACGTAACATAAAACAACAATTTATGCTGGCTTTCTTTCTTTCTTTCTTTCTTTCTTTTTTTAGGGATTTTATTTATTTATTTATTTGACAGAAAGAGCAGGGGCAGTGGTAGGCAGAGGGAGACAGAGAGGGAGAAGCAGTCTCCCTGCTGAGCAGAGAACGGATGTGGGGCTCAATTCCAGGACCCAGAAGCCTGGGACCGTGACCTCAGCAGAAGGCAGATGCTTAACGCACTAAGCCACCCTCGTGCCCCTTATTATTGCTTTCTGGCCTAAGAAATGACCACGGCTATAACAAAAAGTCAGATAATCTTCTTTTTTTTTTTCCTTTGAAATAGATAGTCTATAGAGAAGAAAATTATTCCCAATCTTAATGCTATTCTTAGATCTCATGAGCCTCCTAGAAAACAATGAATGGAGTACCAGCCAGCCCTTTGTTAATTATATAAGAAACAGGGCCCAGCTACTACTAAGGTGGTATTTTTGCCTATGGAGACGGAAAGAGAAACTAGTTAGTGGAGTATAATTTTCTTCTCTATTTTACTCTCTAATACCCTTTATATTTTCCTTAAACATGTGAATGCATAATCCTCAACAAGTTAACCGATCTTTGGAATGTGGCTACCACTGACTTTTATTTTTAATAAGGATTAAAATTAAGTAGGTATTATATTAAAACGCAGTTCTAAGGAAACTTTTAATGTTTTATTAAACGTTGTAAGTAAACTTTTAAACTATGAACTTGAGAAGTTAGAGGCTCAGCGAGCTACCGCTCTTGGAATTGTTCTTGGAATAGGGAGTGGGAACGGATTCCAATGAGGCTCAAATCATGTAGGAATTCTGCAAATAGCTAAGAATATAGTCCTAATGTCCATGAACTTTTTTAAAGCCATCTTTAGTTGAACTCATAGAAATAGAGGACAGAGTGGTGGTTACCAGGGCCTCCGAGCTAGAGAGAAGTTGGGAGATGTTGCTGAAGGATGCAAACTCACAATCAAAAAATAAATGAGTTTTGGCAGTCTAATGAACAGCATTGTGATTACAGTCAACAAAACTGTGTTATAAATTTTGAAGCTGCTAAGAGATTTGATCTTAAATGTTCTCACCGCAAAAGAGAGATAACTGTGAAGTGATGTAAGTGTTAGGTAACCCTTTGTTGGTAATCATACTTCAATATATAAATGTATCAAATCAGTATGCTATACACCTTAATCATACATAATCTTATGTATCAATTACATCTCAGTTTTAAAAAGCTTTTTAAATAGATAGCTTATATCTATTTTTATAAAAGTTATAAAAATATCTTCAATAAGGAAATATTATGCTAATGCTTCAATTTAGCAGCATCCTAAATAACTTAAAATATGTTTCTATAATTTGGGGGATAGAGATAGATTGATTTATAGTAAACTATTTTATTCATTCATTCCTCCAATTGTCAAATCTTTACTTGAAACAAAACATGTGGCAGGTCCAGTTCAAGGTACTTGGGATAAAGCAGAAAAAGATCCCTGCCCTGTGGAGATTGTAGTCTAGTAAGAGAGGCATCCAACTAACCATCAATATCATAACAAGCAAAATATGAAGTATTAAACCATTCAAATTATTTATTGAGCACCTACTAGAAGCCCAGCAGTAAACAAAACAGGCAAAGATCTCTATCTCTGTGCAGTTTACCTTCTGTCATGGAGAGATAGGTAACAAGCATAATAAATACATTAATTAAATGGTGTGTTAGAAGAGTTAAAACTAGTAAGTCTTAATCCAAAACAGAATAGTTGAAATAGTTCCCTCCAAAAGTTTCAGTTTCTGCATAGTCTGAAAGCAAAAACTGTCCACTTTTTAAAGAAATATTTTGCAAACCAACAAATTTGTCCCGTCATAAAATCTATTTTGTTAATGGTAGGTACACTCAACAGTCCAATATCCTTATTCCAAAAATGTATATCGAATGCCCATTTAGCACAGAAGCTGGCAACAAACATACAGACACAATGCCTGTCATCATGGGCAAATACTTTATATTCATTCCAGGATTTCATGGAGAAGAAGTGGATCTGAAAAACACATGCACCTCTGTAGCACATGTACCCTAAAGTTTATAACTACTCTTTAAAGGCTTATTTTTTAAATAAAATAACATTAAATTTAAAAGCCTTATTTTGAAAATAATAAATAAATAAGTAAATATTTGTTATTTATTTGTTTGTTTATTTATTTATCTTGTGTTTGTTTTGTCAACCAGAAATTTCCCAAAATCCAAACCATTGCCAGTTAGGAGCGATGGAGAAAGTGTAACAGTCTGATGTTAGATGACAAGGAAACCTTTGTTGCTCCTTAACCAAGATGTATTAATTGAATTATGGGGCAAGGTGTTCAAGGAAGCTGTCCCCAAATACATACCTCTCAGGGGGGGGAGTCTGGGTGAAGAAATTGTAGTTTCTACAAGAATTTATAAGAACTGCATCTTAATGCCTCCTTATATGAACCCTAGGCTCATGTAATATTCTTAATGTCCCAATGTCCAAATTATGGAAACTATTTTAAGAAAGAAAAGATATCATATCCAATACCTTAATATGTCATAAAGTGTTCTGAAGACTTTTATGGTAGAATCTGTTCTTTTTCCTGACCTAGAGTCTCTTCCCCCTTTCTTCTGGTTCTAGCACCCCACTTTTCCTTTGACAAATAAACCCCGCTTTATTCCACATGCCAGGACTGCCAATCAAGTGACCCAACTCCCTCGGCCAAGCAATGTGCCTGGGACTTGAGCCAGGCCAGACTGATTCTCCTGGGATTTGAATCCTGAGCAGGGTGACTCAAGGTCAGAAAACATTTATAGCCAAGACTTTCTGATGGGGGAACCCTGAAGAAGTAGTCCATTCACTCCTGTCATCTGGATGCCCAAGCTTAACTGAACTTCCCCCATATATCCTTCCAATAAAATTCCTTTTACTTAAATATGCCTCAGTTGACTTCTGTTGCTTATAACCAAGGAATTTTAATATACCTACCCACATAAATAGATTGGAGAATGTAATAGAAAAAATCATTGCTCTTTGAAAAAGAAATTTGCTGAAAATGGCAAAAATGAGAATTGATTTTATTTTTCCTTAAGTGTCATCCAGGAATTTATGCCTCAGGGCACAAATTAGTTTAGGTATACATGCAATAATCATGACTTTTCTTAATGTATTGAGAAAAATTGTATTCTTATAAAAAGCATTATTTTAAAGATTTATTTATTTATTTACAGAGCGAGAGAGCGAGCATGATCAAGAGTGGCAGAGGGAGAAGAATAGAGACTCTAAAGCAGACCCTGCACTGAGTACAGAGCCCAACATGGGACTCAATTCCAGGACCCTGAGATCATGACTTGAGCTGAAACCAAGAGTTGGACGCTTGACTGACTGTGCCACCCAGTGCCCCTAAAAACATTTTAAAAAGGAATTATAGGGGTGCCTGGGTAGCTCAGGGGCTTAAGCTGCTGCCTTCAGCTCAGGTCATGATCTCAAGGTCCTGGAATCGAGCCCCGCATCAGGCTCTTTGCTCAGCGGGGAGCCTGCTTCCCATCCCCCCCCCCACCCTGTTTCTCTGCCCACTTGTTATCTCTCTCTGTGTCAAATAAATAAATAAAATCTTTAAAATAAAATTTAAAAAGAAAAAGAAATTATAAATAGGCTTACCTTTCTATGTAAAACTGTTAAAGTTCAAATACATTTTGTCATGAATATAGACTCCCACCTCCAAAATGAGATCTTTATAGCAAAAATAAAATGAGTCACTGTAATAGCTGTATGTGGGACCAATGGCTGTAGTTTCTTCATTAAAAAATGCATACATGTATATATGCATGTGTAGAGAGACACACACAAACATATTTACAAAAACAGTATCTACCTATTTTACATTTAGGCACCCATTCCTTGAGGATAGAGAGCTCAATTATGATTGGATATCCTTCCATTCTATTGGCTATTCAGCCTTCTGTACATTTCCTAATTTATAAAGGGGAAGCAAACTACATCCAAGGGCACTTATTCAATATAACCTTGATCTGACTTCTAATTTTTAAATTTCTAGGCTTGTACGATATTTAGATAAATGAGGAAAGCTTTGCAAACCTCAGAATATAGTACTGATGGTGAAAATATGACCAAATAATAATAACACTAACTTGATGACCTATATCTCTAAGGATAGTGCATTATAATTTTCAAAACTTTCCTGCGTACTGTACCCATCAGGTTCCAAGCAAGAAATTGAAAGTACTCAGAGGGTTCAGTTGGGAGACTTTAATGAAGAGACTGCTTACAGAGGTTGTACACGGGTTGTACACGAAAGCAAACCAGGCATGGGCTAAGGGATGGAAACAGTGTTATCAGAACTCCATGAAATGAAAAGCCAAAGAAGGGAGGTCATCCAACTGCTGCCAAAGATGTGGAACACAAACAGGGAATGAAGGCAGCATTATCTTGCTTCCCCTTTCTTCCCAACTTCTGTTCTACTGTCAAAGCCAATCAAAAGTCAGATGGCAAGGAAGTCCTGGCAATGCAGTTAGTAGGAGACATCAAATCTTTCGGGCACAGAAAAGGCAGACAAGGGGGAAAATGCATCTGGTGGAAAATGGAGAATAACCAGCCACATACATTAACTCAGAATAAAACAGGCTCAGAGAGATTAAGTGCCTGATTAAATTTACACAGGTCATAATCCCTGATCAGAGACTTAACAAGTTTCCAGACCCTCCAAAGCCAGTGTTCTTTCCAATATGCTTTAGTTAGTAGCTTAGTTGCTCATGACTAAGGAGTACTGTGTTGCTTGGATCAAAAATAATATTTTGGTTCAAACTGAGCTACCTCAGTGAGGATCCCTAAGGAGGTCCTTTGTTGCATATCTACCAGGAGAATTAGGGCTCACAAAGCAGATCGTCTAATGAATCCAGTGAACACAGCAGTGATGACTGTCTTGTTTTGGTGAGGTCACTGGAGACATGGGGAGTCATGGGAGCAGTAGAGCGGAGAGAGGCAGCAAAGAGGGGGATCCTAAGGCTGCCAGGGAGGAGCATCACGGTGGGGGCAAGAGCCTGGCCACAGCAGTCAGCCAGCCTCAGTCTGAATCCACTCTCTCACTATCTAGGTGGTTCGGAATTAATCTGCACCTCCATTCACTCATCTCTTATTGGGGTTTAAATACCTACTTCACTGAATCGATATGAGGACTAAAACAATGCTTATAAAGTGCTTGGCATGATGCTTGACAGAGGAGCTCTAATTAACGGTTGTATCTACCATGCGTTGGGCTCTTGATGGGCCGCTGCTGTTCATAAAACAGACTTAGAATGATTCTTAATAGCCCTCCTTGTATGGACATGGAGATCGAGTCTCAGAGAATGATTTGCCGCAGATCACAGAGCTCACACCGGCGCTGAGATATGAATTTAAGAGCCCATGCTTCGACTTAATGGCAGAGTTTCCGACAAGACGGGGTTCCGTGGTTTTCCTGGTGGGTTTCAAATCAGAAACTTTGAAAGTTTTCTTGAATTTTTTTTAAAATTTTTCCAGGTTGGTGTAATGTGAGGGACATGAATGACACAGCCTTTCCTGGTTATTGCTCTCATGGATTTGTTGTGTCCATTGTTGACATTTCAGGGCTAGCTCCAGCAATGTTACTGTTTTTTAAATCAAGCCCAACATGCCCTTGAGGAATATGCCTTTCACCGGGGGATAATTGGTTTGGAATCCCTGCGCCATTATTTATCATCACGTGGAGGTGATTTGCAAGGAATATGGCTTTGATGCTTGAGGATTGGCTTTGCGCCAAGAAGTCATTGTTGGGGATTCTGGCTGTTTGATGTTAAGATGCAATCTGCTGAGAAGCGAAGCTGGCAGGGCCTATTAATAGGAGTTCAAACACAGTGTCACCAGCTTAACTGTGAGGGCCGGGACCGAGAGCCTGCATAACGATTCTAAGAGAGCCAGAGGTGTCGTTGGACGGGGCAGTGTGACCTCAACACCATGATAAGAACCCACAAAGGCATCTGAAACATGCCAGCCGTCCTCTCCACACTCACTCTCACACAAATTCACTCTTTGGGGCACTGACATCGCGTGGGATGCCACAATTAGGTGTCTGTCTTTCCCAGAGGAAAGAGCTCCTTAGAGGCAGGGATTATGTCATTAATTCAAAAAGCATTCACTGAGTGTCTCTTGCCACTGCCAGGCATTGTATAAGGAGCCAGGAGCCGTATTCATCTTTGTACCCAGCTCCTCATCCAGAGGCTAGCACATGGCAGGCATTCAGGGAGTGTTACCGTAAAATATTGCAGGGGCTAAACACAAGCACTGTCCCATGAATGTGTCGTGTCTTTCAAACTTTGCTGTAATACCCAAGCTTTCTGAATCAGGAAAACCAACTTGTGGCAAATAGAACTATTTAATACTTTCCAATTTGTCTTATGGTTAAGGGCTAAAGAATGTCAGTTGATTAAATATTTGGTTATTTAAGACTAAAGTCCATAATGGATCGTATCAATTAAAAAATAAACCCATACCTAAACAAAACATAAATCATTCCTTGATATTGCCTAAAAGGCAATGTGTATCTCACAGCTACCATTAAGGGGATTAGGAGCTGGAATTAACAAATGCGTTCCCTCTTACTGATATTATTTTTTACAGTGAATTAATGATACATAATTATGAGACCCCTGGACTATAGTCAATCGTTTAAAAATCATAAAAAAGAACCCTGTATTAATGAAATGTTGTTTGTGAAAGCAACAGAAACTAAGTCTGACTAAATAAAACATACGAGAAATTCATTTGAAAGATAATGATAAACCATCAATAAAGGCAACCTATGAAATAGGAAAAAATATTTGCAAATCATACATCGGATCAGGGGTCAATATCCAAAATATATAAAGAACTGTACAACTCAACAGCAAAAGAAGAAAAAAATCTGATTTAAAGATGGGCAGAAGATCTAAGTAGACATTTTCTCAAAGAAGACATATTGATGGCCAACAGATACATGGGAAGATTCTCAACATCACTAATCATCAGGGAAATGTAAATCAAAACTCATTGAGATATCACCTCACATGTGCCAGAATGGCCGTTATAGAAAAATCCAAGAAATAATCAGATTTTTTTTTCTTTAATATGCAGTTTTAATGGTATCACAGTTAAAAATGGTAACTCACAAAGATACATGGATTCAAATGAAAGAAGTACATTGTTGGTTTCACTTACACATTATGATAATTATTTTTCATTTTTTTTTATTTTTTATAAACATATATTTTTATCCCCAGGGGTACAGGTCTGTGAATCACCAGGTTTACACACTTCACAGCACTCACCAAAGCACATACCCTCCTCAATGTCCATAATCCCACCCCCTTCTCCCAACCCCCTCCTCCCTTCTCATAACCCCCCTCCTCCCAGCAACCCTCAGTTTGTTTTGTGAGATTAAGAGTCACTTATGGTTTGTCTCCCTCCCAATCCCATCTTGTTTCATTTATTCTTCTCATACCCACTTAAGCCCCCATGTTGCATCACCACTTCCTCATATCAGGGAGATCATATGATAGTTGTCTTTCTCTGCTTGACTTATTTCGCTAAGCATGATACGCTCTAGTTCCATCCATGTTGTCGCAAATGGCAAGATTTCATTTCTTTTGATGGCTGCATAGTATTCCATTGTGTATATATACCACATCTTCTTGATCCATTCATCTGTTGATGGACATCTAGGTTCTTTCCATAGTTTGGCTATTGTGGACATTGCTGCTATAAACATTTGGGTGCACATGCCCCTTTGGATCACTATGTTTGTATCTTTAGGGTAAATACCCAATAGTGCAATTGCTGGGTCATAGGGCAGTTCTATTTTCAACATTTTGAGGAACCTCCCTGCTGTTTTCCAGAGTGGTTGCACCAGCTTGCATTCCCACCAACAGTGTAGGAGGGTTCCCCTTTCTCCGCATCCTCGCCAGCATCTGTCATTTCTTGACTTGTTGATTTTAGCCATTCTGACTGGTGTGAGGTGATATCTCATTGTGGTTTTGATTTGTATTCCCCTGATGCCGAGTGATATGGAGCACTTTTTCATGTGTCTGTTGGCCATCTGGATGTCTTCTTTGCAGAAATGTCTGTTCATGTCCTCTGCCCATTTCTTGATTGGATTATTTGTTCTTTGGGTGTTGAGTTTGCTAAGTTCTTTATAGATTCTGGACACTAGTCCTTTATCTGATATGTCGTTTGCAAATATCTTCTCCCATTCTGTCAGTTGTTTTTTTTTAAAGATTTTATTGATTTATCTGAAAAAGAGAGAAAGAACGCAGAAGTAGAAGCAGGTGCCCCACTGAGCAGGGAGCCCAACATGGGGTTCTATCCCAGGACCCTGGGATCATGACCTGAGCCAAAGGCAGACACTTAACTGAATCATTCAGGCACCCCTATACTTCCGTTTTTAAAAATCAGGGAAAATAAAGAAAGAAAGATAATAAGGAGCTCTTAAAAGGGAAGGTTGGAAGCCCAGGCTAGGAAAGAGATGGCAGGAATCAAGGGGTATAGGGCAGCAGGAAGCCCAGGTGGGGTTGTGCCACAGGAACTGTATGGATATGCTGCCACTGGCTGCCCTTGTAGCATGAAGAATGTTTGCATTGTCTGTGACATGGAGGTGGAGCCCACATTGACTGAGCTAAGGCCACAGGACCACAGCCTTGATGATAGGGCATGGGCGGAGGGAAGATCTGGCCCCCTGAGCTTCTATAGCAAGAATTTCAGCTCTGCCTCCCAGAAACCCTATCTATTGGGAGAATCATAAAAGGGAATGTCCAGGGACACCTGGTTGGCTCAGTTGGTTGAGCAAATGCCTTCGGCTAAGGATACCCAGGGTCCTGGGATCAAGCCCCACATTGGGCTCCCTGCTCAGCAGGGAGTTTGCTTCTCCCTCTACCTCTGCCCCTGCTCCTGCTCTCTCTCTCTCTTATACTCTCATGTGTGCATGCACGCTCTCTCTTTAATAAATAAATAAAATACTTTTTTAAAAAGACAATGTCTAGAAAGAAGTTACTGCAGCTGATGTTGAAGAAGATACTACCTCTAGGATTTTGATGGATTCTTGTCTCACATTGAGGTCTTTCATCCATTTTGAGTTCACCTTTGTGTATGAGATAAGAGAATGGTCCATTTTTATTCTTTTATACATACCTGTCCAATTTTCCCAGCACCACTTTTTGAAAAGACTGTCCTTTTTCCACTGGATATTTTTTCCTGATATGTCTAAAATTAGTTGACCATAGAGTTGAGGATCCATTTCTGGAGTCTCTATTCTACTCCATTGGTCTAAGTGTCTGTTTTTATGCCAATACTTATGCTGTCTTGATTATCACAGCTTTGTAATATAGCTTGAAGTCAGGCAAAGTCCCAGCTTTGTTTTTCTTTCTCATCCTTCCCTTGGTGATTCAGTGTCTTTTCTTGTTCCACAAAAAAATTTAGATTTTTTTTGTTCCAGCTCTTTGAAAAAATGACAATGATATTTTAATAGGAATGGCATTGAAAGGGTAAATAGCTCTGGGAAGGATAGACATTTTAACAATGTTTATTCTTCCAATCCATGAGCATGGGATTTTTTTTTTCATCTTTTTGTGTCTTCCTCAATTTCTTTCATATGTGTTCTGTAGTTTCTAGAGTATAGATCCTTTATCTCTTTAGTTAGGTTTATTCCTAGGTATTTTATGCTTTTTGTTGCTATTGTGAATGGAATTGATTCCTTAATTTCTCTTTTATCGTTGGTGTATAGAAAAGCACCTGATTTCTGTGCATTGATTTTGTATCCTGCCACATTATTGAATTGCTGTACAAGTTCTAGTAATTTTGGGATTGAGACCTTTTGAGTTTTCAACATAAAGTATGTCATCTGTGAAGAGGGAGAGTTTGATTCTTCTTTGCCAATTTGATTGTCTTTTATTTCTCTCTTGTTGTCTGATTGCTGAGGTTAGGACTTCTAGTACTATGTTGAACAAAAATGGTGAGAGTGGGCATCATTGTTGTGTTCCTGATCTTAAGGGAAAAGCTCTGTTTTTCCCCCATTGAGAATGATATTCACTGTGGGCTTTTCACAGATGTTTTTTCTGATATTGAGTAGTGTTCCCTCTATCCTTATACTCTGAAGCGTTTTAATCAGGAATGGATGTTGTATTTTGTCAAATGCTTTTTCAATATCACTTGGGAGGATCATGTGGTTCTTGTCTTTTCTTTTATTGATGTGCTCTACCATGCTGATTGATTTGAAAATGTTGAACCACACTTGCATCCCAGGCATAAAACTCACTTGCTCATGGTGAATAATCCTTTTAAGCTACTGTTTGATCCTATCAGCTAGGATCTTGTTGAGTATTTTGGCATCCATGTTCATCAGGGATATTGGTCTGTAATTCTCCTTTTTTTTTTTTTAAGATTTTATTTATTTGACACAAAGAGAGAGAGATAGATCACAAGTAGACAGAGAGGCAGGCAGGGAGAGAGAGGAAGAAGCAGGCTCCCTGCCAAGCAGAGAGCCCGATACAGGGCTCGATCCCAGGACCCCGGGATCATGACCTGAGCTGAAGCCAGAGGCTTTAACCCACGGAACCACCCAGGTGCCCCTGTAATTCTCCTTTTTGATGGGGTCTTTGCCTGGTTTGGGGATCAAGGTAATGCTGGCCTCATAGAAGGAGTTTGGAAGTTTTCCTTCCGTTTCTATTTTTTGGAACAGCTTCAGTCAAATAGGTATTATTTCTTCTTTAAATGTTTCGTAGAATTCCCCTAGAAAGCCATCTGGCCCTGGACTTTTGTTTTTTGGGAGGTTTTTGATCACTGCTTCAATTTTGTTACTGGTTATTGGTCTGTTTGGATTGTCTATTTCTTTTTGTTTCAGTCTTGACAGTTTGTGGAGCATAAGCAATAGCACAGAGGACAACAGGGAAAGGGAGGGAAATCTAAAGGGGGAGAAATCAGAGAGGGAGATGAACCATGTGAAACTATGGACCCCAAGAAGCAGTCTGGGGGTTTCAGAGGGGAAGACGGTAGGGAGAGAGGGTAACAGGGTGATGGGTATTGAGGAGGGCACATGCTGTGATGAGCACTGGCTGTTATACCTAACTAATGAATCACTGAACACTGCATCAAGGATAATTATGTACTATACAGTGGCTAACTGAACATAATAAAAATAAATAAGTAAAACTATTTATAGTAATAAGAAAAGCAATGTCCATTATAGAAACTGAGTGATTTTATTTACTTAAATTCAATTTAATTAACATATATTGTATTGTTAGTTTCAGAGGTAGAATTTAGTGATTCATAAGTTGCATATAACACCCAGTGCTCATGCCATCAAATGTTCCCTCAATGCCCCTCACACAGTAACCCCATCCCCCTACCCACCTCCTCTCTAGCAACCCTCAGTTTGTTTCCTATAAAAACTGAGTGATCTTAAAACAAACCCAAATTATATTGTTTGTGATGATATCTTGTGATAAAAAATAAATATACAAAATATAATGAAAATAGATAAGTCAATAAGGTTGAATAATGCCTATCCACCCCCCAGCAACAGAAGATATCCACATTCTAATCCTCAAAACTTCTAAATAAGCTACCTATATGGCAAAAGGGACTTTGCCCATGTGATTAAGTTAAGGATTGAGATGGAGAGATAACCTGGATTACCTGAATGGGTAAATGTAATCAGAGTCCTTGTAAGAAAGAGCAGAGGGACTAAAGTCAGTCCAAAGATGATGGTGGAAGCAGAAGGATGGAGACATCTAAGTAAGGGGTCACAAGCCAAGGAATGCCATAAGCCTTTAGAAGCAAGAAAAGGCAGGAAATAGATTGTCCCCCAGAGTGTTCAGAAGAAGCTAATCCCAGAGTACCTAGCTGGCTCAGTGGCTACAGAATACAACTCTTGATCTCAGGGTTGTAAGTTCAAGTCCCACGTTGGTTTATACGGATTACTTTAAACTGAAAGGAAGGAAGGATGGAAGGAAGGAAGGAAAAGAAAGAAAGAAAGAAAGATAGTAAGAAAGAAACCATTCCTGCTGACACGTTTGACATCTTGACTTTAAGTCTGTAAGATCCAGTTTTGGCCTTCTGACCTACAGAGCTGTAAGAGAAGAAGTTGTGCTGTTATAAGCTGCTAAATTTCTGGTAATTTGTTATAGCAGCCATAGGAAGCTAACACAATGGATAAAGAGGAAATCCGAGCCATTTAAACTTTCTAGTAAAAACACAGAATTCCAGGTAAATAGGAGATTCCAGAAAATGGAAAATGGAATAAAAAGACATCACATGTTCACTAACTGTGGTTCTTCATTATAGTCAATGCAGCTGTGGCTTACTTTAGTTTGTTCTACCAGCCAAATTCATTTTTTTTTTACCAGCCAAATTCTTTGACAATGGTACCAACATGGTGGTATTTGGCTACAATTCCAAAAACCCCTATGTTCCTATGACCTATGAGTATGCCTACAAGCATAGAAGAAAGAAGGTCTATTACCAAACGTAATGTGAGGACAAAAATTGAAAAAGATACTATTGTACTATACTTAATTGTCATCTGGCTTTGATAAGCCTTCTAATAACATTAAATTTCTTTTACAGAGGTTAAGTTTATAGAATGTTCTACTTTGAGCATGTAGGAGAAACAAAGCAAGAAGAGTAAATATGGGGTGCCTGGGTGGCTCTGTGGGTTAAAGCCTCTGCCTTCGGCTCAGGTCATGATCTCAGGGTCCTGCGATCAAGCCCTGCATCGGGCTCTCTGCTCAGCGAGGAGTCTGCTCCCCCCCCCCCCCCCCCCACCTGCCTCTTTGCCTACTTGTGATCTCTCTCTGTGTCAAATAAATAAATAGAATCTCTAAAAAAAAAAAAAAAGAAAGAAATTAATGACTGATCATTAAAAAAGATATGAAAGTTTTAAAATATGTTTTTGAGTATTTGTAGCTTAGAACAAGTTCTATCATTAAAGCTATTTTGAAGGAAGAAGACTTGTAATAATTTTTTTTCCTTTTCCCACCCTTAATAATCATTAAAAATGGCTTTCATCCATAAGAAGTCTTAGTCATACTATGATACCAAACCTCTCTATCCTTATCCAGATCCCCTCTCAAATAGAAACTAATAATTCTAATATTTATCCAGCATGCTATCAAAGCCCTGTATCAAAAACAGTTAGGTCTCTGAAGGTAAAACATATCTCTGGCTGCCAGTTCCCTTCCGTCATTTGTCCATGGGTCTGGATTCCATGTAAGGATGTCCAAATAGCTTTTCCCACCTATGGTAGCTGACTTCAGAGCAAACACTTAAAGACTTAATCCTCTTCTGTGGTGGAGTGACAGTAGAGGGTTTCATTCTTGAAAAGTCATTTAAAAAGCTAAATACAATGAAATATAATATTCTGTTATATAGAGATTTTTTTAAAAGGCATATTGTGACAGAGATATATTATATAAAGTGAAACAATACTTAGTGCTTTTGAAAGAAAGCTCATGGATGGGAAATAGTCTTCATTTTATATTAATGAATTTGTTTTCGAGTAAAAACTAATCCTTCATTTTCCATAATGGGTAGGTGAGATGAAGCAGCTTTTTGTTGCTATTTAGTAAGTTTAACAATCCCATGACCTCTTTTTTGGGGAAACCCATTGGACATCTGATTCAAAGATATAAAAAAAAATTGATTTAAGTTACATTTGATTAACCAAGTCACATAAAACTCTTTGAGTTATATAGTGGCTTTGGTAGTCAAAGCCTAGTGTTATTCTCCCCAAATTGTAACATTTAAAAAAAATTTTTTTTAAGATCTTGTTTATTTATTTGAAGAAGAGAGAGAGTGAGAGAGAGCATGAAAGGAGAGAAGGTCAGAGGGAGAAGCAGACTCCCCATGAAGCTGGGAGCCTGAGAAGGGACTCTATCCAGAAACTCTGGGATTATGACCTGAGCTGAAGGCAGGCATCCAACCAACTGAGCCACCCAGGTGCCTCAAACTGTAACATTTTTTAAAGTACCTAATCATGTCACTGATAAAAGGCACAGTTTACAAAGAAAAAAAACAATTATTCTCATTTCTCTAAGCAGGACTTCATTCATAATATTTTGACTTTTAGTGAATCTTGGAAGCAATAGTTTAGTTCATAGAATTATTATACATTGATATATTTTAATGAAATATAAATGATTACCTTCTGTGGTAGTGAAGTTAACAATTTATATTTCCATGTGATTCAACAGACCTGAACGCTCTAGAATTATGAGAAATGTCTAGGAATGCTCCTTCCTGCTCCCCGGAGTTGAGAGTTGAGACTCACGCTTGTGCCAGCATCAATCAACTGGGGCAGGCAGCATATAGTAGGAGGATTGATCCTATTGCAGAGTGAGGCCTGGAACTGAGACTTCCCAGGACCAGCCTGTGTTCTGGCAGACCTGGAAGTAGGGCTGGGCATGGGGAGCCTCTGAGTTTCAGTATTTCCTGCATCTCTGTACTTGTGACTTATTATCCTTGTCTACTCTCTAAGAGTAGACAAGGCCAAGAGTAGACAAGGATATCCTTGTCTGTATCCTTGTCTACTCTCCATCCTTGTCTAACCACCAAGACCTGGGGTTCGATCCTGAGCACCAACTTTGCAGTTACCTATCCTGTCAGTCCTATATTTTTTGGCTATTGGGGTACATCAAGAATTTCCAGAGATACATGATACTACCAAACTCTCTGACCTTTAGCACTGTCTTCCACCTCATCTTCCTTTAGAAGCATGACCTAAAGGTCTGCAGAAGACCCATTTTAAGTAGTACAACTTTATATATTGTTCAATCTGGGTGTTGGGAACTGAATTCTGTTCCCCTGAAATTCATATGTTGAAGTCCTAACCCCTATTAAAATATAGCTGTTTTGGGAGATAGGGCCTTTAGCAAGGAGATTAAGTTAAAGTGAGGCCATTAGCATAGGTCTTAATCTAATCTGATCACTGTCCTTAAAAGATTAGGGATGCCTGGGTGGCTCAGTCAGTTAACCCTCCACTCTTGGTTTCAACTAAGGTAATGGTATCAGGCTCTGTGCTCAGCAGGGAGTCTGCTTCTTCGCAGATGACATGGTTCTTTATATGGAAAACCCAAAAAAACTCCACCCCCAAACTACTAGAACTCATACAACAATTCAGCAACATGGCAGGATACAAAGTCAATGTACAGAAATCAGTGGCTTTATTATACACTAACAATGAAAATACAGAAAGGGAAATTAGAGAATTGATTTCATTTACTATAGCACCAAGAACCATAAGATACCTGGGAATAAAACTAACCAAAGAGGTAAAGGATCTGTACTCGAGGAACTACAGAACACTCATGAAAGAAATTGAAGAAGACACAAAAAGACGGCAGACCATTCCATGCTCTTGGATTGGAAGAATAAACATTGTTAAAATGTCTAAACTGCCTAGAGCAATCTGTCTAAACTGCCTAGAGCAATCTATACTTTTAATGCTGTTCTGATCAAAATTCCACCTGTATTTTTCAATAATAAGCTGGAGCAAATAATCCAAAAATTTGTATGGAATCAGAAGAGACCCCAAATCACTAAGGAAATGTTGAAAAACAAAAATAAAACTGGGGGCATCACGTTACCTGATTTCAAGCTTTACTACAAAGCTGTGATCACCAAGACAGCATGGTACTGGCATAAAAACAGACACATAGACCAGTGGAACAGAGTAGAGAGCCCAGATATGGACCCTCAACTCTATGGTCAAATAATCTTCGACAAAACAGGAAAAAATATACAGTGGAAAAAAGACAGTCTCTTCAATAAATGGTGCTAGGAAAACTGGACAGCTATATGTAGAAGAATGAAACTCGACCATTCTCTTACACCATACACAAAGATAAACTCAAAATGGATAAAAGACCTCAACGTGAAACAAGAATCCATCAGAATCCTAGAGGAGAATATCAGCAGTAACCTATTTGATATCAGCCACAGCAACTTCTTTCAAGATATGTCTCCAAAGACTAAGAAAACAAAAATGAAAATGAACTTTTGGGACTTCACCAAAATCAAAAGCTTCTGTACAGCAAAGGAAACAGTCAACAAAACAAAGAGGCAACCCATGGAATGGGAGAAAATATTTGCAAATGACAGTACAGACAAAAGGTTGATATCCAGGATCTATAAAGAACTTCTCAAACTCAACACACACAAAATAGATAATCATATCAAAAATGGGCAGAAGATATGAACAGACACTTCTCCAATGAAGACATACAAATGGCTATCAGACACATGAAAAAATGTTCATCATCACTAGCCATCAGGGAGATTCAAATTAAAACCACATTGAGATACAACCTTACACCACTTAGAATGGCCAAAATTAGCAAGATAGGAAACAACGTGTGTTGGAGGGGATGTGGAGAAAGGGGAACCCTCTTATACTGTTGGTGGGAATGCAAGTTGGTGCAGCCATTTTGGAGAACAGTGTGGAGATTCCTCAAGAAATTAAAAAGAGAGCTTCCCTATGACCCTGCAATTGTATTACTGGGTATTTATCCCAAAGATACAGATGTAGTGAAAAGAAGGGCCATCTGTACCCCAATGTTTATAGCAGCAATGGCCACGGTCACCAAACTGTGGAAAGAACCAAGATGCCCTTCAATGGACGAATGGATAAGGAAGATGTGGTCCATATACACTATGGAATATTATGCCTCCATCAGAAAGAATGAATACCCAACTTTTGTAGCAACATGGACGGGACTAGAAGAGATTATGTGGAGTGAAATAAGTCAAGCAGAGAGAGTCAATTATCATATGGTTTCACTTATTTGTGAAGCATAACAAATAGCATGGAGGACAAGGGGAGATGGAGAGGAGAAGGGAGTTGAGGGAAATTGGAAGGGGAGGTGAACCATGAGAGACTATGGACTCTGAAAAACAATCTGAGGGTTTTGAAGGGGCGGGGGGTGGGAGGTTGGGGGAACCAGATGGTGGATATTGGAGAGGGCACAGATTGCATAGAGCACTGGGTGTGGTGCAAAAACAATGAATACTGTTACGCTGAAAATAAATAAAAAATAAATAAATAAAAGAAGAGGCAATTAGGATGAAGGGCAAGACACCAAGCATGCACCCCCACAGAGAAAAGTCCATATGAGGATACAGCAAGAAGGTGGCCATCTATAAACCAAGGAGAGAGGCTTCAAGAGAAACCAAATCTGCCAACACCTTAATCTTGGACTTCGAGTCTCCAGAACTGTGAGAAAATAAACTCTGTTGTTTAAGCCACCCAGTCTAAGTAGTATGGATCTGTTATTAGCGGCTCTAGAAAACTTATATGCTGCGAAACTTTTGAGAATGACTAAAGGGTTGCTATCAGTAAATATGAGAGACAACACGTGAAAATGGGATTGTTCTGGAAAAATCAGGATCAGTAATCAAACTAATGCTAAGCTTTAGGATAACTTGCCCCAAGGAGAGGATGGGGGAAAGAAAGGGAAGCTGTTCCACGCTAAGGGAACTCTTGAGCATCAAACAACCTGGGTGTGTTTAAAGAATGTTATTTAGATTTGTATTTTTGAAAGACCAGTCTGGCAACATGTTACAGAGGGTTAAGTAAAGAGGGAGACTGAAACAGAAGGCTACTGCAAGGGCATTGGGAAAAGACAACAAGAGCCTGCCTGAATTCAGGGAGTTATAGTGGAACAAGTGCAAGGAATATGGTGAAAATAGAACCAATATGGGCTGGTCACTGAGTATATGTAGGGGGACAAGGGATGTCCATAAAAAAAGTTTGGGGAGCGCTCAGCTGGCCCAGTCAGTGGAGCACATGACTCTTGATCTTGGGGTTGTGAGTTCAAGCCACATGTTGGGTGGAAAGATTACTTAAAAATAAAGTCTTTTCTTCCTTCCTTTTTTTTTTTTTTCTTTTTTATCAGAACGGTGGTTTATTAAAGCACAGAGATAGGACCTGTGGGCAGAAGAAGCTGCTGCGCTGGGGTCTTGAGGAATGCCCAATTATATACTCAGTAGTTGGGGTTAGTAGGAAAAGGGAGGTTTCAAAAGAACTTTTCTGTGCTAAAGAGGACCTACAAGGTATCAGAGGCCTTGCCATTGCCATTGTCTAAAAATAAAATCTTTAAAAAAAAAAAGCAAAAACAGAAAAGAAAAGAAATTTGGACTTGGGTTACTTAGTCAATGGAGATGCCATTTACTGAAATAAGAAATAGAGAAAGGTCCAGTTTGGAGAAGGTTTTTCTAAAATAGTTAATGGTGGCCCTTGGTATATAATTATTAGATTCTGACTGTAGACTATAGAATATAGTTAGGGGTGACTAAATTAGTTTTTGAAATATCTGTTTAAAAATGGAATAAATCTCCAACTCTTTTTTGAAAAAATCAATTTAAATCACTGGTAAAATAATGTATCAATGATGGCTTTATAGTGCTCAAAATTACTTCTAGGCCGTAACAATAACTTCTATATTTAAACACCTCATATTATTACTTATTGATAAACTATGAGAACACCTCACCTCACTGGGGATGCAGACTATTCATGTTCAGTGCACTGTCTGGCCAGATCAGGTTTTGGCTATGTGGATGGTAGGAAGATTTGGTCAGTCAACCCCGAAACCAGTTGTTCACTTGCTTCCTGGGTAATCAGTCACTGTGATCTTCCCTTTTTTATGCCTCATCAGCGTCCCAGGAACTTTATCAATGGGAGTCATTGATTCATTCAATAAATAAATGTGATAAGCCTGCCTGCTACCTGGAAGATACTGATGGGTCTGGGTTACAAAATTGGAGATATACTCAAAATTGGAGAACAACTCAAGTTGTTCAGCTTCTCAAGGGGGAACAAGCAAGGAAATTGAAGTTTCTGGGTAGTATGGCAATTGACTTAGTAGAATTATGCACAGGGAGCTCTATCAAATCCTTAGACTAGAACTGGGGTCATCCCTCACTACCTAGGCTTACCACATCTTCATGGTTTAAAGGATCAGCTCATAAAGACCGTGTTGCTTACTGGAAAGAGAATGATAAAGTGCAAAGTTGATTAATTAAGAAGAAATCATAGACACACATTATTAATAAAAACATGGAGCTAAACACAAGGAGAATTAAAAATAGAAAAGTTTCAAGTGATTGCTCCTAGGAAACGAATGGTGGTGGGGAGGGCTGGAGCAGAGGATCAGGGCTTTTCATGATATCTCTTTCCATTTACTTTTCTATCATATACATTCATTGGATAAAAAGAAAATAACAAGGCCATTTAGCTCTTTTCCTTCAGACCTTTCTTTGGCTTCTACATCTATCCCCCCGTGGTTGGAATGGGAAACATACTGACCCAGATCTGCACAATTTCATTCATTTCCACACATATATGCTACCTGCTTACTATATGCCAGGCATGAGGGAAATGGTGATGGGCAAGAGGGACATGGTCTTTGTTCCCGTGGAACTTGTACTTGTTGCAAAAATGAATATAAACAACTCATTGTTTACATTTGGTCTCCTCTTCCTCTACTTAGACAGCTGGTAGTAGGCCAATGACTATCATGTAGTCCTCAGAAGCATGTGAGCAGTTAGGGAGACTTGAGTCCAGGGATAGAGCACCTACCATCACAGTGGAGGAGAAACCAAGAGATATAGTCAAAAGGCTAAATTATTTAACAGGGCTATGCACTGATAACAGCTTCCTGCCTCAGTGGATGGGATCATGGACAGTAGAGTGGGGCCTTCAAGGGTGTGAGCTCTGGAGCCAGACTTCCAAGTCAGAATTCCAGTTCTTCACTTCCTAGCTGGAAGTAGACCCTAAGTACGTTACCAAACCTTGACAGGGCTGCAGTTCTCCATCTCTAAGAAGATGATGATAATAGTAGCTATCTCCTGGTTGTAAGAATTTACTTACCCAAAACACCCGAGTGGCTGCCAGAGTATACTCATATGTAAAGTGGTTTTAAATTTAGAATTCAACATTCTTATCACAGAGCATATGATAATTCATCATTAATGAACATATCTACTTATTCGTATAGGGACATGAATGTACAGAGACAGATCTGGGGAGATGCACATGATGTGTGGTGCTGACAGTAATTCCCTCTTTGAAGAACTAGATTAGAGATGGTCAAGAAGCCTTTAGCATTTTACCAAATATTTCATGGTGAAAATGAAATAAAAACAAGACTGTGGCTGCATGGAAAACTGAGTACCCAGAGCTGAGACATTTTTCTTTGACCCATGTCCCAGAAGGCCTTTTTAAGGACTATAGATTGAAAGCACTCTGTACCTCAAACCATGAGTCACATAAACCAATGATTCTTCCGTGGAATGTGTGTGGGAGGTGGGGTAGACTTCCTTTAAAAACACGGGTTTTAAGTGGCTCCATCACTTTCAATAGCTCCTGGCTACACACAAAGTACTTGGTAAACTTCTTAGCTTGGCGTTGAAAAGACTCAGAGAGTTGGGTCCCTCTCAATAGTATTTTTCACTGTTTCTCAAAATAAGTCCAGGCTGATCTACTCACTGTATCCCCAAATTTCTTTTTAGTCCCATGTCTGCACCTTCACTCGCACTGTTTTCCTTACCTAGAGTCTTCCTCTTCTCTCTGCTGCTCTAGTCTACTAAACACCTAATGCTTAATTAAGTGAAGTGCCATCTTCTCTGTGAATTTTGAGTATCTGATTTCTCTGACATTTATTTTGGGGTTACTTACTTTATACTTAGATGTTATCTGCTAATGTTTGGTATTATACTTTCTTTGGACTATAAGCGTCACAAGGCAAAAAATTTTATTTGAAAAGCATCTAGCATAATATCATTTCTCAAATTGAATTTTTAAAAAAGATTTTATTTACTTATTTGACAGAGAGAGAGATCACAAGTAGGCAGAGAGGCAGGCAGAGAGAGAGGGGGAAGCAGGCTTCCCACTGAACAGAGAGCCCGATGCGGGGCTCCATCCCAGGACCCTTAAGTCATGACCTAAGCCGAAGGCAGAGGCTTTACCCACTGAGCCCCCAAATCGAAGTATTTTGTTTTAAGTAGATTCCACACACAGTGTGTAGCCCAACGCAGGGCTTGAACTCACGACCCTGATCAAGACTTGAGCTGAGATCAAGAGTCAAGTGCTCAACTGACTGAGCCACCCAGGTGCCCTCAAACTGAAGTATTTTAAATTGAGGTATCTAAGCATATAATTTGATGAACATCAAAAAACATATATACCTGTCTAAGCACTGCCATCCCATTCAGGAAGGAGAGATCTTCTACTGTGGTATTTTGCACCAAGTAAGTGCTCAGTAGACACTTGACTTGGCACAGGGAGGAGAAGGCAGGACCAGGAGGGCGAATCTTGAGATTGAGGCCTGTCTAAATGGGTTGGATCATATAAGGTCAGATGAAGTGAAGAGTCAAATACTGAAGGTGGGATAGGGGGTGGCAGGGACAAGGGGCCAGGGGCAGGATTTAGTAAGCCTGAGCAGGTTTGGGATGGTGCAATCACGTACTATGCAGGCAAAGTTCAGAGACCGGTGGGCAGCTATGAATGGGGGGGGTGCTGGGGCGACCGTGCCAAAGGCAGCATGACTTCTCTAGCTGGGAGAATTTGCCCTCTTAGAAACTCTAGGAACTGAAGGCTTGCTCCTGAATCCGAAGTGATGAGATTTTTGAGAGTTTCTCATTAAAGATATTTGGTGGGATGCCTGGGTGGCTCAGTTGGTTGAGCGGCTACCTTCGGCTCAGTCATGATCCCAGGTCCCGGGCTCCTTCCTCAGCGGGGAGCCTGCTTCTCCCTCTGCCTCTGCCTGCCTTTCCGTCTGCCTGTGCTCACTCTCTCTGACAAATAAATAAATAAAATCTTTTTAAAAAAATGTTTAAAAAAATAAAAAAAATATTTGCTCATTGACCAACCGGCTGCTGATAAAAGCAAGATCTTGGTTGACATGGATGTTTTGCAGTGCTATATTAATAAAACACCCCACTCAATTCCCCCCGTGGGAGCTGCATCTGACTAAGAATGTATGAAAAGGCTGATAGACTGATCCAAGCTGAATGTTTCTCTAACACAAAGCTAGATTGCTTCTACCTTATATTTAAACAGAGTTGTCCTTTGTCAGGTATCAGAAGGCTTGGAGTGCTTTCTGAATGCCTCTGTCTGTCTGTGTACAGGGCATCTTGATTGAATGTGTTCTGAGCAGAGTTCTTGTTCCCTTCCTGTCCAGTCTCCTCCACATTATTAAATGTCACACAGCTGGTCACACCGAAGTTCTAAAAAGTTCAAGGAGTCTTCTTTGATTCTTGTCCTTTCTTTCGTACTTAACATCAGAGCCATCAAGATCTGCCAGCTACACCTTCAAGATGTATCCTGACTTCATGTTGCATACAGGTTAAGCTGGTAAAGCTTGGAGTGAGATTGCCAGGGTTTGACGCTTGGCTCTAACACTTAATAGCAGTGTGATGCTGAACAAGTGCTTCGGGATTCTCATATGTAAAACGGAGGTAACAATACCATAGGGCTATATGTAGAAATAATGTTAACACGTATAAAGTACTTGCAGTGAAGCCCAGATGTTGTAGGTGTGCAATTAAGGTTAATTCTACCTCTCCGATCTACCATCTTAATCCAACCCCATCTTCTCTCCCCTGGATTACAGAAACTACTGGCCTCTACCCAGTTTCCCTGCTTTTATTTTCACCCATCTTTGGTCTACACAGCTACCAAAGTGAACTCTAAAACAATATAAATTGGATCAAGTCACTAACCTCTACAAAACGTTCCAATAGTTTCCCAGCCTTGAAGGAAATCTGAAGTCTTCACTGTGGTCAACGAGGTATGAGCTGGCCTGACTTCTGCTGATAAGTCATTATCTACAACTAACTCTTTGCGCTGGCTTCACTTCTTTTTTCCCTTTCTACTGGTTCTTAGATATGCTAGTCTTCCCTTTTTTTTTTCTTTTTTTTGGCAGCTGGGGGTTGGGGGGGATTGGAAAGGGGCACAGGGAGGGGGAGAGAGAGAATATCAAGCAGGTTCCATGCCCAGCACAGAGCTTGACTCCAGGCTTGATCTCACAACCCTGAGATCATGACCTGAGCCAAAATCAAGTCGGATGCTTAACCGACTGAGCCTGGTGGATGCTTAACTGACTGAGCCATCCAGGTGCCTCATGCAAGTCTTTCCTGGTGCAGAACTTTGTACTTCCCAGTAACGCTTTTCAGCAGGCCATTTGCAGTAAGAGGTCCTCACTTTATTCATCACATCTACGTAAAGAAGTCTGTCCAAATCACCCCTGCTCCCCTTTACCCATTTTATACTTCTTCCATAGTTTTTATTGATACCTGAAAATACACTAAAACTTAAATTTTTCCTTGTGTATGAGCTGCTTCCCTTACTCAGCATCAGCTTTCATAGTCTATCCGGTTCATCAGCATGTCCCTGTGGCTAAAACCGTAACTAAACATCACAGACACTCAATTAATATTCATTGAGTGAATGAATGGGTTAATTTTCATATCTTTTCATATTCTCAATCCACCTATCTCTGCTCCAAATTAAACACCACAGAGAGCATCTTGCTCAATGCTCTCATTAATGGAGGAGAAACCTATCAGCCAAGGTGAAGGTTGTCTTGGGACTACCTCCTATTCCTGTCCCAGCATGCTTTGGTATATCATGCTGCCAGTCACCTTCTTCCATCCACACTCTATGGTGCCTTGGTGCTACTGACAACATGCAATAACCCAGCACAGGTAACTAAAGGGTATTCAAAGGACTTCCTCTCTTACGTCCTATCTCTCTAAGGTTTCTCCATTCCCTCTCTTCTTTTCTCCTTCTACCTTTCTTTCAGCTAGTCATCTGAGTTCCCTTCTTGGCCTGCCTTTTCCACTGTTCCCCTGGGTAGTAAAGTCCATTGTTGTGATTTCAAATACCATTGACTTGCCAATGGATCTATCCCTTCAGTCCAGATTTCTCTTGTCATCTCCAACTCATACTTCTAACTGCTTACTAGGCATCTCATCTAGATGCCCCAACTCCTCCCAGACGTCACACACTCACTACTTCTAAAGCAGACTTTATTCCCCATCAAAATAGCTTTTCCTTCACTTCTCTCTATCCAATGAATGGAAACAGATTACTCAACCTGGCAACCTCCTCACTTTCTGCTCCTTTCAATCTTAAGGGCATGTTGATTCTACCCAAATAATTATTGCATCTATTTCTCTCATTCCTACTGCTAATGCTTTAGTTGTACCTATCATCTTCTCTTGTATGGATTACTGTAACAATCACTTAATTAAGTACTTTTCAAAATGTGGTTTGTGACCCTTAGTGAGGCATCAAATCAATGTACTGGGTCATAACAAGTTTTTAATAAAATCGTAAGCTTACTCCTCTATACAATCCAGAAATTAGCAAGATCAAACTAGTATCAACACAGAAACATTTACTGACATGACAGACTTTCCTCCACCTCCTCCTCCTCCTCCCCTTCTTCTTCTTCTTCTTCTTTTGATAAATGTCAAAATACTCAAAATATTTTCAATGAGCACAAAGAAACATCTAACAAAGAAAGCCAGTCTCTGCTCTGATACACCTACCTTGAGTAGAGAAATGTTGTATGTAAATAGAAATTAGTGGATAGCATTATTAAATTCAGTGGTAATTTATTTTTATTATGACTTATACACCCAACATGTTTATGAAAGACAGTTTGTTTCTCCTCAGTGCTGCTCTTCAGCAACACTCCTCATGTCCCCTGCTCCTTTGCTCCTCGGAATAAATCCTTTCCCCTTAACTTTTTCACTCACTGTGAAATTTTTTCCAATGTCAACAATTCCAATGACCATGCCCCCCCTCAGCTCTTTCCTCTTCCTGAAGGAAACTCTGACTTTGGACAGGGGTCATCCCTTGCCTCTCTATCATTAGCTCAACAGGCTTCATGTTCTAGTCCTTGAAAGCAATGAGCTTAGGGTATAGCTTCCATGACTGGCCAGTGAAGGATGACAAGGAGTCTCCAGTGTTGACCTGGTTTAAGATAAAACAGATAAACTTGATGTTCCTTAAGCTACCCAGTCCTTTAGTGTTGTCTTGTGACCTCCATATCTTACTTAGTTGTTTTCTTTGTTGCAGCCAAGCCCTAAGAGGACAGCAACTTGGGGGGAGGGGTTTCACCACTGTAACTCAAAGGCTTTTCTAGGTCTACTCCTCCACAAAATTTGCATTTCTTTTCTTTAATAATTATTTTTATTAACATATAATGTATTATTTGCCCTAGGGGTACAGGTCTGTGGATCATCAGGCTTATACTCTTCATAGCACTCACCATATCACATACCCTCCCCAATGTCCATAACCCAACCAGCCTCTCCATACCCCCTTCTCCCTTGTTTTGTGAGATTAAGAGTCTCTTATGGTTTGTCTCACTCCCGATCCCATCTTATTTCATTTTTTCCTTCCTACCCCCCAAGCCCCCCACTCTGCCTCTCAAATTCCTCATATCAGGGAGATCATATGATAATTGTCTTTCTCTGATTGACTTATTTCACTCAGCATAATACCCTCTGGTTCCATCCACATTGTCGCAAATGAAAGATTTCATTTCTTTTGATGGCTGCATAGTATTTCCTCATATATATCATCATATATGATATATATTCCATATATATTCTGTGATATATATCTATATCTATATCTATATCTATATCTATATCTATATATATATATCACATCTTCTTTATCCATTCATCTGTTGATGGACATCTAGGTTTTTCCATAGTTTGGCTATTGTGGACATTGCTGCTATAAACATAAATATTCAGGTGCATGTACCACCCCTTGGATTACTACATTTGTATCTTTAGGGTAAATACCCAGTAGTTCAATTGCTGGGTCATAGGGTACCTCTATTTTCAACTTTTTGAGGAACCCCCATGCTGTTTTCCACAGTGGCTGCACCAACTTGCGATCCCACCAACAGTATAGGAGGGTTCCCCTTTCTCCACATCCTTTCCAACACCTGTCGTTTCCTGACTTGTTGATTTTAGCCATTCTGACTGGTGTGATGTGATATCTCATTGTGGTTTTGATTTGTATTTCCCTGATGCCAAGTGATGTTGAGCACTTTTTCATGTGTCTATTGGCCATCTGGTTGTCTTCTTTGCAGAAATGTCTGCTCATGTCCTCTGCCCACTTCTTCTTTTTTTTTTTTTTTGTTTGTTTTTTTCTCTGCCCACTTCTTGATTGGATTATTTGTTCTTTGGGTATTGAGTTTGATAAGTTCTTTATAGATTTTGGATACTAGCCCTTTATCTGATATGTCATTTGCAAATATCTTCTCCCATTCTGTCAGTTGTCTTTTGGTTTTGTTCACTGTTGCCTTTGCTGTGCAAAAGCTTTTTATCTTGATGAAGTCCCGATAGTTCATTTTTACCCTTCCTTCCCTTGCCTTTAGCGATGTTTCTAGGAAGAAATTGCTGCGGGTGAGGTTGAAGAGGTTGCTGCCTGTGATCTCCTCAAGGATTTTGATGGATTCCTGCCTCACATTGAGGTCTTTCATCCATTTTGAGTCTATTGTTGTGTGTGGTATAAGGAAATGATCCAGTTTCATTCCTCTGCATGTGGCTGTCCAATTTTCCCAACACCATTTGTTGAAGAGACTGTCTTTTTTCCATTGGACATTTTTTCCTGCTTTGTCGAAGATTAGTTGACCATAGAATTGAGGGTCTATTTCTGGGCTCTTTTTTCTGTTCCATTGATCTATGTGTCTGTTTTTGAGCCAGTACCATACTGTCTTGATGATTTCAGCTTTGTAATAGAGCTTGAAGTCTCGAATTGTGATGCTGCCAACTTTGGTTTTCTTTTTCAATATTCCTCTGGCTATTCAGGGTCTTCTCTGGTTCCATATAAATTTTAGGATTATTTATTCCATTTCTTTGAAAAAATGGATGGTATTTCGATAGGGATTGCATTAAATGTGTAGATTGCTTTAGGTAGCATAGACATTTTCACAATATTTGTTCTTCCAATCCATGTGCATGGAACATTTTTCCATTTCTGTGTGTTTTCCTCGATTTCTTTCATAAGTACTTTATAGTTTTCTGAGTACAGATTATTTGCCTCTTTGCTTAGGCTTATTCTTAGGTATCTTCTGGTTTTGGGTGCAATTGTAAAAGAGATCAGCTCCTTAATTTCTCTTTCTTCTACCTTGTTGGTGTATATAAGTGTAACAGATTTCTGTGCATTGATTTTATATTCTGACACTTTACTGAACTCCTGTATGAGTTCTAGAAGTTTTGGAGTGGATTCTTTTGAGTTTTCCACATAAAGTATCATATCATCTGCAAAGAGTGAGAGTTTGACTTCTTCTTCGTCGATTCGGATGCCTTTTATTTCTTTTTGTTGTCTGGTTGCTGAGGCTAGGACTTCTATTACTATGTTGAATAACAGTGGTGATAGTGGACATCCCTGCCATGTTCCTGACCTTAGGGGAAAAGCTCTCAGTTTTTCCCCATTGAGAATGATATTCACTGTGGGTTTTTCATAGATGGCTTTGATGGTATTGAGGTATGTACCCACTATCCCTACACTGTGAAGAGTTTTGATCAAGAAAGGATGCTGTACTTTGTCAAATGCTTTTTCAGCATCTATTGAGAGTATCGTATGTTTCTTGTTCTTTCTTTTATTAATGTATTGTATCACATTGATTGATTAAAATTTGCATTTCTGACCATCTGTTTTTGTTATCTGCTTTGTGGCCTCAGAGAAAACAGCCCTCCACTTGTCTCATTTTCTTTCTGTCCAGCAGAGGACCAGGCAAACCAGCGACTACAGCAAAGGTCCTGCCTTCCTGTGGCAGGGGACCCTTTCATGTCTCCAGATCCACTGGCCCGCTGGTAGCTGGGCCCATGCAGTCCAGTAGGCTGGGCCCATGCAGGCCGGTAGCCACGCAGGAACAGTGTCAGCTCCCCAGGGCCCAGTGAAACCACTGAGTCAGGGACCACAACCAGATGAGGTGACTGAGACCGTGAAAACACTGCACCCTTCCCGCACAGGCCTGCGGTCTGCCTGAGGTCACTTATTTCTTGCACCCCGACCACTTCCTCAGGCCCACTGCCCAGCCCCCCATAACCAGAATTTTTTACAAAGTGAAATAGAACAGAATGGAGCAGAGCCCATGAAGTAAAGTCAACTTTTTTTCTTTTTAAGATTTTATTTATTTATTTGACAGAGAGGGAGAGATAACGACAGTAGGAACACAAGCAGGGGGAGTGGGAGAGGGAAAGCAGGCCTCCTGCAAAGCAGGGAGCCTAATTCGAGGCTAGATCCCAGGAGCCTGGGATCATGACCTGAGCTGAAGGCAGTCGCTCAATGACTGGGCCACCCAGGCACCCCAGTCAACTGTTTTTTATAGTTATATGTGTTCAGGGTTTACAGTGTAACATTGTGGATCATGGCCAAAACATTTGAAAGGTACTATTTTAACTTGTTATTCTGTCTCTATTTTTGTCCCCCTCATATTCACTTTCTGCCCTAGGAATGACCTTTCTAAAAAGTGAGTGTGATATAAGGACTCTCTAAGCACTGCATACCCAGTCAGGCAAAGTCTGGCATTCCCTGGCAGTGTGATAACCAGAGAGCTGCGTCAACACTGACCCTCCCTCTCCTCATTTTTAATAGCTTCATGAATTCAAGGCTGCGGGCCAGCCCCATGCCAGTCATTTATCCCTAACCTGTGCAATAAGCCCAAGGTACTTATTATTACCCTCATTTTGTTGAACAAACTGAAGCTCAGAGAAGCAAAGAAATTAAAGCTCAGTTCAGGTTGCTACTACCTTGCTGAGCAAAGAGTTCATTTCCAGATCCCTTCATACTCTTCCCAGTGAGCATGGACATCTACCCATTTGTAATCCCGTGGCAGCTTCTATTGAGTCCTCACACATTCATTTAGCCCAATCAATTCAGTATTTATTAAGCATCAATTAAGCACACAGCACTGAGTAAGCCTCCATCTGTTCTTCTGGAATGTACATTTAACTTGGAGAGGAAACACTGATAGATACTGAACAGCAGTGAGTTTGCTGGTGGTGCTGAGCACCTGAAGCATAAGGGAAATTTAAAAATTATAACAGGTGCCATTCTATTATAAATCTAAATGGTACTTAATGAAAGAAACCATATTTTATAAATGCCTAAAGGATCCAGAGTATGAATATAATTTAGGGAAGGGCTCTACATGGATATAAATGAGTGTAAGTTACTCTTTTTAAGTTCAGCGGAAGACATCCTACTCCAGAGACTATGATTTGGAATAATATAGTCTCTTGCACTTTATTATTTTTTTAAAGATTTTATTTATTTATTTGACAAAGATCATGAGTAGGCAGAGAGGCAGGTGGAGGGCGGGGGGGGGGGGGCGGAGGAGAGGAAGAAGCAGGCTCCCCACTGATCAGAGCTCCATGCAGCCTCCATCCCAGGACCCTGAGATCATGACCTGAGCTGAAGGCAGAGGCTTAACCCACTGAGCCACCCAGGCACCCCGTCTCTTGCACTTCAACAGTACACCACATATATTTGTGCTTGATTTAATTATCAGCATTTTTTTTTTAATAATTTGGGTCTGCTTTGCATTTAAGAACTAATGGGGAACAGTCTTTTAAAGACCACTCTTTAAAGGGCTCACAGGAAGCTGCCTACTTAGTCACTCATCAGGACAAGCCTCGCCCTTCCACATTTTGTTTACTCTCTCTGCTGTCCCTATTTATTGTTTCCAATTGATTTTCCACTCCTCTAGTGAGCACCATGTTCCAAGCAAAGCGGGGAAATTCGGTTTATAGACATGTTACTGACTTAAGAGCTTTTTTATCAGGAGTTCTTTACCATGGATAAGATGGACCGGCAGGATGGAAAAGATAAAGTAGGAGAACTGAATGCTGAGAATGTGGATTTGCAGTTGCCCTTCTGCAGCCCAACCCTGTAGTGTGAAGGAGACAGGAAGAGCTACAGTATGCCCTAGGACCTTTGCAGTAGTTGATAGGAAAGAGAGCTACACTGGATTTGTCTTTGAAGTATTAAAAAAAAAAAAAAAACTGACATGAGCTATATCATTACCTTGGTTTAACGCTTACTCAAAAATTATACTACGCTATTATCATTTCCTGAAACTAAACTGTCTTGTATCTTAGCTACAACCTATGAGAAAACCTGGAGAGGAAATCCCAGGAAGAATTAAGTTTTCAATTTTCTTTCTTTTAATTTCTTTGCTTGTAAATAAAATTAGCATTAAAGCTTCTAGAACAAAATCAGGACTACTCATATCCTCTTTAGGTCAGCTAAATGACATATATGTTTATCCAGAAACCAAAAGTTCTTTTCACTTTTACTATTTTTTCCATGCTGGACCTTCAAAGGATACAACGATATCTCTCAAATAGATGAGAATTTGCATGTAGGGGCATATTCCCAGAGGTAACATGATAAATGGGGATGTCTTGTTAACAATGCAAAGGGTTAAAAGTTAAATTTTAATTCTCTGAAAAGTTACCAGATCCATGACAAAATATCCAGAAAAGATCTTTAAAAATATTGTCACAAGTATGAAAACCAGACAAAACATTTGACAAGAAACAAGACAACTTGAGCTATAGCACGTACAAAACTCCCAGCTGCCACAATATTCCTAGCCAGCACGAGATAAGAGGATTCCATTCTTGTGATGTATGGGAGTTAATATGTATAAAAGAAAACAATGGCTTATGCTTAGTGACAACACAGTATGAAAATTTACACATCACATCATACTTGACAGGAAGATAATATGGATCATGTTTTATCCACTGTGAACTTACTATAAGGTAGAAGTATGAGGCTTGGTGGGAATGTGAAGTAAAAGTCATCCTCTCATAGGCTGTGATGGTTAAACTTGCAAAATAATAAACCAGGAACTAAGAAATAGAAAATAGATACCTTCCCTTTTCCAAAACAATGTAAAAAGTTCCAGGCTATGCAGAATAGAAGAAAAGATTAAAATATAAAGAAAGGTACACACGTTAGAAAAGCAAAGTAAAAGACTACAAAAGTTCCAATCAGGTTGAACCGTACGCTTTCCTGAAAGTGACAACATTGGTTTCTCAGGTATGCCAAAGTCAAGTGACAGGGTATCAGAGAATGTGCAATCACAGAGCAGAAAGCTTGGTTTCATTCAGTTGGTTTCATTCCCTCATTCACACTGAGGGCTTCCTATGCCTACGTCACTGTGCTTTATATAAAACGATCTTTTAAAGGTTGAAAGTTGTGGTTTTGTGACCCACTCTATGGTTTGCGTTTTTGTATGCACAAATGGTGCTGAGGTTTGAATCCAAGGGTTGGTTTTTTTTTTTTTTTTAAGATTTTATTTTATTCATTAGAGAGAGAGCGCGCATGAGCAGGGGGAGGAGCAGAGACAGAGGGAGAAGCAGATGCCCCTCTGAGCAAGGAGACTGATGCGGGGCTCGATCCCAGTACCCTGGGATCATGACCTGAGCCAAAGGCAGATGCTTAACTGACTGAGCCACCCAGATGCCCCAGCCAAGGGCATTTTTTTTAAACTATTTTTAATTTTAATCCTTCTTAGAGGGTACAGAAAATGAAAATGGTATGGTGAAGCAATTACTGAACTAATCTGAGCTAAAAGTGATGTATGGAAGAAAAAAGTGTAGTGTTGTTTGTATCCAAATGTGTCAATGAGTGTACACGCATCATGTACATGCGAATTTGTTGAGGGGGAGGCCTCCAGTTGCACTGAGCGTACTAGAGAAATTCAGCAGACCACCTCATAATATAATATAATCACTATGTTCGACGCCTGAAACTAATATTACACTGTATATTAACCAGGTAGAATTTAAACAGAAACTTGGAGGGAAAAAAATTTCAAAGGACCGTGGTTTTGGTAACTAGCAGGGCTTCAGTCTAAGGCCTAATGAATCATTAGACTTAAAAAGTTGAGCATCTCTTTCCCTGTGAATATTTACAGTGGGGATGGTAGGTATCATATAGTTAAATACAAAGTTTAAAAATGTGTAACAAGCTTATTCACGTATAAAGCATTATGTAAATATATTACACTTAGTTCTTTACATAATTGCGGAAGAAGCCAGACTAAAAGAAGTACATGCTGAGTAGTGACAGTTGATATCCAATTCTAGACAATGCAAAGTAATCTCTAATGAAAGAAAGTGGATGGGGGGTGCTCCCTGGGGAGAGGGGCGGGGGAAGTGGGAGTGGTGGAGAGGATCACAAAGAGACACAAAGAAACTTTCCGGATGCTTGATTGTGATGATGGTTTCACAGAGGAATAGATAGGCTAAAACTTCAAAATTGAATACTTTAAACACCCCTAGGTTTTTGTATGTCAATTATATCTCAGTAAAACTTTGTTTAAAAAATTAGATCATGACTGTCAAGTTATTCCTGCCCAAATGAACTATGAAAGTATAACTATATATTACACACATCTGGGGATTAAGGTGAAAAATAAAAACAAGAAAAAGAACCATAGAGCTATGATTGGCAGGACAGGTCTTTCTTTTAATGCTGTATATGGAGTTCATATCCCCAGTGACTTATCACTTTAAACCTTTCCAGAAACAGTGAACAGTTTGCTTTCGTTACCAAAGAACTAGTAACTTTCCAAGTCCTGGGGTAATGCTATGTTCTCTCTCAAGGAGCTAATACTACATAATGCCTCATAGGATTGTAGCTGCATAACGATTTAGTAGCTTTTATCAATAAAGGCAGATAAAAGCAACAATTCAAGGTTAGGAAAGATAGTTTGGTACCTTTATTTTACGGCTTATATCTAAAAAAGGGAAAAGCTTATTGGAATAGAGGAGTTGGTGTTTGGAACACTCCTGTCATCCGTTGTGTACTGTGGTCAAAGTGGTATTTCAAAACTGCGGATGGGATAATGACGTTCCTGCCTAAAATCCTGCAGTGGCTTCCTCCCTGCCACTGCCTTTAGGAGAAGTACTTAGCATGGTTTACCAGGTGCTTCAGGATTTGACTCTGGCCCACCTTTTCAGTCTCAGTTCATCTCTCAGTCTCCCACTCAATCCGCAATCGTTCTGAAAGCCTGTCAGTACCTTCACTCATCAAAGCCTTTACAAGTTGTGATGCAGTTTGGGTTCTCCAGGAAGCAGCCCTGGGCAGAGTTTAGTGCTCAGGATGTTTATTAGGGAGTGCCCTTGAAATCAACACCCAGGGAAGGGAGGGGGCGGAAGCAGGATTGGGAAAGGGAGAAATCAAGCTGTGAGGCAAGCCCGAAAACCTCAGCCAATTGTGCGGGGTGCTGTGCAACTGAAATAGCCTCTCTGAGTGGCCCCTGTGTACGTGACCTTGAGCGGGGGCATCTCTCTGCAGCTGATGCAATGCCCAAAGGGGCTGCCAGCGCGGGCCACTGCCAGAGGCAGCAAATCCTTTCTTTCTTTCTCTCTCTCTCTCTCTTTTTTTTTAAAGGATTTTATTTATTTATTTGACAGACAGAGATCACAAGCAGGCAGAGAAGCAGGCTGGGGCAAGGTGGGGTGCAGGGTGCGGGGGTGGGGGAAGCAGGCTCCCTGCTGAGCAGAGAGCCCCCATGCAGGGCTCCATCCCAGGACCTCTCCCCAGAAAGCAGAGGCTTAACCCACTGAGCCACCCAGGCACCCCAGACACCTTCTTTCTTAAAGGAGGATCTGTGTGGGGCATTTGCATGCTCACCTCTCCTAGGTATTTTACCTTGCAGGAAGCTCTCTTCTTCAGTTCAGCCTAGGGAACTTCCACTGGTCCTTCAGTGAGACTTTTGTTGGTCTCAATGAAGTCCTCACTTTTTAAAAATTTTTTTTAAGATTTATTTATTTATTTATCTGTGAGAAGGAGAGAGCAGAGAGAACATGAGAGGGAGAAGGGGTGTGGAAAGGGCAGAGGGGGAGGGGGAAGCAGACTCTCTGCTGAGCAGGAGCCTGATGTGGAGGTAGATCCCAAGACCCTGAGATCATGACCTGAGCCAAAGGCAGACGCTTAACTGACTAAGCCACCCAGCCGCCCCTAGTCCTCTCTTCTTCAGAGAGCCCTTCCCAAATTCCTGAATCACCTCAAACTTTCCACATTTCTCTAGTACCATCCTTGTCATAATTCTTATCACACTTAATTGTGATTAACCAATGATAACTCCAAGAGGACTGATTGATGAGGACAGAGATAACACCCCTGATCCTCAATGCCTAGCACAGTGTTAGCACATAGCAGGTACTCAGTACTTGCTGACTAAGTGAATGAATCCAAGGCCAAGAGAGCACTGCAAAGGAGCAAACACATTGTTTGCCAACACCTCTAATATACTGACACGTTGCAGCATGGTGCTGAGACAGAGATCTCCTTCAGGTTCTATCCTCACACTGCCCACCCCATCAGTCCCGGGCTGATCACATTCCAGCTGTGTGATGTTGGACAAGTTAATTAAACTCTCTGAGCCTCAATTTCTTTACCAATAATAATAATAGCAACAATAATATATTCCCCCTGAGGCTGTTGGAAGGATTCAATGATGTAATCTGTGTGAAGGTTTATCATAGCTCCTGGAATATAGTAAAGTATCAGCAAAAGCTAGTTATAATCGCCATCTTTAAGTTCTTAATATACCTTAAAAAAAATTAAGAAAAGTGTTTTTATATTTGCTATTACAATGCATCAAAATATTGGAAAAATTAGAACTTTATTGATTTCCCTATACTTGCTTTATGGTTTAGGATTAGTTTTTATTTTGTTTTATCTATAGGGGTTGGAGAATAGCACTATCCTCTCATTTACTTAGGGTCTTCTAAGGTTTTAAATAAGTCCTATTCCTGTCCTCCCCTCACACAACCTAGGCACCTAATTCCTCTTACTGACCATCTTGTACCTTACAAATGATGGATGTGGGTGTGTGTGTGTGTGTGTGTGTGTGAGAGAGAGAGAGAGAGAGAGGGAAACATGCCTTTGCTTATGTCTGAAATGTCTTTTCCTACCTTAGAAGATTTCTGTTTCAGTATGAATTTACTCCTCAGCTCAAAAAACACCCACTGAAAGGGCACCTGGGTGGCTCAGTGGGTTAAAGCCTCTACCTTTGGCTCAGGTCATGATCCCAGGGTCCCAGGATGGAGCCCTGCATCGCATCGGGCTCTCTGCTCAGCAGGGAGCCTGCTTCCCCCTCTCTCTCTGCCTGCCTCTCTGCCTACTTGTGATCTCTGTCTGTCAAATGAATGAATAAAAAAAAAAAAAACCAACTGAGCAAAGTCTTCCCTAACTTCTCCCATACTATTTCTGTGTTTATAGGAGGAAAAGCTTGTACAGGTAGACAGCCACAAAACCATTTATACACCTGGACTGTTGTTTTAACTACCCCTGCATCACATCTCCCCACTAGACTATGAGCTTCTTGACGGTAGATCTTCTTCATCGTTGGTGTCTGGCACATTCAGACACTCAATGTGTGTTGAGTTAATTTGAATTAGAGGAAAAACACCAGCTCTCTTCAGAAAGACACAAATGATAAAGAGGTTTAGGTAATCTGTGAGATGCTCAAAAAACAACATAGGATTTAAAAAGCAAGAAGTCAGATTTTTCTTTTTAATTGAAACATAATACTCACATAAACAAAAGTTAGATATTAATTATTAACATACTACACAATGAATAATCACAAAATGTACATTTGACCTGTGACCAAGTTAAGAAGTAGAACATTTAGAAGACCCTCTTGTGCCCCCTCAAGCACCGATCCTTATAGAGCATTTTCTTTTATGTCAGAAAGCTTATCTGAGCCCTTAGAGGTTGAATGTTTCCCCTAATAAAGAATTTAAATAATTAATTTTCCCATATAAATATTTATTTATTTATTTATTTATGGAAATCATTTATGGGAAGTAAATAACTGCCCTACCCTGCTTTCTTATGGGTTGCTATGGCAACATGATGTCGGTCACTTACCTCCATCCTTTCACTGATCTGTACTTTCACATTCTCTCATCCTATAAAGAAATACACTAAACAGCCCACTTCTATGCCTTTCTGACTCATTTCTAGGGAGTTCTACTTCCTCTTTTGTCCCCTTTTACTGTGTTCTCTGTTCCCATGTGCCCCTAATTGAAACTCTTCACCCAGAGAACTGTGAATCATCTGACCTCTCTTTTTTCTAACTCCACCACCATTTATTATATGCTTTAAGAAATCTCCAACAGGAATTGAAGTTTTCATGAGCACTTAAAATAAGATCTAAATTTGAATCCTTAATTTAATCCAGCACATAAAGATTAAGAGAACACAATATATGAAGATGGGTCAATGACATAGTAGAAAAGATGATGAATTTAGAGAAAATGATTTGTACTTTTCTGAGGGTGAGGCGTAAGAACATGAAGAGACTGAAACCACTAGAAACCTCAAAAGGGTTAATAGTAAGAGTTGTTCTCAAGACACATATGCCTCAGTGATATAAACAACACTACTACAGAAAGCTTCAAGAGGTACAATTAACTGAAAATGTTATTTATTAGTCAGCTAGAAGAAAGAAAATTAATAATCAGAAGAACAGACTACTTCTCTGGAAATGTCTCATTTCTTTATGTGTCATTGCATGTTAGCCTTTTAAAATTATTATTCTCAACGGTTCTTTCCATTTCTTGTCAGCCTTATGTCATTTAAAGAATTGGTATTTACTGAGATTTACGATTACAAGACCTCGCATGCTAGGAATCAAAGTGGCTTCTCTTAAATTGTAATGAGATGTCTCTCATTATACTCTTTAAGACATTTTAAAAAGTTTCACTGGTATAGATATTTGAGCTATCTTTAAATACTAGGGTTAAATAACTGACCTAGGACATTCAGTGCTAAAGATACATGGTGACTACAATTAGGAAGGATAAATTCTAGGATCTGATAGCACTCACATAATTTCACAATAGTTGTCAAAGTGTCTTCAATAACTTATTCCTCCCATGTGAAAAAAAAAGGGGGGGGTGATATTTACAAAATCTCATCTAATTACAAAAATCCCACCTAAAATAGAAACCTTTCTACTTTGTCTATTCATATAAGTATACGTTTCTCTGAGAGATTTTGAGAACTTCAGGAAAGAGCATGTGTCTTATTCATCACCCATAGCACCCAGAATGATGCCTAAAATGTAGGTGTTTCAAGACTCCTAACCTAAAAATCTCAAAGTCAGCATCAGGACCTTTCTCTCGCTAACTACTTCCAACAGTCACAAAATTTTTATCACCAAAAAGCAATGTCTTTGAAATCTCATCTTCTTCACCAAGCCCAATTCTATGCTAAAGTCTATGCCCTCAAGGTCAATTACATTGACCTAATGCTTCTTTTCTCTATCTTTCCTAATCTATCTTCCTCATCACCCCCAAAGAACTTTCTAAACTACAAGGGGAAAAGGAAATTTTTCAGGTGTCAACTGTGTTAAGTACCATATCAAGCATTTCAAGTACATTATCTCTTTAATACCCACAGATGCAGCAGAGTTGTATTGCTATGGTATTTCTACTTGAAGAAATTAAGGGAGATTAAGTAATTTATTCTAGAAAATATGGTTTTTAGGTACTAGAGCTGGTGTTTAAACTTTCCTCTTCCTGACCCTAGCTAGCTGTTCTCACTCTCTTACTGGTCATTTTATATTCTTGCATTAAAAATCGCCACTGGAAAGAGCTTTTACTACCGGATCCTACTTATAGAATAAAATAGAAACTCTTTGACTTAATGTATAAAGAAAAAAAAAATCGTCCCCAATACAACTCAACTCACATTTCAAGTTCCCTATACGTCTACTGCTGTAGTGTGTAAGAAGCTCTAGTAGGTCTGAACTTCTCACAATTCCTCATACTTCCAGACCCTTCCCCAACTCTGTGCCTTTGTATGTTTCTGTCTGGAATGATCTTCTCATCTTTGCCAGGCACATTCAACCTTCAAGACTCAACTCATGTACACATCGATTGTTTAGAGATTTCCTTGACATTCAGGCAGATGTTTGCTCTATCCTCTTGATCACATGAATATAAAAATACTCCACATCACATTACAATCCTTAGAGAGACCTTGCATTTCTGACTCTCACTGTCAGATCTTCATATCTATAGGCCGTGTGTTTGTTTAAGCTGGCATCCATCTTCGTGCAGGCTGCTATAACAAAAATACCAAAGACTGGGCGGCATAAACAACAGAAACCTATTTCTCACATTTCCAGAGACAGAAATGTCCAAGGTCAAGGGGCCAGATAATTTGGTTGCTAGTGAGCACCTTCTTCCTGTTTTGCTGTGTCTTCACATGCCTGAGAGAGGACACTAATCCCATTCATGAGGGCTCCACCCTCATGACCTATTAACTTCTAAAAGCTCCACCTCCTGGGTGCCTGGGTGGCTCAGTGGGTTAAAGCCTCTGCCTTCAACTCAGGTCAAGAACCCAGGGCCCTGGGATCGAGTCCCTTATCAGGCTCTCTGCTCAGCAGGGAGCCTGCTTCCCCCTCTCTCTCTGCCTACTTGTGATCTCTCTCTGTCAAATAAATAAAATCACAAAAAAAAAAAAAAGTTCCACCTCCAAATACAACCATAAGAGGGGTTAGGCTTCAACTGAAGCTGAGAGTGGGAGGAATTCAATATTTTGCCTATATCGGTATCTCTAACACACGGTTTAAGATTTTTGCTGAAGAATGGGAGGATTAAATAAGAGTAATGGGAAAAAAAAAAAAAATGTTCCTGACTTTCATTTCTAAATCCCCAGGAAGCAGCTTAGAAACAAGTTGGTTGGTGAAAGCAAATCTGCTTAGTTTTCAAAATGTGATTGTTTCAGTAGGCATTCTGTAAACTCATTAAGAAGACGACACCATTAGCAAAGAATAAAAACTATTAAATCTAAATAAACAATGCCACAGTAACAGCAGCTAACATTTATTGCTCAATTACTACAGAATTGTTCTATTTGCTTCCATGAGCAAACTCATTTCATCCTCACAACCACCCTATTAAGTAATTATTACTTGAAATGGAGTAAACTGAGGCACTGAAGTTTTCCCTGTGAATACATGAGGCTAGTAAACGGCACAACTGAACCCACATAGTCCGGTTGGAGAGCCGTGTACTGATCTTCCCCAGTTGATGAATAAATAGCCACAGTACGAAAAAGATGTCAGAGAGAGAGAGACTTTTCAAAAGATTAAAATTTCCCATCTCAGTTCTTAGGGGAAAGAATCAAATGAGAAAGACCTATGTACAAATAATTGGTAACGCTATTTAAGACTAAGCTAGGGGGTGCCTGTGTGATCAGTCAGTTAAGCCTCTGACTCTTGGTTTCAGCTCAGGTCATGATGTTGAGTCATGAGATCGAGCCCCACGCCAGCTTTGCACTCATCAGGGAGACTGCTTTCTCCCTCACACTCCCCCCCCCACACACACACACTCATTCTCTCTCTCTCTCTAAAATAAATAAATAAATCAAAAAAAAAAAAAAAAGGCTAAGCTAGGCCAGGAAAATCTATAATGTTTCTATAGAGTGTGGTTAAGGAAGGCAAGTATTCAAATTATAAGGATTAAATTGAAAGAATATCACATAAACGCAGATTTATCAAGGGAGATTTTACACACACGCATCTAACACTGCAGTAAAGTCTTGAGGGATACGAGAGGACTGTAAAATATGATTCCTGCCCCAAAGAACAAACACTGTTGTTGCACAAAGATGTGACTGTCGTACACAAAGCAACTGGATAATAGATAATAAAATCTTAAATTTTGTGGTACAGGTAGTAACTGCAATTATAGAGTAACAAATGTACGTTAAATAGTCAAGTTATTTATTTTTAAAGGTAATTTTGAAAATTAAACTGGGAATTCTTTTTCTCAAATGCTTCCCAAATCATCCCCTCAACAGAAATTTTATAAAATAAAATTGTTACTTATAAAATTATAAAATTCCATAAAAATGAAGCTTAAGAGACAAAGAACAAAACTGAAATACACAGTTCTAGATTGAATTTTGATTTAAAAGAAAAAAAACCACAACAAGCTTTGTTTCATGGTATGAGTAAAATGGAATAGCATTAGGAAAACTGCCTCAGGAAGTCAGAACACAATATAAATCAGTCAAACTTTCCATACCTTTCTAGTTGCAGGAAATCTTAAAATATCACTCCATTCTGCCTGTGTGCACAGCAAAGGCAATGTTTTTTAAGGCATTCAAAATATTTTGTAAGGTAGAGATTTTGTATTTTATCAAATTAAAGTAACAACTTACACGTTAACCTTATTTTTAATGTCATTTCAAGGAAGAGGAGTACACTCTGAAAGACATAGGAAGTCTTACCAAAATAGAATGAAAAGGAAATTAACTAAAATAAAGGCATAAAAGAAAACAAGATCTTTTCAAGCCACTCAGGATGAAAAGGTTTTAAGCTCACTGAAATGATAATTAACTACAAAATCAGAACCACATAGATTTGCCAGTGTGCTGCTGATGTGGAGGGGAAGAGGGTTTTAGAGACCCAAGGACTTCAAGACAGACTGGGAAAATCAAAGGCAGCCTTGAGAATGTGACAAATGATACCTTGGCCAAAAATATTCTGGAACTTAGTTCTTGATCTGAGAAGTCCAGAGTTGTTCAGATTTAATTAGCTGGCAGGCAGATAGTTTGGAATTACTTGGTTAATTAGGCATGTCCAAGGTCAGTGCAGTTATTAGGTCCTTAACCTCCTGAGAAACCTTGCTAAAATAATCTAATGTCTTTGATTAGACCTCTAGGATTTCATCTTATTTGTCACCTTAATTATTAAGGTCTTACCTTCACATACTATTTTATACTTGAATATTCATTGTCATTATTTTTAATTTTTTATAGGGATATATATAGTTATTTTTCTATATTGTATACATTTATCCTCCAAATAAATTATAGCTTGTTTCCAGGATGGCTACCATCAATTTCTTCCTTCCCTGTATCTACTCCCTTGAATCTGGGCTGGTCTATGACATCTTTGCCTAAGAGAATACGGTGAAACTGGTGCTGCATGACTTCCAACACTAATTCCCAGGTCTTGAAGCCTCTGCTTGAATCTCTTGGAATGCTTGCTCTTTAGGTTGTCATGCTGTATGAAGCAGAAGTCAGAAATGTAGACTGGCCACATGGAGAGAAGGAAGAGAAATGCCCCTGGGTCCCCAGCTCTTGTAGATATCCCAGCCCAGGAGCAAGTCACTTGAGTTTCCAAGAAGCTTTCTGATGATTCCTGGCTCAGCTGACCCCAACTGAGAAGGGTTCATCTTTGTCTGTTAATCCCCAGAGCAGTGAAACATAGTAATAAATTATTGTTTTCTGCTGCTAAACTTTGAGGTGGTCTGTTAGCACTGCAATAAATAAGTGGGGTGTGCAATTAACATTTACAGACAGATCTAGTAATTCTTTATTCATCCGTAATGGTATAAAATTCACACCACACTGTCATTCTTAAATGTAACTAATTCTACATCTCTATCGTATGTTTAACTGGATGATACCATCATACTCTACTTATTTCACTGGGCCTCGAAATAAGTTGTTATATTTTGTTGAAATTTGTAAGGGCTATAAAATAATACAATAAAAGTGATATATAGGGGCGCCTGGGTGGCTCAGTGGGGTTAAAGCCTCTGCCTTCAGCTCAAGTCATGATTCCAGGTTCCTGGGATCTAGCCTTGTGCTGGGTTCTCGGCTTAGCGGGGAGCCTGCTTCCCTTCCTCTCTCTCTGCCTGCCTGTGCATTCACTCAGCTTAAAAAAGAAAGAAAGAAAGAAAGAAAGAAAGAAAGAAAGAAAGAAAGAGTGATATATACATGAATATACTTCAGAAGTTTACACTAATTAAAAATGGTTATATATTCTTTTTTATGAATAGATTTTTTTAAATTTTATTTATTTATTTGAGAGAAAGAGCACGAGAAGTGGAGGGGCAGGGGGAGCCTGGAGCCTGATGAGGGCTCCAGGATCATGACTGGAGCCAAGGGCAGTCGCTTAACCAATTGGGTCCCTAGGGACCCCTAGACTTTATTTTTTAGAGCGGTTTTAGGTTGACAGAAAAATTGAGTGGAAGGTACAGAGCATGGCCATATATACCCCCACATATTTGCAGAATTCTCCCGCTCCACACTGGTGCCTTTGTCATAATGGATGAACGTATATTAACACATCATTATCGCTCAAATCCATAGTTTATGATCATTCTGGTGTTATATGATTTATGGGTTTGACAAATGCACAATAATGACATGTATCCCCTAGTAAGGTATACAGGATGGTTTTACCGCCCTAAAAATCCTCTGTACTCCGTCTATTTATCCCCACCTTCCTTCTAGCCCTCAGCAACCCCTGATCTTCTTCTTCTTTTTTTTTTTTTTATTAAAGATTTCATTTATTTCATTAAAGAGTGAGGGGAATCCCTGATGAGGCACTCAATGCCAGGATCCTCAGGATCTCTGAGCCACGCAGGCACCCAACCCCTGATCTTCTTTCTGTCTCTATACTTTGGCCTCTTCCAGAATGTCATACACCTAGAATCATACAGTATGTAGTCTTTTCACATTGGCTTCTTTCACTTAAAATACGCATGTAGGATTCTTCCATGTCTCCTCATGACTTGATTTCTTATTCTCATTGAAAGAATACTCTGTCATGTTTCCTTATCCCTGACTCACTCCTTAAATCCTTTCACATTTAGTTTCTGTTCCCACTCCTCCACGGAACCCCATGTTCTTAAAGGTCACCAACGAGGGGTGCCTGGACGGCTCAGTTGGGTAAGCGGCTACCTTTGACTCAGGTCATGATCCCAGGGTTCTGGGATAGAGTTCTATATGGGGTTCCCTGCTCAGTAGAGAGCCTGCTTCTCCCTCTGCCTCTCCCTCTGCGGCTGCTCTGCCTACTTGTGCGTGCTCTCTCTCTCTCTCTCTCTCTCTCAAATAAATAAATAAATAAATAAATAAAATCTTTAATAATAATAATAAAGAAAGGTCACCAAAGATTTCCTAGAAAATCCAGCCTTTTCTGCAGCATTAAACAGTGTTGTCCATGATCCCCTTAAATTCTTGACTATGGCTTTATGAAACTGATGTTTTCCTTCTCTTCGATCTTTCAGTTCTCCTTCCTTTTGAATCACCATCCTACACAGTCTTCATGGGTAGGGACTCCCCAAAAGTCTGCCCTTGGCTGTGGCTGTACTTCCCATTACCACCTCAGCATCTCTTTCTCTCATACTCATATTATCTTCCATGTAAAAATACCTAAGAATAACCTTTGATAGTTTCTCTTGCTTCTCACATTCAGCTAGTTACCAAAACCTCTCAATTGCATTTTTTTTAAAGATTTTATTTATTTATTTGACAGAGATCACAAGTAGGCAGAGCAGCAGGCAGAGAGAGAGAGAGATTGGGAAGCAGGCTCCCTGCTAAGCAGAGAGCCCAATGCGGGACTCAATCTCAGGACCCAGGGACCATGACGCGAGCCAAAGGCAGAGGCTTCAACCCACTGAGCCACCCAGGTGCCCGACCTCTCAATTGCATTTTGCAATTGTTCCTTCTTTTCATTTCTTCAATCTCTCCTCTAGTTGAGGACCTCGTTAACTCCTATTTAGATAATGGCAATAGAATTATAGCCACTATATCTCTGCCTTAAGCCTATTTCCTTCTAGCTCATTTTATTCAGTCCTGCTAGATTAATTTTCCTGGATTCCTTTGCTGATTAATGCCTACTTCAGTGTCATTTGATGTATAAATGTATATCTGGGATGATTGTGAAAGCTTTCTTTTTAATACATAATTATAAATAACATAACTAGAAAACATAGTTAAATTAACATCTGAAGAAAATGTATCAGATTAAATAAAAAGACATCATATTCAATAAATTGAATATCAGGAGAGGGTAAATTAGGTGATACAAAGAAAAGTAATATATCTCTTCTGAGCCAAAAAATATTTATAAAATTTTGAATTATAATGAAAGGCAGAATAATAGATATACAATAATTATTATGTTTATAATAGTTCTTATGTACTGGCATTTTATCTTAATAATTTTGTTATTTTATTCCATTTAGGCCATGAATGTTTTATGAAAATGTCCTCTTTGCTATTATTCATATCCTGACAGAATGTTTTACAAAACAAAATTTTTTTCCTTCAAAATGTCCTCAAAATTTGTAGGAAAAGCTACAAAGTAATGCATAATATAAATAAGTTATCTTTGAGCCCAAAGAAAGTAGGTATATTAAAAAAAAAAAAAAGCAGGTATAAAAAAAGAGAAGTTGAAAAATTAGAGATACATCAATATTCAAAATCCATTTATAAATTTTTAAGTATATGACTAATTTTAGTTTGAGTATAGGAGGCTACAAATTTAAATTAAAATTTTGCCAAAAATTTATTGTTTTCCTATAGTTCATGAAGACTGTTAGAGATTTTTTCCAAATAGAAGTGCTAGGTACAAAGTTCCTTCTAGGAAACATACCAGTGGAAAGCCTTGTTTCCTTAATTTTATTTGGTCTTAACAAAGGGTAATGAGGGGATTAAATGTCTTACTTCAGCTTCATGTGCATCAGATATCTTGGAATGAAGAACCGACTAGCAGTAAGTTTTAATGGACAGTATGGTATCTCAAGGATGAATTCACTTGTACTTCTGCTTTACTTGCTTGCTGAGAGATTCCTGGGTCTCAGTCAACCAATAACATAGTGAGTTGGGCTGAAAGAGTACTAATGGAATGGAAAACCAACAAAGAAAAACATGACCCAGCTGTCATCGACACTGAAACAAACATTGTGATCTGTTGTCATCTTGGCATCACTGCTTTCCCATTTATGATCCATGCATCTCAGAGGAAACATAGAACCATAGTTCCCCACATCCTCCTCCCCAGATGGTTCCAGGTCAGGGTCGGCCAGGAACAGGCACTTAACGTGACATTGGAAAGGGAAAGAGCAGAAGCTATTATTCAAGCAGGGCGGTGACAGATGTGTGGGGTGACTGTAGACATGGGGCTCACAGCAGCTTCTGAATGAGTTCCAGCAAATTACCCTCTTTGGTTCCATTGACAGTTGAGATGGCCAGTGGGAGCTGCTTGAAAACTACCTGTTTTAGTGCTGCAAGTTTATGTAGCTGGTAGAGCTTCCTAGAGATGGAGAGAAAGAGAGGTTCCCTAGAAGGTTCGTGGAGCCAGCCACCTTGGCAATGCAAACTGAGATTATTGGGCACAGCTTCCCTGTCTTTAATCTCCTAACTCTTCTAAAGGTTATGGAAGTCACTAATTTCCATATTAAAACTTTATATTTCATCTACATAGATTTTGTGCTTTATATGAATTTTATTTAATACAATGTGCAGGTCGTGACACATTGTCGACACTGTTTCGATAGGGTCTTCACAAAGTACCATGCATTGTAATATAGTAATAGAACTATAATCTGAAACCAACAAAACATACTCCATATGAGAAATTTTTAAACTACCTTGTCATACACTCATACAATGTTTTTAAACAAGATGGAGTGGCGCCTGGGTGGCTCAGTGGGTTAAGCTGCTGCCTTCGGCTCAGGTCATGATCTCAGGGTCCTGGGATCGAGTCCCGCATCGGGCTCTCTGCTCAGCAGGGAGCCTGCTTCCTCCTCTCTCTCTCTCTCTCTCTGCCTACTTGTAATCTCTCTCTGTCAAATAAATAAATAAAATCTTTAAAAAAAAAAAAACAAGATGGAGTAGGAGCTATAATGTTTAAAAAGGGTGTTTGAACAAAAGAAAGCTTTAAAAACTTTCCATATAAAAATATTAACGTAGCAGGCCTTACAGAACTAAAAATATTGGCTGCTTTCAGAGAAAGTAACTCCTTTGCGAGACTCTCCTAAAGAAATAACCAAGCTGATATGCTTCAAGAACAGAAAAGTTTCTTAGGTAATAAGTGTTAAATATTCTCCTATTATTCTATTGCAGACATAAACTTTAACTTTCTAGATTCTATTGTAAAGGGTTTTCTGGGCACTTTGCATCATTTGAGAATGCCCATTTCACTATATCCTTGAGCTAGTAAGAGTTCAATAGCATTTTTTAAAAGATTTTATTTATTTATTTATTTGACAGACAGAGATCACAAGTAGGCAGAGAGGCAGGCAGAGAGAGAGGAGGAAGCAAACTCCCCACTGAGCAGAGAGCCTGATGCGGGGCTCAATCCCAGGACCCTGGGATCATGACCCAAGCCAAAGGCAGAGGCTTTAACCCAGTGAGCCACCCAGACGCCCCTCAATAGCATTTTAAAGAAAGTTGTTTCTTTTGGCCTTTGATTTATCTGGCATTTATAATATTAGTCTTATCTGGGTAAGAAAACACAAATCTAAAAACCAGGAAACATGATATTATTCTTGGTTCTCTTATGGATTTTTCAACCTGGCCAAATATTTGTGTTTTTGGTTAAAAAAAGAAATTTTAAAAAAAAAAAGGATTGTTTGCCTTGACACCTCTTTTTTTTTTTTTTTTTTTTTTGCTTTTTTTATTTTAGTAACCTCTATGGCTCAAACATACAACCCTGAGATCAAGAGTCCCAAACTCTACCAACGGGGCACCCCAGCCCTCACTCTTCTTTCTCAAAGTAGCAACATTTGAAAAATAAGAACAGAGGAAAGTCAATACATTTAAATATGTTAACTTAAAAGCAAATTTTCACTGGATTATTTTTATTTGTTGGGTCACCCTAGGCCCTGGGCAGGTACAAGGACTGGAGACTGACTGGAGGCCTCCCCCTCTGGTGGGGACACAGACTAGCAAGCAGGTGCCAGTGGAGCTCCCTGGTGTTTGTCCAAAGCCCTGGGGCCACAGGTGTTTCAGAAGCAGTGCTCTTTGTGGAGTTTAGAAGGGTGAAAGTATGCATAAAATATTTAATACATAAAACCCCGAGAGAGCCTACAGCAGCCTCCCATAAACAAATAAGAATATTTCTGCAGTAAAACATAACGTTATAAATAGCTTCATGTCAGTGCAGATCAGATTTTGCTGCCAAATAAGACTTGACATTAATCAGAAAATAAACTTCTGGTTTTCAGAACTTCAAATAAAGGACTGTGGACCTGCAAAATGGCATGCTATGCTCTAGAATAAAGGCAAGAACAGAGTACTATAGGAATGTGTAGGTATGGTACCCAACCCAGGCTGGCAGGGGGCAGGTGCATTGGTGGAGAGAATGTATAAATTGGCTCATAAGTACCCATGAAATAACAAGATCTTTTGTGTTATTGTTCCAGAGAGTTGTGAGGGAAATTGAGGAAGAGATTATTGCCTAATAATGAACTCTGAGAAACTGCTTTTGAGTTTTCTTACTTTATTGTTGTGTTACAAACTGTCAGATACTTCCTATTGTTGTGTTACAAGGTTAACAATGAAAACATTATTGTCTGGTCTATTCAATTCTCCTACTGATAGAAAAAATATTGCAAACAATGTATTAAATAGTAATGTCTTCATTTAAACACTCAATTATTCCTTCCATATCTAGGCCATAGTTCAAAGTTTTTATACTTTCTTACTCTTCAGTGGGTCTCTCTGGCCCCAGCCAGGCTCTCCCCTACCCCACCATACAGTTGATTATCTCACTCTCATGCCTGAAAACTTAAAGAACTTTTTGTTGGAAAAAATTTTCTCTGTTGGGCGACTGGGTGGCTTAGTGGGTTAAGCCGCTGCCTTTGGCTCAGGTCATGATCTCAGGGTCCTGGGATCGAGTCCCGCGTTGGGCTCTCTGCTCAGCGGGGAGCCTGCTTCCTCCTCTCTCTCTCTCTCTCTGCCTGCCTCTCTGCCTGCTTGTGATCTCTCTCTGTCAAATAGAAAAAAAAAAAAATTAAAAAAAAATTTTCTCTCTCATTCTATCTCAGATATTACATATATATGACACACACATATAGGATAGATACAAATTTATTTATTTATTTACACACACACACACACATACACACACACACACACACTATAGACCAGAACTGAGACACACAAACTTGGGTAAGAGTACAAGTACTGGTGGGGCACCTGGGTGGCTCAGTGGGTTAAGCCTCTGCCTTCAGCTCAGGTCATGATCCCAGGAGCCTGGGATCAAGCTCCGCATTGGGCTCTCTGCGCAGTGGGGAGCCTGCTTCCCTTCCTCTCTCCCTGCCTCTCTGCTACTTGTGATCTCTGTCAACTAAGTAAATAAAATCTTCAAAAAAAAAAAAAAAAGAACACAAGTTCTAGGAATCCTTATCAGGATTGCAAACTGGATGGTCAAAGTGTAGGAGGGGCAAACAGGACAAAGGCCCAAGCTCAAGAGGGAGAGACAAAGCAACATGATCCAGGTGAACCAAGAACTTTTTGTTAAACGGGCCCCTGGGAGCTGAAGTGTAGGGAGAGCAGATCCAAAACTAGAATCCTCTTCACCTGTGCTTAGAATATCTCAAAGTGTGAAATATTCACGTATGAGGAGCCATTTCTAAAGTCTGTTTTCTGGAGTATTTTTAACATTCCTTTTTTTCCAATCTTATTTGCACTATTTTTCAAGGGGGCTTTACTAAAAAAATGCAAATCCAGGCCCTGAACAAGTTAGTTATACATTAATCAATCAAAAGTATTCGTTGAGAATCTATTCAAATTGACCAGCACGTAACAGAAATCCTGAGAGTAATTGTTAGAAAAAAAGTCAGGAAAATTTGAGCAATATGGTTTTATTATATTGTCTAATCAGTTCATTGTATGCAAAAATTATTTTTAAAAAATCATAGAAATCCCTAAAACAGCTTCATGGATGTACCTCTAAAATATTTAAAAGCTTTAAGGCATTCCTGGGTTTCTACACTGCAATGTATTTAAAATTCAGAATTCAAAAAAATAAAAAATAAAATTCAGAATTCAAAACAATAGCATTCATTTATCCTAGTTGGGACAAAGCAAAGGCACAGAATACTAAAACCTCAAAGTTGGTCATTTGAATTATGACTATGCAAACTAGAGGAGCTTGGCTAAACATAAAAAAATGCAAAGTCTGTTTCATTTCTTGTTCCTTACCTCAAACTCCAATCTGTGGGCAGGGACAGAAAGAAGGCATGTGATGCCTGCTTCCCATATTATTTGCTTACACACCAAAAGATGATGGACCCAAATTCTATTAGAGTCTCTTTAACTGCCTCCCATCTCTTAGGTAAGATGTTCACCTAACTGGGAATTTATTTCAGTGACAATTAAAGAAAAAGTCTGTTCCAAATGGAACCTAATTTTCCTAAAGTAAGGTTGATATCAACCCTGGATTTTGAGTATATGGGGGAGGGGAAGGCGAGCAAAAGGAAAAATTAAATTCCTTCTTCGTGCAAACACAGACTGTACTCTCTGAAATAGCTTTGTTTTTGAAGACTGTAATAGTCCTGCAAGATAGGTTTTTTTTTAATTTTTTATTTTTTATAAACATATAATATATTTTTATTCCCAGGGGTACAGGTCTGTGAATCATCAGGTTTACACACTTCACAGCACTCACCATAGCACATACCCTCCCCAATGTCCATAACCCCACCCCACTTTCCCACCCCCCTTCCCCCAGCAACCCTCAGTTTGTTTTGTGACATTAAGAGTCACTTATGGTTTGTCTCCCTCCCAATCCCATCTTGTTTCACTTATTCTTCTCCTACCCCCTTAACCCCCCATGTTGCATCTCCACTTCCTCATATCAGGGAGATCATATGATAGTTGTCTTTCTCCGCGTGACTTATTTCGCTAAGCATGATACCCTCTAGTTCCATCCACATCATCACAAATGGCAAGATTGCATTTCTTTTGATGGCTGCATAGTATTCCATTGTTCCATGTATTCCATGTGGTATTCCATATATACCATGTCTTCTTTATCCATTCATCTGTTGATGGACATCTAGGTTCTTTCCATAGTTTGGCTAGTGTAGACATTACCGCTATAAACATTAGGGTACACGTGCCCCTTCGGATCACTACGTTTGTATTTTTAGGGTAAATACCCAGTAGTGCAATTGCTGGGTCATAGGGTACCTCTATTTTCAACATTTTGAGGAACCTCCATGTTGTTTTCCAGAGTGGTTGCACCAGCTTGCATTCCCACCAACAGTGTAGGAGGGTTCCCCTTTCTCTGCATCCTCGCCAGCATCTGTCATTTCCTGACTTGTTCATTTTAGCCATTCTGACTGGTGTGCGGTGATATCTCATTGTGGTTTTGATTTGTATTTCCCTGATGCCGAGTGATATGGAGCACTTTTTCATGTGCCCTTTGGCCATATGGATGTCTTCTTTGCAGAAATGTCTGTTCATGTCTTCTGCCCACTTCTTGATTGGATTATTTGTTCTTTGGGTGTTGAGTTTGCTAAGATCTTTATAGATTTTGGACACTAGCCCTTTATCTGATATGTCATTTGCAAATATCTTCTCCCATTCTGTCAGTTGTCTTTTGGTTTTGTTAACTGTTTCCTCTGCTGTGCGAAAGCTTTTGATCTTGATAAAATCCCAATAGTTCATTTTTGCCCTTGCTTCCCTTGTCTTTGGTGATGTTCCTAGTAAGATGTTGCTGCGGCTGAGGTCGAAGAGGTTGCTGCCTGTATTCTCTTCAAGGATTTTGATGGATTCCTTTCTCACATTGAGGTCCTTCATCCATTTTGAGTCTATTTTCATGTGTGTTGTAAGGAAATGGTCCAATTTCATTTTTCTGCATGTGGCTGTCCAATTTTCCCAACACCATTTATTGAAGAGGCTGTCTTTTTTCCACTGGACATTCTTTCCTGCTTTGTCGAAGATTAGTTGACCATAGAGTTAAGGGTCTATTTCTGGGCTCTCTATTCTGCTCCATTGACCTATGTGTCTGTTTTTGTGCCAGGACCATGCTGTCTTGATGATGACAGCTTTGTAATAGAGCTTGAAGTCCGGAATTGTGATGCCACCAACTTTGGCTTTCTTTTTCAATACTCCTTTGGCTATTCGAGATCTTTTCTGGTTCCATATAAATTTTAGGATTATTTGTTCCATTTCTTTGAAAAAGATGGATGGTACTTTGATAGGAATTGCATTAAATGTGTAGATTGCTTTAGGTAGCATAGACATTTTCACAATATTTATTCTTCCAATTCAGGAGCATGGAACATTTTTCCATTTCGTTGTGTCTTCCTCAATTTATTTCATGATTACTTTATAGTTTTCTAAGTATAGATTCTTTGCCTCTTTGGCTAGGTTTATTCCTAGGTATCTTACGGTTTTGAGTGCAATTGTAAATGGGATTGACTCCTTAATTTCTCTTTCTTCTGTCTTGCTGTTGGTGTAGAGAAATGCAACTGATTTCTGTCCATTGTATATCCTGACACTTTACTGAATTCCTATACAAGTTCTAGCAGTTTTGGAGTGGAGTCTTTTGAGTTTTCCACATATAGTATCATACCATCTGCAAAGAGTGATAGTTTGACTTCTTCTTTGCCGATTTGGATGCCTTTAATTTCCTTTTGTTGTCTGATTGCTGAGGCTAGGACTTCTATACTATGTTGAATAACGGTGGTGATAATAAACATCCCTGCTGTGTTCCTGATCTTAGCGGAAAAGCTTTCAGTTTTTCTCCATTGAGAATGATATTTGTGGCAGGTTTTTCATAGATGGCTTTGATGATATTGAGGTATGTGCCCTCTATCCCTACACTTTGAAGAGTTTTGATCAGGAAGGGATGTTGTACTTTGTCAAATGCTTTTTCAGCATCTATTGAGAGTATCATATGGTTCTTGTTCTTACTTTTATTGATGTGTTGTATCACATTGACTGATTTGCGGATGTTGAACCAACCTTGCAGCCCTGGAATAAATCCCACTTGGTCGTGGTGAATAATCCTTTTAATGTACTGTTGAATCCTATTGGCTAGTATTTTGTTGAGTATTTTCGCATCTGTGTTCATCAAGGATATCGGTCTATAGCTCTCTTTTTTGGTGGGATCCTTGTCTGGTTTTGGGATCAAGGTGATGCTGGCCTCATAAAATGAGTTTGGAAGTTTTCCTTCCATTTCTATTTTTTGGAACAGTTTCAGGAGAATAGGAATTAGTTCTTCTTTAAATGTTTGGTAGAATTCCCCCGGGAAGCCGTCTGGCCCTGGGCTTTTGTTTGTTTGGAGATTTTTAATGACTGTTTCAATCTCCTTACTGGTTATGGGTCTGTTCAGGCTTTCTATTTCTTCCTGGTTCAGTTGTGGTAGTTTATATGTTTCTAGGAATGCATCCATTTCTTCCAGATTGTCAAATTTATTGGCGTAGAGTTGCTCATAGTATGTTCTTATAATAGTTTGTATTTCTTTGGTGTTAGTTGTGATCTCTCCTCTTTCATTCATGATTTTATTTATTTGGGTCCTTTCTCTTTTCTTTTTGATAAGTCGGGCCAGGGGTTTATCAATTTTATTAATTCTTTCAAAGAACCAGCTCCTAGTTTCGTTGATTTGTTCTATTGTTTTTTTGGTTTCTATTTCAT
>NC_081570.1:86456739-86457273 GCF_022355385.1 Mustela nigripes | reverse complement strand
AATTCTTTCAAAGAACCAGCTCCTACTTTCGTTGATTTGTTCTATTGTTTTTTTGGTTTCTATTTCATTGATTTCTGCTCTGATCTTTATGATTTCTCTTCTCCTGCTGGGCTTAGGGTTTCTTTCTTGTTCTTTCTCCAGCTCCTTTAGGTGTAGGGTTAGGTTGTGTACCTGAGACCTTTCTTGTTTCTTGAGAAAGGCTTGTACCGCTATATATTTTCCTCTCAGGACTGCCTTTGTTGTGTCCCACAGATTTTGAACCGTTGTATTTTCATTATCATTTGTTTCCATGATTTTTTTCAATTCTTCTTTAATTTCCCGGTTGACCCATTCATTCTTTAGAAGGATACTGTTTAGTCTCCATGTATTTGGGTTCTTTCCAAACTTCCTTTTGTGGTTGAGTTCTAGCTTTAGAGCATTGTGGTCTGAAAATATGCAGGGAATGATCCCAATCTTTTGATACCGGTTGAGTCCTGATTTAGGACCGAGGATGTGATCTATTCTGGAGAATGTTCCATGTGCACTAGAGAAGAA
>NC_081570.1:86412838-86456729 GCF_022355385.1 Mustela nigripes | reverse complement strand
TGTGTATTCTGTTGCTTTGGGATGAAATGTTCTGAATATATCTGTGATGTCCATCTGGTCCAGTGTGTCATTTAAGGCCTTTATTTCCTTGTTGATCTTTTGCTTGGATGATCTGTCTATTTCAGTGAGGGGAGTGTTAAAGTCCCTACTATTATTGTATTATTGTTGTGTGTTTCTTTGATTTTGTTATTAATTGGTTTATATAGTTGGCTGCTCCCACATTGGGGGCATAGATATTTAAAATTGTTAGATCTTCTTGTTGGAAAGATCCTTTGAGTATGATATAGTGTCCTTCCTCATCTCTTATTATAGTTTTTGGCTTAAAATCTAATGGATCTGATATAAGGTTTGCCATTCCTGCTTTCTTCTGATGTCCATTAGCATGGTAAATTCTTTTCCACCCCCTCACTTTAAATCTGGAGGTGTCTTCAGGTCTAAAATGAGTTTCTTGTAGGCAACATATGGATGGGTTTTGTTTTTTTATCCATTCTGATACCCTGTGTCTTTTGACAGGGGCATTTAGCCCATTAACATTCAAGGTAACTATTGAGAGATATGAATTTAGTGCCATTGTATTGCCTGTAAGGTGACTGCTACTGTATATTGTCTCTGTTCCTTTCTGATGTACTACTTGTAGGCTCTCTCTTTGCTTAGAGGACCCCTTTCAATATTTCCTGTAGGGCTGGTTTGGTGTTTTGCAAATTCTTTCAGTTTTTGTTTGTCCTGGAAGCTTTTAATCTCTCCTTCTATCTTCAATGATAGCCTAGCTGGATATAGTATTCTTGGCTGCATGTTTTTCTCATTTAGTGCTCTGAATATATCATGCCAGCTCTTTCTGGCCTGCCAGGTCTCTGTGGATAAGTCTGCTGCCAATCTAATATTTTTACTATTGTATGTTACAGACTTCTTTTCCCGGGCTGCTTTCAGGATTTTCTCTTTGTCACTAAGACTTGTAAATTTTACTATTAGGTGACGGGGTGTGGACCTACTCTTATTGATTTTTGAGGGGGTTTCTCTGCACCTCCTGGATGTTGATGCTTGTTCTCTTTGCCATATTAGGGAAATTCTCTCCAATATACCTTCTGCTCCCCTCTCTCTTTCTTCTTCTTCTGGAATCCCAATTATTCTAATGTTGTTTCATCTTATGGTGTCACTTATCTCTCAAATTCTCCCCTCATGGTCCAGTAGCTGTTTGTCCCTCTTTTGCTCAGCTTCTTTATTCTCTGTCATTTGGTCTTCTATATCGCTAATTCTTTCTTCTACCTCATTTATCCTAGCAGTGAGAGCCTCCATTTTTTATTGAACCTCATTAATAGCTTTTTTTATTTCAACTTGGTTAGATTTTAGTTCTTTTATTTCTCCAGAGAGGGCTTTTATATCTCCCAAGAGGGTTTCTCTAGTATCTTCCATGCTTTTTTTGAGTCCAGCTAGAACCTTGAGAATCGTCATTCTGAACTCTAGATCTGACATATTACCAATGTCTGTATTGATTCGGCCCCTAGCCTTTGGTACTGCCTCTTGTTCTTTTTTTGTGGTGAATTTTTCTGCCTTGTCATTTTGTCCAGATAAGAGTATATGAAGGAGCAAGTAAAATACTAAAAGGGTGGCAAAGACCCTAGGAAAATATGCTTTAACCAAACCTGAAGAGATCCCAAATCATGGCGGGAAGAAAGGGGATAAAAAGAGGTTCATAAAAAAAAAAAAAGAAAGAAAGAAACAATTAAAATAAAGAAAATGAATAAAGAAAAAATATAATATATATATATATATATTAGATAAACTAATTAAAAACGTTAAAAAAGAAAAGGGTAAAAGTTAAAAAAATTTAGCAGAAGAAGAGAAAAAAATTGAGAAAGAAAAAAAATTAAATTAACAACAAGACTAAAGAATCACAGGGAGAAAGCCATGAGTTCTGTGCTTTGCTTTCACCTCCTCTGGAATTTCGCTGCTCTCCTTGGTATTGAAACCGCACTCCTTGGTAGGTGAACTTGGTCTCGGCTGGATTTCTTGTTGATTTCTGGGGGAGGGGCCTGTTGTAGTGATTCTCAAGTGTGTTTGCCTCAGGCGGAATTGCACCGTCCTTACCAGGGGCCAAGCTGAGTAATCAGCTTGGGTTTGCTTTCAGGAGCTTTTGTCCCCTGAACGCTTTCTGTAGAGTTCTGGAGGATGGGAATGAAAATGGCGGCCTCCTGATCTCCAGCCCGGAGGAGCCGAGAGCCCAGGGCCCCACTCCTCAGTGCGCCCTCAGAGAACAGCGCCCAATTACTCCCGTCTCCGTGGCCTCTGGCCACGCTCCGAGCTCACTGAGCCTGCGACCAGTTCAAGGTAACCCCGAGCTAAGAGCTCACTCTTCGGCTCTGTCTCTGTAGCCAGCTTCCCCATTCTGATACCTTCAAGTTCTGTGACACTCAGACACCCCCGATCCTTCTGTGACCCTGCGGGACCTGAGGCCATGCTGACCCTACATGGGCTTCACCCCAGTTTAGCCTCTGGAGCGATGTCCCTCAGCGGAAGAGACTTTAAAAAGTCCTGATTTTGTGCTCCGTTGCTCCAATGCTTGCCGGGAGCCGGTCCCTCCCCACTGGGTCTATCTTCCCCTCGCTTTGGATTCACTTCTCTGTCAGTCCTACCTTTCAGACAGTGGTTGATTTCCTGTTACTAGAATTGCTGTTCTTCTCTTCGATCTGCCGTTGGATTTGGAGGTGTTTGCAATCTTTAGATAAGCTATCTAGCTGATCCCCTGCTACCTGAAGTAGACTCAGTCTGCTACTTCTCGGCCATCTTGACTCCTCCCCGCAAGATAGGTTTTTTAAAAATTAGGAAAATAAGGCTCAGAGGTGGAACTGCATAGAAGACCCAGCTTCTAGGAGACCCAGTCAAACCGAAATTCAGATTCCTTGCTGCTTGCCACATGTGCTTTCCAGACCATATCTGACAGGAAATGCATTTTCTGCAATGCGTTCGTGCATTCCCTCAAACGAATATTTAGTAAGTAGTGGTTGAGTCTTTATATAGTAGTACCTGCCAAGTGTCAGGCACCATGCTGGAACACAGGAGGGAACGAGTCATACAAAAATCCCCAATATCAAGGAGTACATTTATGCAGAGAAGAGAGAGAAGAAATAAAAGAAATAAGCAAAATATATAAGAAACCAGATGGTGGAAGTACCATGAAGAAAACTAGAGCACGAAGGGACCAAAGGTACAAAGCAAAGGGAGACTGTAGATTTCACTGGGTTGGTCAGAAGAACCACACCACAATGAGCATTTGAACAAAATCTTGAAGGAGATGAGAGACTGATACGTGGATATCCATGGGAGAGCATTCTGGGGAGGGAAACAAGAGCCAAACCACCACGTGAGAGTGTGTCTAGCACTTTCAGACAAAAGCAACGGGGGTGGTGTGGCTGGGGCAGAGCGGAGAAGTCAGAGTATGTAGGAGAGGATGCCGGGCCTGTCTGGCTTCCACTCTACATGAAGTGGGAAGCCATTGGAGAGTTTCGAGGAGAAGAGTGACAGGTTGTGGATTACATTACCATTTCATGTTGGCCACTCTTTGAGAATAGTCTGGAAGTGCCCCTGTAGAAGCAAGAGAACAAAATTCAACCAAATAAATTTTAAAGATCTTAGTGGTTTTGTTCAACAATTCATGAATGAGGTAGCATACCATCTAGCAAATAAAAAGGAACTCTGAGGGGCGCCTGGGTAGCTCGGTTGGTTAAGGGTCTGACTTTGGCTCAGGTCATGATCTCAGGGTCCTGCGATTGAATCCCACATCTGGCTCTCTGCTCAGCAGGGACCCTGCTGATCGTCTCCCTTTGCTCCTCCAGGCCACTCCTGCTCTCTCTCTCTCAAATAAAAAGATAAAAAGTCTTAAAAAAAAACCCCACACCAATAAGTTCTTATGGGGTGTCTGGGTGACTCGGTTGGTTAAGCGATGGTCTCTTGGTTTCAACTCAGGTCCTGATCTTAGGGCTGTGCAATCACACCCCTTTTCAGGCCTTAGGCTCAGGCGAGGTCTGCTTAAGATTCCCTTCCCTCTCCTTCCATGCTCTCTCTCTCTCAAATACATATGTAATTTTTTTTTTTTCTAAAGGAGCTCTAAGGAGCTGTACAAAGTGGAAGATGATTATAGGCAGAAAGAGGCAGGACAAGAAAACTTCTAGCAAAGAGTGGATTGCTTCAGGCAAAGTCTCACCTTCCTCAGGGGAGGTCAGAGAGGCCTATCAGACAATGACCTCACTAGCATTGACCAGGTAATTCCAGGTTGACTGGCCTAAGTTTCCATTCCTGGGAGAGGTTGAAACTGTAATTAATATAGGTAGTAAGTCTTGGTTTGGGGACATGGGCTTAGTACAAGTAACTCCATTCTGGACCTATGATGTCTTTTTTTTAACAGAAGAAAGAATGCAGAACAGTAGACAAGGGTCTCCCTCTTTGTTATTCAAGGTATTCTTAATCGCTGGCAGGCAGGAGAATCTCTGAAAGAACTGAACAGGGATGTTCATCAGGGGAGCCATCAGCCCCCTCACAGTGGGTCACCCACCATCTGCGTCACCCTTTTCAGTATAAAATGGCTGGATAAACCAATTGCAACAATATTGCTAAACAGAACAGCACTTGGAAAGAGATTGAGCCTGATGAGCATTAATGGAAAAAAAGAGGACTAAGGTATGTCTGTAAACCTAATAAAGCAAATACAAGGAAAGAGAATAGCTTTTTTTCCCTTACCTGATCATCTATTTGTATGAAAAGCAGTGGTATTTACCCCCTCTGCAGAGAAAGATTTTGGGACAGACAAATTTCATAATACCCTATAGGCCCACTCCCTTGCCACACCCTCCATTTAATTTTTTTAAAAGATTTTATTTATTTATTTGACAGACAGAGATCACATGTTGGCAGAGAGGCAGGCAGAGAGAGAGAGAGAGGGAAGCAGGCTCCCCGCTGAGCAGAGAGCCCGATGCGGGGCTTGATCCCAGGACCCTGAGATCATGACCTGAGCTGAAGGCAGAGGCTTTCACCCACTGAGCCACCCAGGCACCCCCCTCCATTTAATTTTGACTACTATTTTCATTTACCCTTAGGGTCCACTCTTGAACACTCTGGCTTGGGCCCAGTGGGATAAGACAAAGGTAACATCAAACTGAATCGTGATAGAATGCCACATAGCTCTCAAGAAAAACCGTATCCTGATGGTCTCTATTCTGACAGCCTAAGCTTTATAATTCTGTTATAGCTTCATCCAGGACTGATAGAAGAAAGCATTAAAGTATCAAATAGACCTTGATTAGAAACTACTGAAGAAAATATCTTCATGGTTTTTGTGTGTGGTACAGGGGAACAAGACCACTGCAATTCAATATGATGATCACATATTAAGAGAAGAAAACTTGAAGAGCTAAGTAACAAATAATAATAAATAAGAAAGTGATCTTACAAATTAGGTAATATAGGTGAAATCATTTTGGGAGTTTTAAAGAGTTTTAGAGACACAAGCTGGTGTTATCAGGTAAAGAAAATCAGGGGATGTCATGGTAACAGCACAGAATCTATTGGCCAGGCATTTACTTTTAGTATTATGGGAATAAAGACTTCACGGTGAAAATATTTGCATTTCTAAAGCACTTCTCATTCTTTTAAAAAAGCTGTATATGTACAAGGAAAGAAATTAAAATATTACAATATTATAAACTGTGCATTATATCTGAATGCTAGGCCCTCAACTCTTTTCCTCAAAGACAACCAGTTTCTAGTTTCTTCTGTAGCCTTCCATATCTATCTGTCTGTCTGTCTATCTATCGATCATCTATCTATCTATTCATTCATATTTCTTACCTATATCTCTGGAATAAAAACAATTGGTTGTCACCTGACAGCTTTTCTTTACTCTTTCACATTTTGTGGGTTTTGGTATAGTCATCACACCTTATACTGAAAAATAAGTGACATTCATTTTTTTTTCTCTGAAAATATTCAAGCAATTGGTACATATGTGAACATTTAAGTTGCAGTTTTGTCTTCAAAAGCCCACTTTACAATTTACCAAGGCAATCTGCCTGACCCTGTTAGAGGTGAGAACTTTAGGATCAGTGCCTGCCCTGACAAAATCCTTAAATGTTTGCTGCTTAGGATTCCTGTACTCACTGCATTCAGTGGGAATTCAAAACACGCTGAGAAAGCAGCGCTGATTCATTTAACCATGGGCTTTGGAGGGAGGCTGCTTTCCTGAATACTTCCCAAAGAAGTTATGTTAGGTGACTGTCCTCTGATTCCTGAGTCTTTCTTCTTTATGGAGTCTGTTAAGTATTTTGTGACTCTAGGGAACATTTCAATACAAAACTGAAATACTTAGCTAGAGGAGGAGAAGGAAAAAAATGTTTTAAAATTTATTTTTATTTAAATTCTATTAATTAACATACAATGTATTATTATGTATGTATGATACATAAAATGTATCAGAGGTAGAGTTCAGAGATGCATCAGCTGCACAGAACACCCAGTGCTCACTCCATCACGTGCCCTCCTTAGTGCCCCATCCCCCACCCCCCTCCCCTGGAAAAATGAAGATCCTATATCCTTTGAATATGAAGCTTCACTTGAGGCACAGAAGCCCACTGCATTACGTTTACCATTTCCTTTCTTCACTGGGTGCCATGAACGTGTTTCCCCGACGTATGCAGATGCTCCAGCACATACAGATCTGGCCAGGAGCTTTTTCATACCTTTTTGCCAGCTGCAGAAACTTGGGTGACTCAGGGCCTTCCCTCTGACTAATGGTCAGTAGTCTCCTAAAGTGTGTTTATTTTTTTAACAATAAACTGATTAGCTTCTGAAGTCTTTGGAAAGGATGAAAGGCGACCTGTTAGAGACTAGGGGAGGTAGGAAAGGAATCCTTGAAAAAATAAAGATCCGCCATATTTATGTTATCGATTTTATAATTTAATGTGAGAAAGGACAAAACGCAACTATTAGGAATAGTTAAAATAACAGATTACATTTACACATAGCTGAGGTATTTCAGGAAAGTGTGCACAGAGCCCTCTGACACAGGACTTCCTCTCACTCCAACGTCCCAACTACCCCCCTTCCTAAAACAAGAAGCTCATTGACCTCATTTGTTTCTGAAATGGCTATTTCTTAAAAAATGAAACTTTTGCTCTGAATCCTTTTTGCCACATGAGGAAAATACAACTGCCAGTGTACAAAAAGTTTCCCAAAATATTCGTATAGGCTGTTTGGGACCAGGCAGATAAAACAATAGCCAATTGAATTTTCCCCTTTTCACCTAATTGTTTTGGTGGTGGAAAGACCTAAGCAAAGCTTGGCTGAGCACCAATCATTCATTCTCTACAGCTACTCTTCAAGATTTCATGCTGCAGAGTGTGCTGGAATAAAGAAGTTCAAATTGACATTAGAATTAATCGTACTAATGATAGCATTTTCTCTGGAGAAAAGGATTTCTGGGATTCTATAAACTTGGAAGAGAAAGAACTGAACATATGGGATGAAATGGAGTTTATCAGGTACATACGGGATGAAAACAGATCACGCACTCAAACAAATATAAAACAATATACGCTTACTTAAATTAAGTGAAAGAGAGAAAGAAAAAACACAGTCATACCTGAATTAAGACCTCTGCTTCTCGATGCTCCTAAATCCAACCCTTACTGCAATATGCTACAGAACTCAAAAACCGGCCAGCTTCTGCTTTGCTCTAAACCGAAGACAGTGTACCATGTAGGGAAAAGGCTCGTAATTCCTGTTTCCTTTCTTTTCTAGAGTACAGCTTATTGCTTTTCACTGCTCGGGAGAAAAAAGTACGAGATTTGTGGGGGCTTTTTCCCTCTCACCTCATCCGTAGACCCAGATGAAGCTTTGATCCTCACCCCTTCAGCATTTCGATTCATTTCAAGGCCCTGGGTCGGTGCTGATGAGAATGGGACCAACATTTTAAAAAGAGATTAATTATGCCGAGAAATGTCCGCTGTAAATACTGCAAGAACACTGAGCCAACCCGCCAGTGTCTACTGCTATTTACAGGAAACTGTACAAAACATAGTACTGGAACAGAAGGGAATAGGGCATGTGCCATACACTCTGAAGATGCAGAAAAATTTCAACGTAAAATGAATTAAGGACCCACCGAAGAAAATCGAGATTAAGACGTTCAAATACATATGTGCTTCACGCACACACGCACACCCCAAATGAGCAAATAAAAATCCTTAAAAGTTAGTCCAAAAACAATGTAAAACCCTATTGTGGTAATTTCAGGGCTCTATTCTTCTACAAGACAGATAGCAAGCTAGACGCTCTGTTCATAACAGCAAAGACAATTGTTCCAAAGACCTAGTCACTAAATAATTTAAAAAAATAAATAAATAAAACTGAAAATAATTACATCAGCATATGGACTCTGGAAAATTTCTTCTACCGTAATAAGTTCAGATGGACGTTTCCTGTTTCACGTTTCTAGTACACGTTGTCTTTTAGACAATAACAGTGTGAAACAATAGTTTGGCATGAGTTCAATGCATACTAAGAAATGCCCCGGCCCATGACGGCTGGGATGAGTCAGCCTCAAATGGCAGAGAATAAGATTTAAGAAGTTGACACATCTCGGAACTTCAGTCGTTCATGTTTCTTGACCAATAAAGGGCTCTTAAATTTAACACTTGCATTATTACAGCCAACATTTAACCTTTGCATTATTACAGCCAACATTTACTCTTGTGCCTTCATAACGTGGATTTATTTCTTTTTTAAGATTTATTGATTTGAATGACTGGGAGAACACAAAAAGCCAAGGGAGGGGCAGAGGGAGAAGGAGAAGCAGGCTCCCTGCTGAACAAGGAACCTGATGTGGGGCTCGATCCCAGGACCCTGAGATCATGACCTGAGCCAAAGGCAGATGCTCAACCAACTGGGCCACCCAGGCATCCCCAAAACCTGGCTTAAAAAAAAAAAAATTGTAAGGCAAAACTGCAATCCTGAAAAAAGAACGTGTTGCCAGTTCCTCTTAAGTTGTTAGCCGGCATTGGCCTTTGCTTCCACTACTCAGCATCCTGCTCCTACTCTGAGCAGAGCGTCCAAGTATAAATGAGCTTCCCTGCCCCTCATCAAACTTGGCAAACCCCTGGCCATCCTTAGCCTCTCAATGGGCCTTCCTACTACTTTGAACCTCATCAGACAAAGACAGCCAGTCCCAGGACCCTCTTAAACTTGGTAGTTCACACATTCATCTTCTCTGACGCCAGACCATGCCGGCCAGCACGTGTTGGCATCGAAACAACCCAAGCCAACTGACAGTATTTGGGTCGGTCATTTCCAATGGCCTGCTTCACCTCCAAACTTCTGCCACTCAGCTAAGAAAGTAGATGAAGAGAACATTCTGAAATTGGCCACAGTGTGCAGAGGACTCAACAGTGGGACCAGCGTTAGGCAGGGAAGAATGCGAGAAGAGAAGTTGCAAAGAGCAGCAATGGGTCAGGCAATGGAGGGCTGCCCTTCAGCCAGGGCTGGAAAATAGCAAGGAGAGAGGACCAGAAGTCATCCTTGACCAACCGTTCTCTTTCACTTTCTAGATACAACCAATTGCCAATTGCTCCTCATTTTTACTCCGAAGGATAAAGAGATCTGCTGTTTTCATTTCCTCCAATGATAGTTTTATTTACTTAAAAATCAGAAATGGGGGGTGCCTGGGTGGCTCAGTGGGTTAAAGCCTCTGCCTTCGGCTCAGGTCATGATCTCAGGGTCCTGGGATCGAGCCCCGCATCAAGTTCCTTGTTCAGCAGGGAGCCTGCTTCCTCCTCTCTCTCTGCCTGCCTCTCTGCCTACTTGTGATCTCTGTCTGTTAAGCAAATAAATAAAATCTTAAAAAAAAAATCAGAAATGATACATGTCTGTTTTCAAATTTTAAGACAATAAAGAAAGATAGAGAAAGCATAAAAATCATCTCCCAATCTACCATCTAGGAATAGACAGTTTTAATATTTTGTCAAAAAGCCTCACAGGCACATTCCTGCACACGTGTGCAGATAATTTTACAGAAAGTGAGGCATGTTACACAAGGAGTTTGCTAATCTTTTGTTTTCACTTACTAGTGGGTCATGGTGTCTATTTCCATTAACATGGATACATACAATCATTGTTAGTGGTTGCATAATATTCCATTGAGGGGATAGGTCATAATTTATTTAATAGATTTTCCTTTGAAGGAAATTATTTTTTCAATTTTAACTGTTACTGACAGCACTAATGCTAACACCTTGAATACATATGTGTGCTCTTATATGACCTTCTTTATTAATGTGATAATAAAAAATAGCTCTCATCTTTTTATTTCTATTTTTTGATCTTTGGTGAGGTTTTAACCTTTTGCAGACTATTTATATTCTTTGAAGATTGCTGTGTGTGTGTGTGTGTGTGTGTGTGTGTGTGAGAGAGAGATTCATTTTCTTTTTATTTTTAATGCTTTATTTATTTATTTGAGATAGAGAGAGAATGAAAGAACATAAAAAGGGAGAGGGCCAAAGGCAGCTGAGCAGGGAGCCTGATCTGGAGCTGGATCCCAGGACTCTAGGATCATGACCTGAGCCAAAGGCAGCTGAGCCACCCAGTCATCCTCCGTTTTCCTGTTAGAACGTTTTCTCTTAGGGAGTCATGGTGTCTTTGTATATTAGGGAGATCAACACTTTCATCATTCATAAATGTGCCACCTATTTTTTTCCAGTTTATTCTTTGCCTTTCAAACTTTATAACATCCTTTGCTGAAGCACATAATTTTTACATAGTTCTATTTATCAGTAATTTAGTTTTTGGTTTAGCCCTACCAGTTTCATCTCCTGACATTCCTACCAGCACTGATCAGATCCTTTGTCGTCTTTCCCTCAGATAACTAGAGAGTTTGAACTGTCCTTCCCACTCTCTGTCTCCTGGAATCTACACGCCACACAGCTGTTGGAGTGGGCTTTTCTTTTCTTTCTTTCTTTCTTTTTTTTTTTTTAAAGATTTTTATTTATTTATTTGACAGAGAGATCACCAGTAGGCAGAGTGGCCTGGTCACTATTCTGCCTAAGACCATTCAGGGGTGTGTGTCTCAAACTTGCTATTGATATAATCCTCCAAGGAGTCAATGAAATGACAATGAACCACAGCAAATATTCCCAGAACATATTTATTTGAGAAGATTTTTCAGAAATAAAGCAAGTATTTTTATTTTAAGAAGAACACAAATATTTGATGGAGCAGGATTCAAAATTCAAATGATTTTTTTAAAAAAATAAACCAGAAGATTTAAACGGAATATCAGAGTTTAAATGGCAATGGCTCAAAGGCACTGGGTACAGAGGACAAGTCTTCACCTCCTTCCCTTTGTGGCAAGGGAACGCCTCACATTCACCAAACTCCTACTGCCTTTTCCTTCCAGGACATAGATTTCCCCACCTCCCTTGAAGGCATGTGCGACTTTGTGATTGGATTCCGGCCAGTGGAATGTGGGAGAAATTAGGATGCTCATATGATTTCTTGTCCAAATCAGGACACCGCTCAGAGTGGAAGAGGACGGTATGAACTGTTGTCCTGGGAATTCAGGCATAAATATGAGCATGTGGTCACAGCAGGGAGAGAGGAAGTGTGCCACCAAAGGGTGGGTCCAGGTCTAACTTCTCCCACTTGGGCTCCAGCCTGCGACTCAATGCCCTGGCTAGAACCAGGGGGCGGAAGGCCCGCACTCACTGTTTCTGGGAGTGAGAACTCCACTTCAGCATTTCAGACCCTTGTTGGTGACAGCCGTTCTTATCCTGCTAGGACAAGGTGGAGCGCAGGGGTTCCCGTGGTTGGCCTCTCCCAGCCCTCCAGCCTTACCTTTCATCTCTCTCCAGCTGGAAGGTAAGCTCTAACAAACTGAAGGCTCTCGTCTCTCCCACTAGACAGAGAACACCCTGACGGGAGCAGGAGCAGCAGCAGCAGCAGCAGATTTCAGTGACTATCTGTTGGATGAGGAACTATTTAGCCACATGGTTAGTCAAGCTTCCAACAGTGGCTATTTCATGTCCAGAAACAAAACTATCAGAGTTACAACGACATGGAAGGTCTTCTATCTGCGAAGACACGTTCAAACACAAGATTTTAGAAAAATGAGCCATACGTTTTTGTAGCCCCCAAATATGAGTGCAAAAATGTTCTGCCTTCACCATTGCTTTATCTTCGTCTCACTCCCATCCCAAACACACACACAAGAGCGCACGCACAGGCACATGCACACGTGTGCACACACACACATTTGCATACTTCCTAGGGGAATATTCGACTTAATTAACAATAGTAGAATAAGTTTGAAGGAAAAGAAAGCATTAGGATTTTAAGTTCCTATCCTAATGCTGGCCAGTAATCCCTACACCAAAGCCCCTGTGGGGCTTTGGATCCAAGGGGGATTTACCACTCTGCTTCCCAAGATGATTAAGAGTGGATGTATAATTGACAATGATGTACAGTCGAGCATGTTATCAACTCAAGAAAGGGGCTTTGCCTGCATGATTTAATTAACATTAATGGTAGTTAAGCTGCACACACAGAGCACAATGTTCTCTTTGCTCTGAGAAAAAGGAGGGCTTTCACTACCTAGATTATGAAATATCGATTAATTCATATATGCTCAAACATCCATCTAAAAATGGAATCATTCAAGCTGTCAGTCCTTCCCCCTCACCTGCATATAAAAACACAATTGCAGTCCTGAGAAGAACAGGAGTGATGAGGGAATGGCAATGGGGAAGGAGGGTAAGAGCAGAGAAAGGGAAACACAGCAAAGGAACTATGTTAGCTCCACCCGTGGACAGACACACAACACCCACCCACACCCACACCCCCCCACACACACCACACTCTACTAATTAATGCAGCTTTGCTTTCATGCCAAATATTAACAAAACATTAATGAGAGAGAAATCTCATTAATCCATTTCCCAGTTCATTAATTATGCATCAATGCCAAGTTTTTGTTGGCCTGATATACGATAATCCTGTTCCGATCATGATCTCGTGCTGCATATTACACAACAGCTAAGGAGCTTTCCTGACTCTTTGGGGTGGTAGTCGGGATCTACTTGATTCACATGTTGTATATGTTTGTGTCCCCTATTAAGTATTCGGTGATTAAGAGATGTCTGTCCTTTAAACTGCCTGTGACTATTTCTTACCTAATACTTCATCCGTCTTTGTCACAGACACATTAGAAATTCTGTTCAGCTAGAAAAAAAAGTGACACAACATTGTGAATGTACTTAATGCCACTGAACTGTACCCTTAAGATGATTAAAATGATAAATTTAATGTGATGTATATTTTACCACAATAATATATATATTTTTTAAAAGCAAGGGAGAGAGGAGCCTGGGTGGCTCAGTCGTTAAGCATCTGCCTTCGGCTCAAGTCATGATCCCTGGGTCCTGGGATAGAGCCCCACATGGGGCTCCCTGCTCAGCGGGAAGCCTGCTTTTCCCTCTCTCACTCCCCCTGCTTGTGTGCCCTCTCTTGCTGTCTCTCTCTGTGTCAAATAAATAACTAAAATCTTAAAAAAAAAAAAAAAACAAGGGAGAATAACTGTAGATTTTTGAAAATGTTAAATTATAGGGGGACTATAAATGTAAAAAAAAAAAAAATAGGAGTTTTACAACAACAAACAATCTCAAAAAACCTAAGAATGTGTTTTCTTCCGTGCAGAGAAAATAATATGAGATGAACGTCAGAGCCCAGACAAGCTCAAATGTGCTGTTTGTAAAGAGATTTTGGAAAAGCAAGGATGCCTGAACGGCCTCAACAACAAATATTAACTGAGCATCTGTAAGATTTCTAGCACCATACTAGTTAGCCTGGAGTTACTTATATTCAATTAAGTCTCATCTTCTAACATCTTATTCTCTGTATTCCCAGCTCATTTCTTTATCAGTGACTGGATGTCATCACTACCTCTGACCCAAGTACAAGTAAAGGTTAAAAGGTTTACCAGACTTGGAGTTGTGAGTAGATAGAAGGTAGGGGCTTCTTCCACTAATGGATGGGGTTATCCTTTCTATGGTGATTAAGTTTCACTTTTGAGGAGGGTTTCAGATCAATAAAGTGCCACATACTTACTAAATACTACAGTGTCACACTTCCTGTGGGTTCACAGTAAATGCTGCTAACTCATTAAATTTTCCCAACATTTTAATCAAGATCTCCAGGTTTAAATGTCATCAAATTCTGTCGTCAAGGTGTCAATTGATTGACCCTGGAGTCTGGAAAAGAATTTTCTACTCAATACCGCACAACTGAGTTTACTGCCCCAGTATTATACAGCATCAATCCAGGGGCACCTGGGTGGCTCAGTTGGTTACGTGTCTGCCTTCGGTTCAGGTCAGATCAGGGTCCTGGGATTGATCCCACATGAGGCTGCTTGCTCACCAGGGAGACTTCTTCTCCCTCTGACTGCTGCTCTCCCTGCTTGTACTCTCTCTCTGACAGATAGATAAATCGATCAATCAGTCTTAAAAAAAAACATATAGCATCAATCTGAAGCAAGATTATGGCCAGTAAATCACAAAGAGTTTGGTAAGAAAGAAAAAATAGAAAAAGATACAGTAAAGTCTCTGTTAAGAATTCTTTGACTCTTCTGGGTTTTCATCACAGAAATATTGTTAATTTATATTTTTATCAAAAGAAAGTTGTACAAGTGTTGGAGAGGATGTGGAGAAAGGGGAACCCTCTTAAACTGTTGGTGGGAATGCAAGATGTTGCAGCCACTTTGGAAAACAGTGTGGAGATTCCTTAAGAAATTTAAAATAGATGGAGATGCAACGTGGAGGGTTACGGGGGTAGGAGAAGAATAAATGAAACAAGATGGGATCGGAAGGAGACAAACCGTAAGTGACTCTTAATCTCACAAAACAAACTGAGGGTTGCTGGGGGTGGGGGGTCAGGAGCGAGGGGGGTGGGTTATGAACATTGGGGAGAGTATGTGTTATGGTGAGTGCTGTGAAGTGTGTAAACCTGGCGATTCACAGACCTGTACCCCTGGGGATAAAAATACATTATATGTTTGTAAAAAAATAAAAAATTTTAAAAAAAAGAAATTAAAAATAGAGCTTCCCTATGACCCTACAATTGCACTACTGGGTATTTACACCAAAGATACAGATGTAGTGAAAAGAAGGGTCATATGTATCCCAGTGTTCATAGCAGCAATGGCCACAATTGCCAAACTGGGGAAAGACCCAAGATGCCCTTCAACAGACGAATGGATAAAGAAGATATGATTCATATATACAATGAAATATTATGCCTCCATTATAAAGGATGAACATCCAACTTTCATATCAACATGAATGGGACTGGAGGACATTATGCTGAGTGAAATAAGTCAAGCAGAGAGGCAATTATCATATGGTTTCACTTACTTGTGGAACATAAGGAATAACACAGAGGACTTTAGGAAAGGAAAAGTGAATTAGGGTAAATTGGAGGGGGAGAAAAACCATGAGAGACTATGGACCCTGAGAAACAAACTGAAGGTTTTGGAAGGAAGAGGGTGGGGAGTTGGGTGAGCCTGGTGGTGGGTATTATGGAGGGCACGTATTGCATGGAGCACTGGGTGTGGTGTGTAAACAATGAGTCTTGGAACATTGAAAATATTTAAAAATAAAATTTAAAAAAATTTAGAAAAGGGTGTCTGGATGGCTCAGTGGGTTAAGCCTCTGCCTTCAGCTCAGGTCATGATCCCAGGGTCCTGGGATCGAGTCCCACATTGGATTCTTTGCTCAGTGGAGAGCCTGCTTCCCCCTCTCTCTCTGCCTCTGCCTGCCTCTCTGCCTACTTGTGATTTCTTTCCCTGTGTGTCAAATAAATAAATAAAATCTTTTTTAAAAACTTAAAAAAGCAAAAAAAAAAAAAAAAAGAAGAAGAAGAAGGACAAAGAAAAGAAAGAAAGTTGTACACAACTGGATGTTAAATCCTTCTAGTCACTTCTCCTTAAACTTCCTTAATGTAAAGTGTTAGTTTTATCTACTGTTTTACTGAACAACTTGATTCATTTAAAGTCTCATCTGTGTGTGCACAAATTTATCCCGTCTGTCTTCTCCAGTGAGGGCTTTTGTCTGTGATCAATCCAACCTGCAAGAGACCAAGGAAGAAGACAGGAGGGCCTCTTCTTCAGCACTGTACCACACATGGAATGAGAGAGAAAGCACTGAGGATTATTTTAGGAGCGACTGCTGAGAGAAGTACCTCTCAGTGTCCAAATTCTCATCAAAGCAAGGGGGAGCCTACTGAGGTTGGCAAAATCCTTGCTGGAGAACCAAGCCATCAGAGAACAAGAAGCAGCAGCAGGTCCAAATGGGTGGGCTGCATTTTTGTATGTTTCTTAGCATCGTGCTCTGTAAGCAGATCCAATTTGTCTGACCAAGAGGGTTGGGACAGATGACATTCAAATACCCTCAACTAGTGGATCGACTAATATTTGTGTCACAATTTTGTTTCCCAAGAAGTGTCACATGTATCATCCCAAATGACCCTTCAATCAATCCTGTGAGGTAGATAGTTATTTTTTTTAAAGATTTTATTCATCCATTAGAGAGACAGAGAGAGCGTGAGTGGGGAGGGTATCAGAGGGAGAGGAACAGAGGGAGAAGCAGGCTCCTCGCTGAGCAGGAAACCTATGCAAGTCTCGATCCCAGGACCGTGAGATCATGATCTGAGTCAAATGCAGACACTTAACGTACTGAGCCACCCAGGCCACCCTGGGAGGTAGATATTAATATTATCCACATTTTACAGATGAAGATAAGAATGAAGACTATCATTCCACCATAGAAACACAATCTGGAGCTTCCCCTTCACTGAGTCACCTAGAAATTACCATGACATTAGATGCATGTTGGAAGGGCCAAGTCTATGCATATGTTGCCTGCTGACCACCCCTTGACTAGCTAGTCAGAGAAGCCGCAGTGATAGGGCTGCCCTTTGGGCTGAGAGGATAGTGAGATTTGGGAAGTCTTGGAGAAACTTTTAAGCTCTCAGTTCCTCACTTAGAAGGTCCTAGAAGGAAGGCAGTGGGAAGTAGTGGCCAAGTATGAAACCTCATGAAGTTGTCCACTGATCAATCTCCAATTTTTAAATTAAAGATTACCAAGTGATTTGGGACCTATGACTCAGAAGTAATGGAAAGAGTTTAATTAAATTCTCATTTAAACAAACAAAGAACCCTCTTTTTAGAGTTATCTACTTATGTACATGAATAAGGCTTCTTAGAATATGCAACTACAAAAATAAAACTAGAAGTTTATTGACGCTAAACCTGTCTCATTCCAGCAATAAGCAACAACTATTCATGAATAGATACATGAACTAATCATAAAATAAAATAAAAGCCCCAAAAGGGAAAAAAGGTAGAATCTAAAATTCACCTCACATCCATTTCACTGAGATGTATCTCTAATAAAATTATGTTTACTTTGAAGTCAAATACTATAAATTTTTTTAAAGATTTTATTTATTTATGTGACAGAGATCACAAGTAGGCAGAGAGGCAGGCAGAGAGAGAGAGAGAGAGAAGGAAGCAGGCTCCCTGCTGAGCAGAGAGCCTGATGTAGGACTTGATCCCAGGACCCTGGAATCATGACTTGAGCTGAAGGCAGAGGCTTTAACCCACTGAGCCACCCAGGCACCCCAAATACTATAAATTTTTTGATCAATGGTGTATTAATAATCATTGTAATGGTGACTCATTTCAGAAAAATTTTGAGCCTCATGGTTACATAAAATATTTTTAATTTTAAATATCAATTTATATAAATATTTTTGTTGAAGTAAAACATCATAGGGTCATAAATGAAAGATAATCAAGCATAAATAGATATTATATTAGAATAAAATTCCATGGATGAAGTGGAATGAATCCGTAAGATAAGGGGGAAAGTGACATAAATACCTGTAAACAAAGATTAATGATTTACTTTTTTAAGGGAATGGTGGAGCATTAAATTGCTGCAGTATTTAGATCCCATTAGTTACTATTAAAAAAGCAAAATAGGAGATTTATTTTCCAATAGAATATTTACAATATGAAGAAAATTACATCATCTGCATCTATTTGTACTCACAATAAAAATTTTCAGCTGTAACAACGTGCAAGAGGGGCACAAACATTTTCAAAATGTTATTAATCTCTATGTGAACTGGAAAGTTTAAAGACCACTCTGCCACTAGACATATACCTAAGGAATGCAGATATTTCTAAAATCTACTGTGGGAGGCAGAAGATCTACCCAAAGAATAGAGACTCCTAGCTATTCCTTATTAAAGAAAACATAAGCTATTGAATTATTTGTTTCTCAGTAACTCAATGTCTCTTACAATTGTCTGCCTGGTTTTTCTATGTATACATTTTAAAACCTACTGACCAGCTCCTTGGGTATATCAGGAGGAAACAAGAATGTAAAAAACTGATGTTAAAAACAACTTTGTGATCTGTACTGATAAACCATGCTATGGTAAATAACATTTCTCTTACATAATAAAGGAATACACGTACCCATGATCACATAATCCTTCACCCCTAACCTAACTCACCTGGACTTCATGCGGGATTACATTAGTTTTCCAAGAGTTGCTCCCAGTGACTCATCAGGAAGTTACGTACCCCCATGGAATGGCATACACGTAAATAAGAAGGCTGACATTGTACACAGGAACAAAACACATTGAACAGGAAATGACCATCTCTGTACAAGTTTTAATTTATCTCTGGGGTAAAGTGACAATCAACCACGAACATTAATACAGAACTGAATTTTGATGAAAACTCAGAGGGAAAAGTCTTTAAAACAACTTCGTTGGGGCCATTAGAACATGGAGTTCCGTTACTAAAGTGTTCGGAGAAAGCTTTACAATCTAAACACATTGAAACTCTCTAGTGTAAAACTCTCTAGGCTAAATTATGGGAAAAGCCAGTGTCGTATCAGCACCAAACAATCGTCCAGCATCAGAATGAAAAGAAGGAAATGTTGTTCTGAATAGCTTGCCAAGGCTAAAGAAAAGTAGAACAGTTACCGAAGACGGATTGGTTGTGAGGAGCAGACTAAAAGGATGCATTCTAATTTGTGTTTGCCACTTCGATTTTGAAATAGGTCATTCTCTTTAAACTTAGGGTAAATATAGCTGCATTAGAGAAAAGCAGAGAGGGGGAGAGAAAGAGAGAGGGAGGGGTGAGAAAGGACTTAACGGGTGACAGTGAGAAAAGCATTTTAATTTTTAGGTTTCTCTCAATCAATACATCCCATAACCCATTATAGACGTGCGAATGCTGTTTTCCCTTTTTTAATTCTTGGTGCGAGATAAAGATTAGGTTCAGTGTAAAAATAGTACATCTGGATAGTCCCAGAGTAAACAAGTGATTGACAATGTATGTGTTATGTATTCTTCAGTAACCTAATTAACCCTCGCTTTGAACAGCTTGCCTGCTTGAGTATCCAATGGAAGAATTTGTAAACAAATTACTTGACAATTTAATATAAAGTGTGGTTCCCAGACTTTTGAGGTATAATAATTTTTAAATTTATAATAAGGGAAATTTTTTTAAAACCCCACAAACTTAAAAGGAAAGACTATACTAAATCTCCATATATCCATCATACAAATTTATCAACTCATGACCAGTATTATGTCATCTGTACCTCACCTACTCATTCCACCCTGGCTTAATGTGATGCAAGTTCAAGATATGAAATGATTTTTGTCTTTGATAGGAAACATTTGAGGGTGCTCTTCTATCACATCACAGTGGTTGAATTTCTAAGATCATTCAATTATGAAAATTGACATATATATATGGATTATTGCCCACCCTACTCCTACCCCCACTTCTTTGCTGATTCTGTGCTCCCACTCCCCATCCCAGCGGTCAGCAGCCCATAGTGGGGAAACTGGCGTATTGAAAATAGCTGGGAAGGTCACTTCGAAATGGGGTTATTTATTTGCACCATTACACATACTCACAACACAAAGACAGCTAATATTTCTTGATGTCTTGGGAACATACTTGTCATTTCAGGTTTACAAGCAAATTATAGAAGATAGTATTAGAATTCCTAACAGAACTGTTTTCCTCTTCACCCGCTAAACTGAGCACTTCTCTGCTAACAGAGAACAAAAAACTAACACAGGCCACTGCTTTCTAAAAGTTGTTCCCCCAACAGCTGTTTAGGGGCCTTTATGACACTGACATTACCTATGAAAAAAGTCCAGATCTTTGTGGCCTGGAAATCCTTGCACAATACAGCTTAAGAGTTGGCATCCTTGTTGGCAGTCTCCCCAAGAAGCTAAGGAACAAATGAGCAGACTGTGTTCACACACTTGGAAATGACAATTCCACACAAGAAGCCTTGGTACACTCTGTACATTTCCTTTGTACAAAAGACTCATATTCAGTGCTATGAAGCCAGAATTCCTCTTACACATGAAATTCACTTTTGTAGGAAGAAAAAAAAAAAAAGGAAAAAAGTTTCTCTTTTTTCTGTATAAGAGGGATAATTTCTTTAGTTTTCTTAGTAAAGGGAATAAAAGCAAATCTTTCCTGATTTCTGCTTAGTGCACACAGGCAGTACTGATTAATGTTAATGTGATTCAAATATTTTAAACATAGTATTCCGTATTTAGTGATTATAAATATCATTCAGAAAGCTTAATCCAGGTCAATTTCAACTCCCCAAAATTTGTGTTTCAGTGAACGGAATTATTTCCACTAAATCATATTTAACCCTAATATTAGCTATATAAAGAGAAAAAAATTAAAGTAGCGTTCCATTTACACTTTGCTAGACAAAAGCAATCAACTCAAAAGGAATTCTTTCCTAGTTTCACGTAATATTCTGTTTTGTAATTTTAAATATCTGAACAAAATGTCATCATTTGAATATTCCAATTTTGGCTTTATTTTTCTAAACATGTCCGTCACAGAGCTGAACAAATAGAATACAAAAGATAACGAAGTCTTGCTTACATAGGACAATGTTTTTCTAAAACATAGTTCAAACGTGAAAGAAGGCAATCTAGTTTTCAACCAGGGAAATTACTATCTGCTTCATATGTACCGTATTAATTAGATTATACCCAAATCCTAGTAGTTTGCATAATTGTATTTAATTTGCCAGAGGGGTCAAATTATAGCACTGGGCTTTACTAAGAGGTAATGCTGTTTAGTCAGCAAAAGCATATCACATTCTAAAGAAACTGAGATGCATCTTTTAGAATAATAAAATGTAGTCTTCTTTTCAGAGTTGCAGTATGAATAGAACCCCCTCCCCAGAAATGCACCTGGCTAAATATGCAAATGCATGAAATATGGATAAACAGTAATTAGAAGATTATTTATTACAGCCCTTTCCAGTTTTCCTGCGAATTCAATTCCTCAAATGTAATTGGTGCTCATCCAGCTAAACTATCATTAAAATATGAAATTTCAAACACTAAGCTTTTGTCCATTACTTCTTATACTTCTATCTCGTGGGATTAATATGTTTTCTCTATATTAAGTAATTCTTTTCACTCCTCACTTCCACCCCTCAGAAACAGAGTACTCCATTATAAACACACTTGCTATATTAAGGGAAAAAAGAAAGCAACTGAGGAAGAACCTTTGAAACTTGTTTATAATGGAGAAAAGAGGATCACCAAAACTGTAAGAAAAAATAAACTTGCTGTATAAGAATATCAGGATGTTTTGTAAAACAATGTTCTTCTAGAATTTATTTATTTTTAACGATTTCATTTTTATTCATTTGACAGAGAGAGACACAGCAAGAGAGGGAACACAAGCTGGGGCAGTGTGAGAGGGAGAAGCAGGCTCCCCACTGAGCAAGGAGCCTGATGCAGGGCTCAATCCCAGGACCCTGAGATCATGACCAGAGCAGAAGGCAGACGCTTAAGAACTGAGCCACCCAGGCAACCCCTTCCAGAATGTACTGAATGTTACTCTGCCCTTAGACCAACAGTGCCCGAGCAGACTTTGTGATCCTGGTGTTCAATGACTGTGGCCTACTCGGAGCTACTTGGTCTTCCACCAGCCGCCCAGAAAATCAAGTTGGTTATAAAGAGCCAGGTCTACTGTTTGGCCCAGTTTTGGATTAGATATCAGCTGAAGTAACCCCCGCTCTAAAGCAGTGATATATTCAGATGTAGAGTATCATCAGAATCACTCAAGGCATCTTTGACAAAATACATATTTCCAGAAAACCAGCTCAGGCTTATTAAATTGTAATCTCAGAGGAGGAGGTTGACATGGCGGTGGGGGGAGGCAGAAGTTAGAGATCAGATTCTTTTTTTAAATGTTTCCCAGAAGACTTTTTTTTTGGTTTTTTTTGGATTTTATTCATTTACCTGAGAGAAAGAGTGAGAGTCAGAGAGAGCACAGAGGGAGAGGGAGAAGCAGGCTCCCCTCTGAACAGAGAGCCCAACATGGGGCCCGATTCCAGGACCCTGAGATCATGACCTGATGCTTAACTGCCTGAGTGACCCAGGCGCCTCCCGACCGCCAGAGAATTTTTAAAAAACAGCTTTATTAGATATAATTTGCGTACAATTCAGCCTTATCAAGAATACAATTCAGTGTTTTTTTAGTATAGTCACACACACATGCAGTCCTCGCCACTCTCAGGCTTAGACCCTTTCTAATCACCTCACAGAGAACCCCATACTCTTTAGCTACTATCCTAAAGTGAGGGATTCGAGTTCAAATCACAGCTCTGAGGGCGCCTGGGTGGCTCAGTGGCCTCTGCCTTCCACTCAGGTCATGATTCCAGGGTCCTGGGATCAAGTCCCACATCCAGCTCTCTGCTCAGCAGGGAGCCTGCCTCCCCCACTCTCTCTGCCTGCCTCTCTGCCTACTTGTGATCTCCCTCTGTCAAATAAATAAATAAAATCTTCAAATCACAGCTTTGTCTCTTACTAGCTGTATGATTGTGAGCAAGTCACTTCATCTCATTTCCCTCATCTGTAAAACTGGTTTAATAATAGCATCTGCCTCAGGGGTTGATATGAAGATCAAATAAGTTATATCATGCATAAAGTACTTAGGACAATATCTGGCACATAGTAAGCAGCAGATAAGTATTATAACAATGATAAGAAGGGTTTTTTTTATATTATAATCACATGCCCCCTAAAATTGAGTAAAAAGGAGATTGCAGAATCACTTGGTCCACCTTTGGGCGTTCAGAATAGTCTGAGATTCTTTTATAAATTTAATAGAACTTTGTGTGGAGAAGTACCATTATGAGGCACTTACTATTAGAAGTGTATTGTATTCTCGGATTGCATGGAGCACTGGGTGTGGTGAAAAAATAATGAATACTGTTTTTCTGAAAATAAATAAATTAATTTATTTTTAAAAAAGTGTATTGTATTCTTGAGTATGTTATGACAAATAAAAAGTTGAGAATCTTCCTCTGTCCTGATAACATGGAGGAGGGATTGCAGTGGAGAGACTGAAAGTGGGGGCTGAGTGAGTAGATTCCTACAATAGCCCAGGAACTTAAATCAATAACCCAGATAGAAATGAAAAATGACCACCAGTAAGTCTGACTTTGAAATATCTGGAGTAAATAACATCTTCATTGGAGGCTCCCCAAAAGTAACTTTGAGCCCCTAGAGAGGCCTGGAACTAGCCCACTCCACTGGTAAGGAATCCCAAAATTTGGAGTAGAGTCTCCAGTCAAGCTATATACTTCTGGAGACTCACTGTAATTCAATTTAAATATCTAAGACAGTTTGTAGGATCCAAAGATCTGGCCAGAGGTCCAGAAGCCTCCGGAAGCTGTTATGCCGGTTGATGTAGTGCACCAATAAGGAGAGTCCAACAGAACCTCTAGCAACAGAAAACATTTCCAATAAGCCATGCTTCATGATGAAGGCTTTCTTCAATTGGTTTTAGTTATGAACTGTACATCAGTAAGCATGCAATTTGAAGAGCTGTTAATCATCTATAGGGAAAATGTTTGGAAAGACATTTTACTGAAACAAAACACATAAAGTACAGCTCTCTGCTAGAGCATGATTCTGTGCCCCCATCCATGTGCTCCCTTATGTGTGGTAGGCAGACTAATGCCCGACCCTTTACCCCCTAAAATGACCACATCCTAATCTCCGAATTTGTAAGTATGTTGACTTACACAGCAAAAGGGATTTGCAGATGTGGCTGAAGTTATAGACCTTGAGTTTGGAGATTGTTCATCCAGATAACCTTGGATAAACCAGGTGGACCCAGTCTAGTCAGAAATCTTCCAGCTGTGATCAGAGGGAAGACGGCCGTGAGACAAAGAATATAGTAGACTCTAAAAGTCAAGAGTGGCCCTCCGTTTATAGCTAAGAAGAAAATGGGGCTTCAGTCCTTCAACCGCGTGGAATCAATTCTGTCAACACTGGAATGAGGAAGGAAGTGGAAACTGCCAAAACACCAAGAGAAAGGAATATAAATCTGAGGAAACCTTGATTTTAACCTGGTAAGACCCCTACTAGACTTCTGACCTACAGGAGCACAAGATAAAAACTTTGTGGGGGCACCTGGGTGGCTCAGTCATTAAGCAGCTGCCTTTGACTCAGGTCATGATCCCAGGGTCCGGGGATGGCGCCCCACATTGGGCTCCCTGCTTAGCGGGAAGCCTGCTTCTCCCTCTCACACTCCCCAGCTTGTGTTCCCTCTCTCACTGTGTCTCTCTCTTAAATAAATAAATAAAATCTTAAAAAAAAAAAAAAGAGAGAGAGAGAGAGAGGAAAACTTTGCATTGTAAAAAAACGAAACAAAACAAAACAAAAAAAACCCCCAAAAACTTTGCATTGGATTAAACCACTACATTTTTCAATAGAAAAACTAACATTTCACATTACTAAATTTTGGCATAAAAATTATTTCCCGTGGGCTGTGAAAACATAAAAAATGTGAATGAAAAGTATTTTCTTTTTACTTTTTAAAAGATTTTGTTTATTTACTTGAGAGAGAGAGAGCACACGCACGTAAGTGGGAGGCGGGGCGGAAAAGAGAATCTCAGAGTCCCCAGTAAGTGTGCAGCCAGAGGAATCTCAATCCCATAACCCTGAGATCATGGCCAGAGCTGAAACCAAGAGTCAGAGGCTTAAGTGACTGAGCCACCTAGGCACGCCTAAAACTAGTTATTTTCAATTAAATATTAATCTGTTATTGGTACTAAGTGTGACTCTATTTCATTTTCATTAGCTTATGGGACTACGGGGAGCTTTTAACTGTCATGAAGAGGTTCCTCTTATTTCATGGACACTCATAGGATGCAGGCATACGCGTTTCTTCTGATTGTTAGGTTAACTAAAATTAACTACACAAATACCCAAATGTTTGAGAAATAGGTTGTAACTAAAAGGATTCATTAGGACAGGGATTCTTGTGCTATTACATAGCTACAACATGCATAAGCTTAAACAACAACACTGATACATCGATGACCTTATTCAAAATGGTGACATGACTAGAACATCAAAGGCAAACACGGGCACTCAGCAAAGTGAAGAAAGTAATATTTCGGGGCACATATGGAGAAATTGATGCTTGGGAACTTCATAGGATTTTAACTTTTTACTATACACATTGGCAGTTCCTACTGATCTTCCTTTCTAGGATCTCACACCCCTACTGATGATGCCTTGTACAGTGAAACTTAAGATCCTATCCATGTTTGGCTGATAAAGAGTAACAAACTTGATTTTAAGTAGATAGCCTATCACTCCAAGATTAGATTTGGATTTTCTTTTATAAAGGATGTCCTTGAAATAACGTGTGTTGCAACAAAATTTGAACGATAAGGCTCATTCAGTTCCATAATACCCAGCGTTACAATTCCCGTATTTAATATAGTTGACATTCCAGATAGAATTCTGTCCATTTTTAATACGGATTCTATCATGGATTAGATCTCTGCTTAAGCTTATTATCTGATCATAGTTTCCATTATAATCTGCCTGTGTACGTCCCCACAGACTGCTATGCCTGGCTTTCCTTCGCTTATTCTCAGATGAAGATGGGCAGTGCAGAGCCATGAATGAATTGCATAATTGGATAAGGTAATCTGTCCTGCCTCCAGGCTGCTCTGTCCTCTACCAAGCGTCCGCTGCCTTTTTGCCCTACAACTCTCCTCCCCCATGAAAACAGGAATGAGTGTGATATCATCTTTTCTAGCTGAGACTGATTCAGATGTTTGTATTTCTAAGCTTCTTATCTCTAATTGTGGAATGAAAGGATTTATCAACAGTTAAAGTGATTTTTTCTTTCCCTTTAGGCAAAACAGTTCGTGGAAGCGCAATGCTGGGCTCCATGTTAACCCTGAAGGCAAAACAATTTTAGTTAGGGTAGAGTGCAGTGTGTGTTGGGGGAGGAGGAAGTTGCAGTGAGAGAGGTTGTGTGGAGAAAGATGATGAGGTATCAGAAAGAGCACCCGGCTATGTAAGAATCCTTATTCGATGTCTTCTTTCCTTTTCAACCTAACGTCCCTCCTTTCATTCTTTGGCTCAAGAGTCTCAAATTTTGTTTTGTTTCTCTGCTTGTCAGTCAGAGCATTGGGGCAGTTACATTGTGTCCATTGTTGAGATTACCCTCTTGTAGGTGTTTCTCCTCCTGACTCTCTTGGGGGAAAGGTGGTTTTAGGGATTGATTTGGAGGGATTTTGTCCCACCCCACCTCCTCTTTTGTTTCTCTGCTTGTCAAGAGTCTCAAATTTTGGAGTTCTGGGATCTGTTCATTTCTCAAAAGCAGAGCCTGATGCATGAATTAAGTGATTAACTTTGTATGGGAGATGCAATCCCAGGGCAGTGAGAGTGAGGAACAAAGAAGTTTAAGTGTGAGAAGGGTAAGTAAGGGACACAAGGTCCCCAGGCCAGTCACTACTTCATAGTAAGTTTTCATCTGCTCAGCCACACTGGAAACTATGCCTGAGAATGTACAGGAGGGTAAGAAGAGAGAGAATTGATCAATTTGACTCCCTCTGAGCTCCTGGCTTCCACTGGTTTAGGATCCTATACTTCTGGATATAACATCTAACTGAACAGGAAGCCAAATCCCACGCCCTGTGTTGAAGTGTTTCATCTGAGCCCATAAATGAGAGAAGCAGCCAGAGACTCTGGACATATGGCTGGTTGCTGGCTACACAGTGATAACCAAAGGGAAAGGCCAATATTCTTGGACAAGCAATTAGTTCGCTCCACACAGCAACATCATGTAAGGCATAGAGTAGGTATCCCATAGAAGCTTTCAAGGAGGAGTTGATGGCTTAAAATACAAGGCCGACAAGGCCAGCGGTATCCACGGTGGGGGGGGGTACAAGCTATGTCTTACATGTTTTTTCTATTTTATGAAGCTTATAAGTTCTTTCAGAATGGGACTATGTATTTTCATCTTTGACTCCTCTGTAATGATACTACATGCTGAACTTAGGTGAGTCTGACCTCAAGGGGTACTATAATTCTAAACATAGCTAGGAGGAAAGAGCAAAGAAGCAGGATTGAGCGAGACAGGAGACACTCAGCAGTTTAAACTGGAGTTAGTAAAGAATCCTGTTGGACTAGAGCCTGATCAAAGACAGAGCTAAGGGGGTCTAATTTTCCTGGGCTATGGTAACAATGGAGATACTAAGAATCAGGTGGTAGAGCATCCCGGCTCCATTGGAATTGAGTGATAATATAGCATCCCAGCCAGTAGTTGAAGATGTAGGAGACAAGACCCAGTTCCCAGGAGCAGAGCACAAGGTACTAAAGATCCAGCCATTGGTGAAGTGTCCATAGTGGTTTCAGTTCTAGGCAGGGCATCGGAATTTTTACAAAAGGGGGACACCAAGATAAGAGGCCTCATAACTGGGCTATATAAACACGGCAGGGTTTTTATAGATGGATGACATTATCAATAGTATTTGTATTAATACCAATAATTTGTAGTCAGTATGGATTATGTATACTATTTCCCTATATTACTTAATTTTCCCAACAGCTCTCTTAGGTAGACACTTTTATTATTTCCTTCTTACAGATGAAGAAACGAAGAGGCAGGAAAGTTAAATAACTTATCCATGGTCAAACAGCTTATAAATAAAGGGAATAAGATCTAACCCCAGAGGAGTCTGTCCCAGAGCATAGACCTCAAGCACCATTGAAAATATTAAATTAAATAAAGCTCGCAAAGTGCTTAACCGAGTTTCAGTCATATAGTAAGCACTCAGTGAATACTATCAATTGTCAATTATTATCATTATTAGTTGTATTTAATAGCAGAAGTACTATTAGCTGTAGTGGTAGTAGTCAGCAAGTCACTAGTGGTGGGAACTATCCTTAACCATAGGGCCTGAGAGTCAGGTGTGAGGGAGAAGTCCAGATAAAGGGACACACAATGTAGATAGAACACTGCCCTGTTAACAAATGGAATTAAGAGGTAACAGAGCAGGGCACCTGGGTGGCTCAGTGGGTTAAGCCTCTGCCTTCAGCTCAGGTCATGATCTCGGGGTTCTAGGATCGAGTCCTGCATCGGGCTCTCTGCTCAGCGGGGAGCCTGCTTCCTCCTCTCTTTCTGCCTGACTCTCTGCCTACCTATCTATGATCTCTCTCTCTGTCAAGTAAATTAAAAAAAAAAAAAAAAAAAAAAAGAGGTAACATAGGATAGAAGCTAAAACCATGGACTTTAGAACTACAAAGGCCTATGTTCTGTTATTGATTAGCAGCAAGAACTTGGGGAAATTACTCAAGAGATGTGAGCTTCAAATAACTCAAAACTGTACCTGGCAGAGTGCACAGCATATAGTAATAATTCAAGAAAAGCTTGTAGAATAAACTCACTTCTTCATTTCCATGCTTTCCACTCAAGAAAAAAAAAAACAAAAACAAACAACAAAAAACCAGGGGAGCCCAGCTGGCTCAGTCTGTTCAGCATGCGGCTCTTGATCTTGGGGTTGTGAGTTCAAGCCCCATGTTGGGCATACAGCTTGCCCCAAATCAATCAATCAATCAATCAATCACTACCATTAAGCAAGCAATAAACCACTACAGCCTCTTAAAAACAAACAAACAAAAACAAAAACAAAAAAACCCAAACCAAACCAAAAAGTATCCTCACTACACAGCTGCTATTTAAACTTCTAAATACCAAAGCAAATTCATGCCATTGAGTGTAGCCACTTGTTCAACGAATATAATTTGTCACCCACACCCACCTAATACTTCAGTAGCCTCCTAATCTGTGCCCCCAAACCCCAAAACTGTAGCACGACCAAAGAAAAATTTATTATGTGCTGTTCCTCTCATCCTGATTCTGCGTTGCTACAGCAGACATACTTGTGTTATTCACTTATCTGAAGTCATTGTGATTTGACAAGCAGGAGGAAAATTTAAAAGAGTGCATATTTATCCCCCCAAAACAGATCAGTTTTAAAGAAACTAGTTCTCATTTTAACTATACTGCAGTTATATATGGAAATAAACATATATTAAAAGGAATGGGTCTTTCATTAGTCATCTTTCATTAGTAACTCTTTCATTAGTAACATTTCACTATAAATTTGAATTTCATTTCCTGGAACTCAAAGAAAAGAATGCTTTAATTCAGGAAGAGAGGAAAAGAAAGAGAGAGGAGAGAAGCGAGGGGGGTGGGGACAGGAAGGAAAAGAACATGACTGCCACCTCTCGCTCGCTTCTCTACAAATGAGAAAATGGCCAGAAACCCTGGCACTCGCTTGCCAAAGGGTCACACAGACAGTCTGAGTTTTGTTTTTACTTCCATGACCTTTGATGGGTCTCAGTGCAGTCAGACGAGCTTTGCATATATATACTGACACTATGGAAACCACACAGATAAGCTTTGGGTTTGTGTGCTGTATTTACTTTGGCACTTAACAATCATATACATATTTTCCTGTTGAGAGCTCCCCAAGGCTTTGTGCTGATCTTGAGACACTTTTCTCTTTGATTCAGCTTTTGAACTGCATCGTAATTACTTCAGAAATGTATGTATTTTAAAACTGTTTGTTTTTGTCGCTTAACGATAGTTCTGTTTTGTTTTGGAGTGCATTGTAAGAATGCTTGCTTTAGCAGAAGTAGGAAGGGTTCTGTTCAAACTGGGAAACACATACTCTCCCCCTGAACTTCTAGAAGGATCCAAATAAAGGAATCCGAGTTTCTGGAGGAATAGAGACTTCCTTAAGGTCACCTTCTCAGTTAAAGACCCAGGAGTTTCAGAGTGTTCTTTGACATCGACTGTCTTTGAGAACTGGCCTGTCCTACCCTTCTGGCAAAATATCACTGGCTTCAGTTAGTTCACACCCCCTTGTCTCATTGAGGACAAAGTCTACACTCTTGGAACTCTGCAGGAAGACATGTTAAGAATGATCATTTTTATTAATCTGAAAAATATGTTCTAATTTTTTTCAAAGATTTTATTTATTTATTTGACAGACAGAAATCACAAGTAGGCAGAGAGGCAGGCAGAGAGAGGGGGAAGCAGGCTCCTTGCCAAGAAGAGAGCCTGATGCGGGGCTTGATCCCAGGCCCTGGGATCATGACCTGAGCAGAAGGCAGAGGCTTTAACGCACTGAGCCACCCAGGTGCCCCTATATTCTAATTTTTAAATTGTGGTTTGCTATGGACTGCATGTTTATGTCCCCCAAAATTCATTTGCTAAAGCCTAAATCCCCACTGTTGCAGCATTGGGAAGTGGGACCTTTGGAAGGTAATTTGGTCCTGAGGTGGGAGCCCTCATACTGTGTTCATATGAGAAGAGACAGGAGAAAGATGATTTTTCTCTTAGCAATGTGAGGATGCAGCAAGAAGGCAGCTGGTCTACAAGCCAAAAAGTGGGACTTTACCAGACGCCAAAGGTGCTGGCCCCTTGACTTTCGTTGTCCTCGCGTCTAAGAACCTGGAGAAATAAATTTTTTTTTATTTATTTATTTTTCTTTTTTTTTTTTTTTTCCTTTTAGAAACTATGGTTTTATTTTTTTTATTAAATTTATTTATTTTCAGCATAACAGTATTCATTATTTTTTCACCACACCCAGTGCTCCATGCAATCCATGCCCTCTATAATACCCATCACCTGGTACCCCAACCTCCCACCCCCCGCTACTTCAAACCCCTCAGACTGTTTTTCAGAGTCCATAGTCTCTCATGATTCACCTCCCCTTCCAATTTCCCCCAATTCCCTTCTCCTCTCTAACTCCCCATGTCCTCCATGCTATTTGTTATGCTCCACAAATAAGTGAAACCATATGATAATTGACTCGCTCTGCTTGACTTATTTCACTCAGCATAATCTCTTCCAGTCCCATCCATGTTGCTACAAAAGTTGGGTATTCATCCTTTCTGATGGAGGCATAATACTCCATAGTGTATATGGACCACATTTTCCTTATCCATTCGTCCGTTGAAGGGCATCTTGGTTCTTTCCACAGTTTGGCGACCGTGGCCATTGCTGCTATAAACATTGGGTACAGATGGCCCTTCTTTTCACTACATGTGTATCTTTGGGGTAAATACCCAGGAGTGCAATTGTGGGGTCATAGGGAAGCTCTATTTTTAATTTCTTGAGGAATCTCCACACTGTTCTCCAAAGAGGCTGCACCAACTTGCATTCCCACCAACAGTGTAAGAGGGTTCCCCTTTCTCCACCTCCCCTCCAAAACATGTTGTTTCCTATCTTGTTAATTTTGGCCATTCTAACTGGTGTAAGGTGATATCTCAATGTGGTTTTAATTTGAATCTCCCTGAGGGATAGTGATGATGAACATTTTTTCATGTGTCTGATAGCCATTTGTATGTCTTCATTGGAGAAGTGTCTGTTCATATCTTCTGCCCATTTTTTTTTTATATGATTGTCTGTTTTGTGTGTGTTGAGTTTGAGGAGTTCATTATAGATCCTGGATATCAACCTTTTGTCTGTACTGTCATTTGCAAATATCTTCTCCCATTCCGTGGGTTGCCTCTTTGTTTTCTTGACTGTTTCCTTTGCTGTGCAGAAGCTTTTGATCTTGATGAAGTCCCAAAAGTTCATTTTGGCTTTTGTTTCCTTTGCCTTTGGAGACATATCTTGAAAGAAGTTGCTGTGGCTGATATCGAAGAGGTTACTGCCTATGTTCTCCTCTAGGATTCTGATGGATTCCTGTCTCACGTTGAGGTCTTTTATCCATTTTGAGTTTATCTTTGTGTATGGTGTAAGAGAATGGTTGAGTTTTATTCTTCTACATATAGCTGTCCGGTTTTCCCAGCACCATTTATTGAAGAGACTGTCTTTTTTCCACTGTATATTTTTTCCTGTTATGTCGAAGATTAATTGACCATAGAGTTGAGGGTCCATATCTAAGCTCTCTACTCTGTTCCACTGGTCTATGTGTCTGTTTTGGGGCCAGTACCATGCTATCTTGGTGATCACAGCTTTGTAATAAAGCTTGAAATCAGGTAACGTGATGCCTCCAGTTTTATTTTTGTTTTTCAACATTTCCTTAGCGATTCGGGGTCTCTTCTGATTCCATACAAATTTTTGGATTATTTGCTCCAGCTCTTTGAAGAATACCGGTGAAATTTTGATCAGAATGGCATTAAAAGTATAGATTGCTCTAGGCAGTATAGATATTTTAACAATGTTTATTCTTCCAATCCAAGAGCATGGAATGGTCTTCCATCTTTTTATGTCTTCTTCAATTTCCTCCATGAGTGTTCTGTAGTTCCTCGAGTACAGATCCTTTACCTCTTTGTTTAGGTTTATTCCCAGATATCTTATGGTTCTTGGTGCTATAGTAAATGGAATTGATTCTCTAATTTCCCTTTCTGTATTTTCATTGTTAGTGTATAAGAAAGCCACTGATTTCTGCACATTGACTTTGTATGCTGTCACGTTGCTGAATTGCTGTATGAGTTCTAGTAGTTTGGGGGTGGAATTTTTATTTTTGAAACCATCCAGTCAATGTTCTGTTTATTATAGAAGCCTGAGTTGAATAAGATATTGGTAAACTATACATGACAAAATTTACTGTTTTAGCCATTTTTTAAAATTTTTTTATTTTTTATGAACATATATTTTTATTCCCAGGGGTACAGGTCTGTGAATCACCAGGTTTACACACTTCACAGCACTCACCAAAGCACATACCCTCCCCAATGTCCATAATCCCACCCCCTTCTCCCAACCATTTTTTTAAAAAAAGATTTTATTTGTTTACTTGCCAGACAGAGATCACAAGTAGGCAGAGAGGCAGGCAGAGAGAGAGGAGGAATCAGGCTCCCCGCTGAGCAGAGAGCCCAATGCGGAGCTCGATCCCAGGACCCTGGGATCATGACCTGAACCAAAGGCAGAGGCTTTAACCCACTGAGCCACCCAGGCATCCCTGTTTTAACCATTTTTAAGGGTACCATTTGGTGGCATTAAATGTATCCATATTATTGTGCAACCATCAGTGCTACCCATCTCCAGAACTTTTTCATCATCCTAAACTGAGACTGTGCCCATCATATAATCATTCATTTTTCCTTTCTTCCATCCCTGGAAACCACCATGCTACTACTTCCTGCCTCTATGAATAGGACTACTCCAGGTACCTCATATATAAGTGGAATCGTACAAGACTTGTCCTTCTGTACCTGACTTATTTCACTTAGCACAATGTCCTCAAGCTTCTTCCATGTTGTACCATGTGTCAGAATTTCATTCTTTTTGAAAACTGAATAACATTTCATGATGCTCATATGCAATATATATTGTGTATATATACCACATACATATATATCTATATATATTCTAATACACATACATATTCACACACATATACAGGTATATATACCATTTGTGAATGGACAATGTCAAAGGACATTTAGGGTGTTTCCACATTTTGGCTTTTGTGAATAATGCCACTATGAGCATGGGTGTACAAATATCTGTTCTAGTGCCTGCTTTCAAGTTTTTATATACAGACCTAGAAGTGGAACTGTTATATCCTATGGTAATTCTAAGTTTCATTTGTTGGAACTGCCATAATATTTCCCACAGTTGTTAGTTACATCTAACAGTGCAGAAGGGGTCCAATTTTCCTACATTTTTGCCAACACTTGCTATTTTATGTTTTGCTTTGTTTTGTTGATAGCCATCCTAGTGGATGTGAAGTAGTATCTCCTTGTCATACTCTGACTTTTGACTAAAATAAAGGGTATGGTTTAAATTTGCAGATGTTCTTACAAAAGATTTGAACTCACCACTGACAATTTTATAGCAAAGAGTATTTTATTTTATTTTATTTTTATTTTTATTTTTTTAAAGATTTTATTTATTTGTTTGACACAGAGGGAGAGAGATTACAAGTAGGCAGAGAGGCGGGCGGTGGGGGCGGGGGGGTAGGTGGGGGAAGCAGGCTCCCTGCCGAGCAGAAAACCCAATGCAGGGCTCAGCTCAGTTCCAGGACCCTGAGATCATGACCTGAGCTGAAGGCAGAGGCTCAACCCATTGAGCCACCCAGGCAGGGTAGATGAATATGGGAAATCGGCTTGAGGAGTTACTTTTGTAAGATGTACAGGACTTCATGCCTAATTGGATTGGAAGAGGAAAGACACAGAATCTTTTTCATGTTTCTAACTCAGGCAGTTGATAGATGGTCATGCTATTTACCAAGATATGGAAAACACGGGTGAGAGGGACTGCTCTGGGGAGAGGGAATTACGATAAAATATGCTGCCTGTCCAAGTGGACATGTTCAGTATGCACCCAAGTCTAGCAAACTGGAGAGAGCTGAGGGAGACAAAGAGATTTGGGAATTATCAGTTTATGGTGATGCCATCAGCTTGGAGAGCTCATCAATACACGGGCTGAGAAGACACAGCACAGGACAGATCAGTGGGATGCGCCAGTAGTTGAGTGTGGGCAGAGACAAAGGAAGAAGAGATGATTCTAGAGTGAGGAGAAATGGTTCCACGGAAACCAGCACCGCCCCCCTCCACCAAAAAAAAGATTTTAGCCCAAAGTGTCAAAGCCGCAGACAGATTAGATAAATAAGTAATGAAAACTGCCTTCTGGATTTGGCACCTAAGGGCTAGAGATAACATTCATCGAGCAGTTGCTGTAGAGAGGTGGGGGCAGAAGCCTATGGGGGTGGGAAGTAAGTACAGAAAGCAAATGAAACACAGTCTTTCAAGAAGCCTGGGAGTGAGTAGGAGAAATTCAGGGTGGCAGCTTAAGAAATGCCTTTTTTTTTTTTTTTTTTTTTAGCTGAGAAAGACTTGAGCTTGTTTACAGGCTGAAGGGGAAGAGCTAAAAGGAAAAGGAGGCTGAAGGCACAGGAAAGAAAAGAGATGGCTGATGGATGCTGGTCCTGAAGGAGGTGGGAGGGAATGAGAGCCCCAGTACAGGTAGCTGGATTAGGGTTTTGAAATCTCTCCTTTTGGAACAGGAAAAAGAGGCTAAGTTACAGCATATGCAGATACGTTTTTAGAAGTGGGGGGAAGGGCAGGAAGTTCAGAGCATTCATGCGTGATATAGCCTTTATGAAATAGGAAGTAAAGTCATGTACTAAGAAAGGGTGGTATTTTAGAAAATAAATATGGTAGAATAGTGTAATATATGTTGAATGAGGTAAGAATTAAAAGGAAGAAGGAAACTAACATAAGAGTCTAGGCATGAGGTTATATGGGACTTGGGCAGAGTGCCGGCAATGATGTTGGAAAAGTGAGATGGACATCATGCTTTCTCCCCCTCATATGCTTCTGAAAGTTGGAAGGATTACTTTTCTTGTGATGAACAAATCCCCATGGACAATGCCCATGCCAAGGGAAATGCTGTATGACACCACATTTAAAACATCCAGAGCTGGAACCAAGCACCCTTGGAGCGGTAAGACTCTCTGAAGACAAGTGGTTAGACTGCAGAGATTAGTACCAACATTAACTCATCCCACCTATTGCAGTCTTGGGGCTGTTTGTCTTAGCACCGTCCCTCCCTCTCTCTCTCCTGTCTCTCTCTCCATTTTTAAAAATTGTGGTACAATATACATATCATAAAATGTACCTTCTAAAAAATTTTCAGTGTGCAATCCAGGGGCATTAAGTACATTCACGTCATTGTGCAACCAATAACACTATCCAACTTCAGAACTTTTTCATCGTTCTCATTAAACACTAATTCCCCTCCCCCCACTCCCCCTGGCCCCGGGTAACCACTATTCCACTTCCTGTTTCTGTGAATTGAACTAATCTGGATACCTTATATAAGCAGAATCATATAATATTTGTCCTTTTTGTCTGGCGTCTTTCACTTGGCATAATGTTTTCAAAGTTTATCCATGTTGTACCACACATCAGGATTTCCTTCCTTTTTAAGGCTGGATGTATAAATACACACACATACATATATATACACATAAAATATTCCATTATATTTTGTGTTATATTACATTATGTTTATTATATTATATATGATATTATTATATATACACACACAGTGTCATCTTATTTGTATATCCATTCATCCATCAAAGAATAATTAAGTTGTTTCCATTTTTTGGCTATTATGAATAATGCTGCTAAGAACGTGAATGTACAAATATTTGTTCTAGTCCCTGCTTTCAATTCTTTTGGATATATATCTAGAATTAGAATTGCTGGATCATATGGTAATTCTACATTTAATTTTTTGAGTCACCACCACACTGTAACAGCAGTTACACCATTTTATATTCCCACCAGCAATGCATAGGGTTCCAATTCATTTACATCTTTGCCAACACTTTTTATTTTCTGTTGGTTTGTTTTTAATAATAGCCACTCTAATGAGTGTAAAATGGTATCTCATTATGGTTTTGATTTGCATTTCCGTAATGACTAGTGGTGTTGAGCACTTTTTCATGTGTTTATTGGCCATTTGTACATTTTCTCTGGGGAAATGTTTATTCAGATAAAAAAAATTGCCCATTTTGAAACAAAAAAATTGGTTTTTTTGTTGATAAGTTATAGGAGTTCTTTATGTATTCTGGATATTAATCCCTTATCAGATATAATTTGCAAATACTTTCTCATTCTGTGAGTTGCCTTTTCATTGTCTTGATTGTGTCCTATGATGCACAAAGTTATAAATAGTTCACTTTTGGCTCCAGTTAATACTTTCTTTTTTCAAAAGAAAGCTTCCTTTTGACGGGTTGTGAGAGGCAGCCCCTGACATGAAGTTCCAGAAGGCTGGCCGGACTTGCCTCCACCCTCTTGTCCCTGGGGTAGCTGCCTCACATGGGGTTCTTGCAAGAGTTCCCCTTGCAAGGCTTTTTGGGGGTAGCTCTGTGGCCCTCAGGATAAAAGCCTCTATGATCCATTTGGTTGCTATGCACCCAATTTTGACGACTTTTAAATACCTTGATGCCTGTAGCACTAGAGATATTTCCCTATTTAAAATAAAAATTAAGTTTAAAAATAAAAATTAAAAAATAAAAAAGAGAAGTTCTCGGAAGTAAATTTGAAACAAAACCTCTAGTTACCATGAATACCTTCATGATATTGAATTAAAGAAAATTTGCACTGAAAAGACACTGATCATCTTTGTAAAAATTTCTATAAATATGGAATATTTTTTCATCATTCATTAATTAATTCATTCATATACTCAATGAATATTTATTGAGCCTATATTTTGCCAGGTCTTACTTGTCATAAGCCGTTGGCAGAAGATGGCAAAGGAACCACATTAATGATCTCCTTTTTAGGAAACAGTTATTCTTCAGTCAACATGACCCAAATTATCTGTCCCAGGCTCCCAGTGCCTCCAGACTCTGACTTCTTGGATATTCTTGTTCTGGCAATATCATATGATAGGCTGAGGAGAACAATGGCCAAGAATCAAAATAGCCTAACTAGTTTCCATCATGATAAGTCCTGAAGAGGAATCTTTGTGATTGCTCCTGCTTTCCAGAAATACTGATACTCAACATGCATTGAAAATCAAGGAAAGAAAACTACCTTATATTTTTCACCCTGGGAAATGTCTGACTTGAATACATGATCCTGCAAGAGGACACCCCATTGGACAGGAAGTATGCTCCTTCTTGTCACAATATCAAGAAAGTCACATAAAAATCTGGATGTCCAGCTTCTCTTGAAAAAGTAGAAGGTCTGGCAACCCTCCACCCATGTTCTCACCTGTCAAGAAATGGCCAGAACTAGGGAATAGTTGTCCTTTGTAGACAAAGTATTCACTAGTCTCTGCTTTCCTACTTCCTTTTCTTTTTCTTTCTTTCTTTTTTTTTTTTAAACTGGATGACCATTTATCCATTCATTCATGTTGATTATCCACTCTAGAGGAGTCATTGTGTTAAACATTAGGGATTATTAAAAATTGTAATTGTACAATTTTTTCCAGGCTTTTTGGGAATGGGATGAAGCAGAAAACAGATCTGGCTGACCCTGGTCAGGAAAACTAAACTGGTTCTAAATTCAGCCTTCTTTAACAGAATGATAAGCATTTCAGAGGGAAAGATTAGGCCCTATCTGGTTGAGCACTGATCGTTAAGTTGGGATAGGAATACGAAGAGGAAGACAGAATGTTATGGTTCCTGTGAAATCCTCCCATTTGGAATAGGATTCCCAGACAAGTGGATATACAGATCCAGTTTCCAAAGAGAAAGGACCAGCTAGTAAAAACATTAGGGTTCTAAACAAGTAAGAGTTGGTTTTGGTCATGGTGGTGGCAGCAGTGATGGGCAATACACTTACAGGTGGGGCTGAACCCAGAGCTGGTTGCTCCACTGGTAAAGAGTAAGCCCAGAAACTGAGCAGAGCTGACTCTGCAAACTGGAGGCTCTTGGTTCTTACATCTGAGCAAGGTAAGAGAAGGCATAACCGATTTAATAGACTTGTATAATTATGAACTATGAAATATTACAGAGAAGAGAGCTCCCCCTAACCTCCTGGAGTCAAGAGGTTTTTCAGAGGTGATATTTTAACCATTTTAATCTTCAAGGATCAGGTCAGAGTTTCACAGATTGAGATGGAGATCAAGGAAGAGTTATCCAACAAACACGCAATTCACCTCCAACTGAGGGCAATATGCTGGGTATAGAAAGAGGCATTAAGGGACGCCTGGGTGGCTCAGTTGGTTAAGCAGCTGCCTTCGGCTCAGGTCATGATCCCAGCGTCCTGGGATCGAGTCCCACATCGGGCTCCTTGCTCAGCAGGGAGCCTGCTTCTCCCTCTGCCTCTGCCTGCCATTCTGTTTGCCTGTGCTCGCTCTCTCCCCCTCTCTCTCTCTGATAAATAAATAAAATCTTAAAAAAAAAAAAAGAAAGAGGCATTAAAAAAAAAAGGAGAATGCATAAATCAGTACTGACTTTCAAGTAACATAGTCTTGTGGGGAGAAAAATATACAGCAATACTTAGAATAAATTAAAATTCGTGTAACATAAGTATTAATATACTTATGTATAAAAGTATATTAACATAACATATAAAATAACATAAATATTAATATAAAATAGAAAGACAACACAAAAGCAAGAGGAAAGAATTCTTCTAGTAGGAATAGGGAGAGGATTACCCAGGAGGTTTAAGTTGGGTCCTGACAGATGTGGAGGAGTTCACCAGGCAGACCGTGCAGGCATTCCAAGCTAAAGATACAACGTGTGATGGAGCATTGGACCTTGAAAGCACATTTCAGAGAGTTGTCAACCATGCATTATTGCCAAAGAACAAGGTAAGAAGAATGAAGCAGTGAAGATAAGGTTGCAGAAGGATGAGGGCTGGAGAGCACTGGCAGGTTGGAAAAATGCTAAGCAGTCTGCTGTGCCTGGAGTGGAAGGTGCGCAGCCAAGAATGGCTGTTGCTGACGTTACAAAGATAGTAGAGAATGGATTGTGAAGGCTGACATGTGTTATGGAGCTGTGGTTTTTAAACTTTTTAAGAAGTATAGTCCCCTTTAAGTATAGCTTATTTGAGGACCCACTCCCAGAAACGATGGAGGATCACAAATATCCTGAAGTCTGCAGATTGCTTTCCCAGGGGTTCTCAGGTCTCAATGAAGAATCCTTGCTTTGAAGAGGTGTTTCCAAACCTTTTAGGTAAAGGTGCAAATGAAAACCGGTAATATTTGAATATACTGGGGCCACCACAGAAGAAAGTGCTTGGGGTTTGAGGCAATGAATTGGAGATATAGCTATGCCCTTCCACCCAGGCATCCTGAAGGCTAGAGTTATCTTGTCCCACCAGTAACTCGTGTGGTGAGCAATGAACCACTCACTGTGGGTTTCCGAGTAGAAGAATAAAATTATCAGTTCTGCATTTTAAAAGATAACTCTAGGGGCCCCTGGGTGCCTCAGTCGGTTGGGCATCCAACTCTTGATTTTGGCTCAGGTCATGATCTCAAGGTCCTGGGATCAGCCCCATGTTGGGCTCTACACCTCCACACGCCGCAGGGATCTGCTTGAGGATCTCTCTCCCTTTCTCTCTGCCCCTACCCCTACCTGAGCACACACACTCTCTCTTTCTCTCTTAAATAAATAAGTCTTTAAAAAATAAAAATAGGGTGCCCAGGTGGTTCAGTCAGTTAACGCTCCGCCTTCAGCTCAGGTCATGATCCCAGGATGCTGGGATCAAGTCCCACCTTGGTCTCCCTGCTCCACGAGGAGTCTGCTTCTCGCTCTGTCCCTCCTTCCACTTCTTTTCTCAATCTCTCAATCTCTTTCTCTCTCTCAAATAATAAATAAATAAACTCTTTTATTTATTTTTTTAAGATGGTTTTTTTTTTTTAATTACTTATTTGACAGAGAGAAATCACAAGTAGATGGAGAGGCAGGCAGAGAGAGAGGGGGAAGCAGGCTCCCTGCTGAGCAGAGAGCCCGATGCGGGACTCGATCCCAGGACCCTGAGATCATGACCTGAGCCGAAGCAGCGGCTTAACCCACTGAGCCACCCAGGCGCCCCTAAATAAACTCTTTTAAATAAACATAAATAAATAAAAGTAAAACAATAAAAAGATGACTCTAGCAGCAAGGTAGAGAACAGAGGCATTCTGATCAGTTACGGGTTTTCCTGAAAGAGCACAGGGAAGAGGCTGTAGAAGCCCGTCACGTACCATTGGTGGAGAGGAGTCTAGAGAATTTAAAAGACAAAACCAAAAGGCCCAGTGCCAGTGATGGCTTCAGAATTTCCACACAGAAGGAACGTATGGGTATCCGTTGGGTTAGAGAAAAGGAATAAGGGACTTACAGGACCACAAAACACGCTTATATGGATTGCTTACTGCACAGGTGAAGTCTTACTGGTGCGTGCAAAATAATTTACCTGAAGCTCATGTTGTTTTAAGAAAATCAGAGGTAAGCATGATAAAAATCAGTTAAGTCCTCTATTAACATAGATGCATCAGAAGCTTGTAGCTTTGTGAAGGACAACTTGATGAACAATAATATTGTTTAAAATGTTGCAAACTTAATAAAGAGTCTGATAGATTTCCATTTTAGATATTTTATGTCTTATAAATCCTTCTTAATACTGGCTGATAAATATAAGGTTTTTTTTCCCTCCCTACATCATCATATTTTAGCTTTATCTGATCAAAAGGGTGGGGTTCATCATCCACAATAACCACTAAGCCACCCAAGAAGAAGCAACATGGCATGTAGAAATCATTCAGGCATGTAGTAGTGAGTATAAATCGAGTAAATTATATTCCGTGCTCTTGTACTTGATACTGTGGATTTTAATAATCTAGTTTAAAATATGGTTAAAAATGTGTCCACCAAGTTCTGCTCCTGCATTATTATTTTTACTTGTTACTATGAGGGTAGCATAGGTGCGATTTTTTTTTTTTTCTAAATAAAACTATTGAGGGGATTTCCTACTTCTTTTCTCCTTTACTCTTCTTCTTCTTCTTTTTTTTTTTTTTTTAATTTGTTTATTGAGAGAGAAAGAAAGAGGGCACAAGCAGGGGGAACATGAGAAGTAGACTCCCCCCTGAGCAGGAAGCCCCATGCCGGACTGGATCCTAAGATCCTGAGATCATGACCTGAGCAGAAGACAGAGGCTTAACTGACTGAGCCACACAGGTGACCCTCTGCTTTACTCTTTAACACAAAGTTTAGAGATTTTTTTTTCCCCCACAAGTGATTACTCGGGTACTTTGAATTTTTAAACCGATTTTCTTTTTCTACAGAAATCAAAATATTGCCAGATTTCCTTGAACTCTGACAGTTGAGAGCTCAGGGGGACCCTCAGAGGAACGGAGTGCAGCTTAGGAAGGGAAGGAATGACCACACTGCTCCACAAGCCTGCGCTCTGCAGTTATCTCCTGGAGGCAGCTGGGGGACGTTTGGGGCACAATTCTTTTGAAGACTACAAAACACATGCTGAAGTCAGATGCATGGAAGGTAAGGCTGTCCACGTCAACCAAAAGAATGAGTATGAGCTACTCTATATCTCACCAGGAGTGAAAAAAGCAAGGCAGGAAAACAGAGTGGTGTCAGAGAGATTCCCACCCGCCTTTTACGCTGGAAGGAAACCCAACCCTCAGAGACCCAGAGAAAGAAGAAAGTGGCGCTGGATGGATTCTCCTGCATAGAGTGCCCACACATACATTCACAGAGCGAATTTGCATAGGTATACAGTGCCCTGCGTGCAGCACTTCCGCCTCTTATAAAAGCTATGATGAGGCTGTGCTTCTCCGCCAAACTAATTGTGGCTGCTTTACAGGGGACCGAAGAGAGAGGCGTCCCCAAACAGAAGGAAGCATGACACTGCTTCCCTAAGAAGGCAAATGACAGAACAACTATGATAATATTGCCCACAATCGTATGTTATCAAAAAGGGAGGGGGCTCTTGAAAATCTATAGTCTTTAAAATCTAATACGCAGGGTGCCTGGATGGCTCAGTCCTTTGCCTCAGGTCATGATCCCAGGGTCCTGAGATGGAGCCCCCAATAGGACTCCCTGCTCTTGGGGAAGCCTGCTTCTCCCTCTCCCACCCACCCCCGGCTTGTGTTCTCGCTCTCGCTGTCTCTCTCTTTGTCAAATAAACAGATAGATGGATAGATAGGTAGATAAATAATTTCTAATATTGATCTAATTATCACTTCCAGCCCCTGGATTTTCCAAATTTGCCAATTTTATGCCATGGTTTAAAACAAATTTTTATTAAGGTATCTGAGCTCAGTCCAAAAATGATTTTATCTAGGCTTTAGGATAAGATTAACTTCTGTCAGAATTGTTGGTGTTGGTGATATAGTAAATCTATACAGATTTTCTTGGTAGCAGTGAGATATATTCATAACCAGGGAGTTTATAACTAGTAATAGTAAAAGCTGTCAATGTATCACAACCAAATTGTGATTTCACTGCAGTGGGAACTCAAGCTCAGTTTTCCTCCTATTTTCTGGTCCTATTTGCAGCATGACCTGTGAAGATCAGCCATCACAGCCAGTAATACCATTAAAGATCTGATTTTTGTTGTTAAGGAGAAGTAAGAGGGGGGCCTGGGTGGCTCAGTCTATTAAGTGTCTGACTCTTGACTTCAGCTCAGGTCGTGATCTCAGGGTTATGGGATCAGGCTCTGTGCTCAGCAGAGAGTCTACTTAGGATTCTCTCTCTCCTTCTTCCCCTGCCCCTCCCTCTCTCTCTCTCAAATAATAAATAAATAAATAAATCTTTAAAAGGAGAAATAAGATTTAATTTCCTTAAGTGGTAAGTGCACATGTCTAAAATCTTCATATGGGAGATTTATGTACTAAAGTATTTAAAGCAATATTGTAATTATTTTATTATAAAAATAGAGACCTAGAAATATAGTATGTGATATGTACAATTTGAGTTTTATCTTTTTCCTGACTAACCAAGAATTTTCTTTTTTTTTTTTTTTTTTT